>NC_053429.1:116872530-117215240 GCF_007990345.1 Gossypium hirsutum | reverse complement strand
CCACGCCCGAGACCATCACCGGAGTCGAGCTTGAGGGGTTACCGAACATAATTTATCAATTTAAGAACTTCAAATCATTTGTTTCTACATTCACAGCTTTCTAGCTACTCGCGTCACAGTTACAAGAAAAATCATATCTCGAGTTACAAAACTTGAAATCAAGATCCGTAAATTTTCCCTGAATCTAGACTCATATATCTATTTACTTATTTTTTTCTAGAATTTTTTATTGGGCCAATTAGTACAGTTTATTAATTAAAGTATCCCCTGTTTCAGGGTTTGACTGCTCTGACCTCTGTGTGTTACGAATCAGATATATCTCTATACAAAATTTAAATGAATATGAGGTTAGTTTACGTTAAAACTAGACTCAATAAGGAATCTGTACATATAAATAAAAACTTATAATTATTTTAGTAAAATTTATTATGAATTTTTAAAGTCAGAACAGGGGATCCAGAAATCACTCTGGCCCTATTTCGCAAAAGTTTAATATCTCATAAAATATAATTTATATTCATGTTTTGTTCAATCCAAATGAAAATAGACTCATTAAACTTCAATTTCATGACTTACTCATCATTTAATTCTATTTATACTATTTTTAGTGATTTTTAAAATTCATGTCATTGCTGCAGCAATATTCTATTTTAAGGCAAGTTTATCTTTCCATGAATTTTTATGAACTAGATAACCTGTTAAACTTCCATGATATCAAACATGATCTAAATTAGCCTTCACCATGACTTATCAATATCAAACATTTTCTCAACCAAACATGGCCATATCATAAAATTATTTACACAAAATAGGTATATTGCTATACATGCCATACTTAAGTAGTTGTACAAGCCATTTACCAAGATAAAAGTCCTTTGGATAGTGTGATCGAACTTTCGACCTGTCCCGATTCCTGAGCCGGCTTGTTCAAAACTACAGTGAATGAAAAGGAAGGAGTAAGCATAAATGCTTAGTAAGTTCATATGTAAATAACAAGTAACATAACAATACAAATATACCAAACAACTTTAGCATGGTACCACCAAAACATATATCACATCTTTAAACATCATTCATCATCTTACCACCTTATCGTTGGTGTATCTATTTTCAACCCGAGGGTTAAGAACATACCTGTCCAAAGTGTCCATTGCACAACACTTACCCAAAACTTCACTTATATCTTAAGTGCTCTTCCATTAAACTAGAAATTTCACCCGTTGAACACATCGGAATATAACTCGGATACATGGATAATTTGCACATAAGTGCCACATATGTAATCAAGAAATCATGTAACCCGCCCCTAGGTGAACTCGGACTCAACTCAACGAGTTCGGATGCCTAGTTACATCTCACGAACTCGGACTCAACTCAACGAGTTCAGACATTTGAATCCATAAGTGAACTCGGACTCAACTCAACGAGCTCGGATGCTCAACCATCCTAGTGACATGTCACTTGTATCCTAATCTATTCCTAAGGTTCAAACGGGCTTTTTCCCTCGATCTCACATTTGCCGTCTTCCATGGAATATCGGAACCGATACTCGGTAGCAATTCATATTTATCAAGTAGTAAACATAATTTGCATATTACTCAACATTAACCACAAAGCATAATATTTCACGATTAAAAATCAGCATATCATATAATTAACGTTAATAACTTAAAAATAACATTTATGCTACATTATTTACACATGAACTTACCTTGGTACCAAAATATAAAGATTTTGGAATTTAGTCCACAATCTTTTCTTTTCTCGATCACGACTTGAATCTCGTTTTTCTTGATCTATAATACCAAATTAATCTTATTTAATACATATATTTATCAAAACAGCATTTAATACGAACTTTAAAAAAATTACACTTTTGCCCCTAAACTTTTGCATAATTACACTTTTGCCCCTAGGCTCGGGAATTAAACTTTATTCCTTATTCTTATGTTTTATAAATGCTGATCACTTTTCCCTTCTATGGCAACATCAAATTCTCTCTCTAACATATACTTGCGACTATTAGGTATTTTTGCCGATTAAGCCCTTTTACTCGTTTTCACTAAAAACCGAGTAGCACAAGTTGTCTAACATAATTTAAAACCCCATATTCTATCATAAAACATCAAAATACACAAATTTCACCTATGGGTATTTTTCCAAATATAAACCCTAGGTTGAATTATTGCTAGCATAAGCTTAATCGAGCTTCCGGGATTCCAAAAACGTAAAGAACATTAAAAACGGGGCTTGGAATCACTTACTATGGAGCTTGGAAGCTTGAAACAAACCCTAGCTATAGAGAACCCTTGAAATTTGGCCTAATGAAGAAGATGGACAAAAATTGGCTTTTAATTTTGTTTTTAATTCATTTTAATAACTAAATGACCAAAATACCCTTACTACTAAACGTTCCAAAAATTCCTTCCATGTCCTAATTTTGTCCATGAACTTAAAATTGGTCAAATTGCTATTTAAGACCTCCTCATTAATATTCCAAAACAATTTCATACTAAAAACTTCTAGAATGTAAGTTTTGCCACTTATTCGATTTAGTCCCTACTTTCAATTTAAGCACTTTAGGCATAGTATTTCATCACGAAATTTTCACACAATCATGCAATCATATCATAAACATCAAAATCATTGTAAAATAATTATTTCTATCTCAGATTTGTGGTCACGAAACCACTATTCCGATTAAGCCCTAATTCAGGATATTACAAGTCTCCCCCCCTTTTAAGGATTTTCGTCCTCGAAAATCTTACCGGTAAACAGGTGGGGGTATTGGTTTCTCATAGTTTCTTCAGGTTCCCATGTAGTCTCTTCTACCCCATGCTTTTTCCACAATACTTTTACAAGTGCAACACTTTTATTTCTTAGTTGTTTGACTTCTCGAGCTAAAATCTTAATCGGTTCTTCTTCATAAGTCATATCCGGTCGCAGTTCAATTTCTGTCGGTGAAATTATATGTGAAGGATCCAAACGATACCGACGTAACATAGATACGTGAAACACATCATGAATCTTCTCTAATTCGGGTGGTAACGCTAGCCGATATGCTACCGGTCCAACTTTTTCAATTATTTCATACGGTCCAATAAAACGCGGGCTTAACTTGCCCTTTCGTCCAAATCTAAGGACTTTCTTCGATGGAGACACTTTCAAAAATACCTTATCACCAACTTGAAACTCCATTTCCTTTCGTTTCAAATCTGCATAAGATTTCTGTCTATCTGAAGCAGCTTTCAAACAATCTCGAATCACTTTCACCTTTTCTTCGGTTTCTTTTATTAAATCAACTCCATAAATCTGATTTTCCTTGAGTTCAGTCCAATACAATGGCGTCCGACATTTACGACCATATAATGCTTCATAAGGTGCCATCTTCAAACTTGTCTGATAACTATTATTATAAGCAAATTCTACCAACGGTAAATACTTTTCCCAACTACCTTGAAATTCCAATACACAACATCTGAGCATGTCTTCAAGAATCTGAATTACTCTCTCTGATTGTCCATCAGTTTGTGGATGAAAGGCAGTGCTGAAATTTAACTTTGTACCTAATGCTTCTTGTAACTTTTGCCAAAACCGTGAGGTAAACCTCGGATCTCTATCGAAATGATTGACAAAGGTATCCCATGAAGTCAACAATCTCTCGATATACAATTCAGCCAACTTATTAAGAGAATAATCTGTACGTACCGGAATAAAATGAGCCTATTTAGTCAGTCTGTCAACTATTGCCTAGATGGCATTTTTCTTCCCTGGAGTTAACGGCAAGCCTGATATAAAATCCATAGTAATCCGATCCCATTTCCATTCGGAACCATAATAGCCTGGAGTAATCCCGAAGGTACTTGGTGTTCAGCTTTCACTTGTTGGCAAACTAAGCACTTTGATAAAACTCGGAAATATCTCTTTTCATTCCACTCCACCAGTACATTTTCTTCAAGTCATTATACATCTTCGTACTGCCCGGATGAACCGCTAAACAACCATTATGTGCTTCATGCAAAATCTTTTGAATCAACTCATATTTTTCGGTACACAAATCTGATTTTTAAACATAAACAACCATCAGAACCGATTCTGAAATCTATCCCATATCAGCTTCACACTGTTTTCTTTTGGCTAGCAAATCTTGATAATTTTTTTGAGCTTAGAAATCTCTTGTAAAAACATCGGTCTTGCTCTTAACTCTGCTAGAATCGAACCGTCATCTGAAATTTTCAACTGAGTGTTCATAACTCTCAAAGCAAACAACAACTTTCTGCTTAAAGCATCGCAACCACATTCGCTTTTCCTGGATGATAATCGATAACAAGCTCGTAATCTTTCAATAACTCCAACCATCTTCGCTGTCTCAAATTCAAGTCTTTTTGTGACATCAAGTATTTAAGACTTTTGTGATCGTATATACTCGGCACTTTTCACCATACAAATAATGTCGCCAAATCTTCAAAGCAAATACCACCGCAGCCAATTCCAAATCGTGAGTAGGATAATTTTCTCATGAGGTTTAACTGTCTCGAAGCATAAGCCACCACTTTTCCTTCTGCATGAGTACACACCCCAAACCATTTAGAGAAGCATCACTATACACAAAATTCTTTACCTGATTCGGGTTGTATCAACACTGGTGCTTCAGTTAATAACTTTTTCAATTCTTCGAAACTCTGTTGACATTCTTCCGTCCATTCAAATTTAACATCCTTTCGAGTAGTCTAGTCATAGGAGCAGCAATTATAGAAAATCATTTACGAACCGCCGATAATCCCAGCTAGCCCAAGAAACTTCTAACTTTAGTTACGTTTTTCGGTGGTTTCCAATCAACAATGGCTGAAATTTTACTAGGATCAACCCGTATACATCACCTGAAACAATATGACCCAAAAATCCAACTTCCCGGAGCCAAAATTCACTTTTACTAAACTTAGCATACACTGCTTATCTCTCAAAGTTTGCAAAACTATCCTCAAATGCTCAGCATGCTCTGTCTCATCTTTTGAATAAATTAAAATATCATCTATAAACACCACAACAAATCTGTCCAAGTATGGCCGAAATATAGATTCATTAAATCCATAAACACAGCAGGAGCATTTTCAACCCGAATGGCAAACTAAAAATTCATAATACGTACCTTGTTCTAAAAGCAGTTTTAGGCACATCTGACTCTTTTACTCGCAGCTGATAATACCCAGATCTCAGTCAATCTTTGAAAACCATGTCGCTCCTTTTAGCTGATCAAACAAATCATCAATTCTCGGCAACGGATACTTGTTTTTGATTGTCACCTTGTTTAACTGCCGATAATCAACACATAATCTCATAGAACCATCCTTCTTTTTCACAAATAACACGGGAGCACCCCAAGGTGAAAAACTCAGTCTCACAAAGCCTTTATCAGTCAACTCTTGCAACTGCGACTTTAATTCTTTCAACTCTGTTGGTGCCATTCTATATGGAGCAATCAGATCGAAGCTATTCCCGTATTAAATCAATACCAAATTCTACTTCCCTGACTGGAGGCAACCCGGCAATTCTTCTGGAAATACGTCCGCAAATTCACACACAACCGGCACTGATTCAACTTTCTTTTCAACTTCTTTTGTATTAATTACATACGCCAAATAAGCTTCATAACCCTTTCTCAAATATCTCTGAGCCGACATCAAGAAATCATACTAGATAATGCCTCTGATTTGTCTGGCTCAACCCGCAAATTTCACCACTTTCACACTTTAATTCTATAACCTTTTCTTTGCAATTTATTATAGCATCATGCAATGTCAACCAATCATACCCAAAATAACATCAAATTCATCAAACGGCAACAACATCAAGTCGGCCGGAAAGTAATGACCCGAATCATTAAAGGGCATTTCTTGCTTACTTTATCAACTATCACGCATTTGCCTAACGGGTTCGACACTCTAATCATAAATTCTGTGTTCTCAACAGAATATTCATACTAGACACGAGTTTAATACATACGTATGAATGAGTAGAACCAGGATCAATCAAAGCAATAACATTAATATCATAAAGAAAAAATGTACCGGTAATCACATCGGGTGATGAAGCATCTTCACGCGCTTTAATAGCATAAGTTCTAGCCGGAGCTCTTCCCTCAGATCTAACTGCTGCATCTCTAGCTATATTCTTACTGCTTGTTTCACTTCCAGCTTTTCTCGGATACCTTCCCCTCGAGTTTGCACCACTAGCTTTTACACTTGAAATTTTTCTTTCTCACTCTCTCTGGGCAGTCTCTAACAAAATGATCCGGAGAACCACATCGAAAACATTCATTTGCTCTGCACGGACCAAAATGATTTCTACCACACCGCTGGCACTCGGGTTTAACAAATCTCGAGTTCCCTACACTGGCTGCAGAAGTATTCTGAGATTTAGACCCACATTCTGCTTCTTAAAATTTCCATATGATTGCCCAGCTGAAACTTGGGAACGAGGATTCATATTTCTTGACTTTCCGGGTTGCTGTGAAGGTGCCTTACTCATTGGCCTTTTCTTCCAATCTCGTGTCTCAGCCTCTACCTTCCTCTTCTCTTTAAGTAGTTCTCAGCCTTACAAGCTCGATCAACTAGGACTACCATTTCTTTCAGTTCAAGGATCCCGACAAATACTTTAATGTCTTCGTTGAGCCCGTCTTCAAATCGTCGGCACATCTTGGCTTCTGTAGGAACATATTCCCTGGCATACTTACTCAATCGAACAAACTCTCTTTCATATTCTGAGACTGTCATATTACCTTGCTTTAGCTCAAGAAACTCTTTACATTTCTGATCAATAAATCTTTCACTAATATATTTCTTCTGAAACTCTTCTTGAAAGAATTCCCAGGTTACCCTCTCTTTCGGTACCACCGAAATCAAAGTCTTCCACCAATTATAGGCTGAATCTCTCAACAAAGATGTAGCACATTTCAAACATTCTTCAGGTGTACAAGATAATTCATCAATACCGATAGAATTTCAAGCCAGAACTCTGCTTTCTTGCATCATCATCAATATTTGCTCTAAATTCTTCAGCCCCTTGTTTAGAATTCTATCAACGGGGTTCTGTGAAATTTTATCATATCCACTCCTTGAGGCATTGGAGCATAGGTTGAGGAATTGGGGGAGGGGGGAGGTCGTACATTGGGTTCATACGAACGAACTCAGTGTACCATGCACTCATCATTTGAGAAGGCTTCCCGATCCCTTCTCCTCCTCCTGACCAACAGTAGGAGGTGGTTTCAGTCGGCGCTGCCCCTTCAGCCGAGCTGCGCATTACTCTCTACTCATCTGCCACAGCTGAATCGGATCCATTTACTATATAAAAATCATTAAAAAGGTCAGAAGTCGTCACAATATCACAATTCATACATATGGCATGTATAGCAAAATCCGTACATACAACACGTAGTCCGAGAACCTACTAAACCTAATCGAGACAACTAAATGTAACGCCCCACGCCCAGACATCACCGGAGTCGAGCTTGAGGGTTACCGACATAATTTATCAATTTAAGAACTTCAAATATTTGTTTCTACATTCACAGCTTCTGGCTACTCACATCATAGTTACAAAAAAATCATATCTCGAGTTACGAAACCGAAATCAAGATCCGTAAATTTCCTGAAGCTAGACTCATATATATATTTACTAATTTTTTATAGATTTTTGATTGGCCAATTAGTACAGTTTATTAATTAAAGTATCCCTGTTTCAGGTTCGACTGCTCTGACCTCTGTGTATACGAATCAGATATATCTCTATACAAAATTTCAATGACTATGAGGTTTGTTTCTATTAAAATTATACTCAATAAGGAATCTGTACATATAAATAACAACTTCTAATTATTTTAGTAAACTTTATTATGAATTTTTAAAGTCAGAATAGGGGATCCAAAAATCACTCTAGCCCTGTTTCGTAAAAGTTTAAATATCTCATAAAATATAATTTATATTCCTATTTTGTTCAATCCATATGAAAATAGACTCATTAAGATTCAATTTCATAACTTACTCATCATTTAGTTCCATTTATACAATTTTTAGTGATTTTTCAAATTCATGTCATTGCTGCAGCAATATTCTGTTTTAAGGCAAGTTTCATCTTTCCATGAATTTTTATGAACTAGATAACCTATTAAACTTCCATGATATCAAACATGATCTAAATTAGCCATCACCATGAATTATCAATATCAAACATTTTCTCAACCAAATATGGCCATATCATAAAATTATTTACACAAAATAGGTATATTGCTATACATGCCATACTTAAGTAGTTGTACAAGCCATTTACCAAGATAAAAGTCCTTTGGATAGTGTGATCGAACTTTCGACCTGTCCCGATTCCTGAGCTGGCTTGTTCAAAACTACAGTGAATGAAAAGGAAGGAGTAAGCATAAATACTTAGTAAGTTCATATGTAAATAACAAGTAACATAATAATACAAATATACCAAACAACTTTAGCATGGTACCACCAAAACATATATCACATTTCTAAACATCATTCATCATCTTACCACCTTATCGTTGTTGTATCTATTTTCAACCCGAGGGTTAAGAACATACCTGTCCAAAGTGTCCATTTCACAACACTTACCCAAAACGTCACTTATATCTTAAGTGCTCTTCCATTAAACTAGAAATTTCACCCGTTGAACACATCGGAATACAACTCGGATACACGGATAATTTGCACATAAGTTCCTCATATGTAATCAAGAAATCATATAACCCGCCCCTAAGTGAACTCGGACTCAACTCAACGAGCTCAGGCGTTTGCATCCATAAATGAACTCGGACTCAACTCAACGAGCTCGGATGCCTAGTTACATCTCACGAACTCGGACTCAACTCAACGAGTTCGGACATTTGCATCCATAAGTGAACTCGGACTCAACTCAACGAGTTTGGATGCTCAACCATCCTAGTGACATGTCACTTGTATCCTAATCTATTCCTAAGGTTCAAACGGGCTTTTTCCCTCGATCTCACATTTGCCGTCTTCCATGGAATATCGGAACCAATACTCGGTAGCAATTCATATTTATCAAGTAGTAAACATAATTTGCATATTACTCAACATTAACCACAAAGCATAATATTTCATGATTAAAAATCAGCATATCATATAATTAACATTAATAACTTAAAAATAACATTTATGCTACATTATTTACACATGAACTTACCTTGGTACCAAAATATAAAGATTTTGCAATTTAGTCCACAATCTTTTCTTTTCCTCGATCACGACTTGAATCTCGTTTTTCTTGATCCTATAATACCAAATTAATCTTATTTAATAACATACATTCATCCAAAACAGCATCTAATACGAACTTTAAAAAATTACACACTTTGCCCTAAACTTTTCATAATTACACTTTGCCTAGGCTCAGAATTAAACTTTATTCCTTATTCTTATGTTTTATAACATGCTGATCACTTTTCCCTTCTATGGCAACATCAAATTCTCTCTCTAACATATACTTGTGACTATTAGGTATTTTTGCCGATTAAGCCCTTTTACTCGTTTTCACTAAAAACCAAGTAGCACAAGTTGTCTAACATAATTTAAAACCCCATATTCTATCATAAAACATCAAAATACACAAATTTCACCTGTATTTTTCCAAATATAAACCCTAGGTTGAATTATTGCTAGCATAAGCTTAATCGAGCTTCCGGGATTCCAAAAACGTAAAGAACATTAAAAACGGGGCTTGGAATCACTTACTATGGAGATTGGAAGCTTGAAACAAACCCTAGCTATGGAGAACCCTTGAAATTTCGGCCTAATGAAGAAGATGGACAAAAATTGGCTTTTAATTTTGTTTTTAATTCATTTTAATAACTAAATGACCAAAATACCTTTACTACTAAACTTTCCAAAAATTCCTTCCATGTCCTAGTTTTGTCCATGAACTTAAAATTGGTCAAATTGCTATTTAAGACCTCCTCATTAATATTCCAAAACAATTTCATACTAAAAACTTCTAGAATGCAAGTTTTGCAACTTATTCGATTTAGTCTCTACTTTCAATTTAAGCACTTTAGGCATAGAATTTTGTCATGAAATTTTCACACAATCGTGCAATCATATCATAAACATCAAAATCATTGTAAAATAATTATTTCTATCTCGGATTTGTGGTCATGAAACCACTATTCCGATTAAGCCCTAATTCAGGATATTACATTTATGTACGGTCTTATTTCCACTTTAATGTCCTCCAGTTGGTCCTGAGTGGAAATGTTCCAAGATCTTCAATGCTTCTGTCCTTGTAACGCATCACCTAATGACTTGATCTGCACATATACGAAAAAGGAAAGGGTTTTCCCAAAAGTAGTTTTTCGCATCAGTAAAGAATCGTTTCTTTTTCTGATGTGTCAACCCTTTTGGGATAATGTTAGCGGCTAAAAAATTTGCAATGCCAGCAAACCAAGGTACCTCAAAATCCGATATAGCAAAAAATTGTTCTTCAGGGAATGAATCATTTATTTCAACTTCGTCTAGCTCTTTGGTACTTGAATTTTCAAGCCTGGAAAGATGATTAGCTGCGAGGTTTTCGACTCCTTTCTTATCCTTAATCTCAAAGTCAAATTCCTGCAATAACAAAATCCATCGGATGAGTCGAGGTTTTGCATCAATCTTAGTTAAAAGGTAGCGAAGAGCAGAATGGTTAGTATAAACGACAACTTTGGACAATATTAGATATGGTCTAAATTTATCGAATGCAAAAACCATAGCTAGTAGCTTTTTCTCCGTGGTGGTGTAGTTTTCCTGTGCGGCTGTCAAAGTTTTCTTAGCATAATAGATAGGTTGGAAATGCATATCTCTCCGCTGTCCCAAAACTGCACCTATTGCAAAATCACTTGCATCACACATTAGTTCAAAAGGTAAATTCCAATCAGGTGCAATTATAATTGGAACTTTAGTCAATTTATCCTTTAAAGTATTAAATGCTTCTAAACATTCTTGATCAAAATTAAAAGGCACATCTTTTTCTAGTAATTTAGTCAAAGGCTTAGCTATTTTATAAAAGTCTTTAATGAATCTTCTATAAAACCCAGCATGTCCTAAAAAGCTTCTAATAGCCTTAACCGAATTAGGAGGAGGTAGTTTCTCAATGGCTTCAATTTTAGATTTATCAACCTCAATCCCTTTACTAGAAATTTTATGTCTTAACACAATACCTTCTTGAACCATAAAATGACATTTTTCCCAGTTAAGTATAAGATTTGTTTCTTCACATCTTATTAAGACTCGTTTTAAATTTTTAAGGAAAAGATAGAAAGAATTACCAAAAACTAAGAAATCATCCATAAACACTTCCATGATGTCTTCTACGAGTTCGTCAAAAATAACCATCATGCAACGCTGAAAAGTAACAAGAGCATTACATAATCTAAAAGGCATTCTACGATAAGAAAATGTACCGTATGGACATGTAAATGTCATCTTTTCTTGATCTTCAGGAGCTATTGGGATTTGAAAATAGCCAGAGAGTCCATCTAAAAAGCAGTAGTTCATGTGTCCTGACAATCTTTCCAACATTTGGTCAATGAATGGATGGGGGAAGTGATCTTTTCTCGTGGCATCATTTAGCTTCCTATAATCAATGCAAACTCTCCAACCTGTGACTGTCCTTGTTGGGATTAATTAATTCTTCTCATTGGCTACAACAGTCATGCCTCCTTTCTTAGGAACAACTATACTGGACTTACCTAGGAACTGTCAGAAATAGGATAAATAATTCCGGCATCTAGGAGTTTAATTACCTCAGCTTTAACAACTTCCTTCATGTTGGGGTTTAGTCATCTTTGGGCTTGTACGCATGGCTTATATTCGTCTTCCATTAAAATTCTGTGGGTGCAAAAAAAAGGACTGATCACTTTAATGTCAGAAATTTTCCAAGCTATGGCCCTTTTATGCTCTCTTAAGACTTGGAGTAATTCCTCTTTCTCTTTGGGTTGCAAATTAGATGCAATAATTACCAGTAATGTAGAGTTATTTCCAAGAAATGCATATTCTAAGTGATTCGACAATTGTTTAAGTTCTAGTTTCGGAGGTTATTCAATAGAGGGTTTTTGCTTAAGTTCATCATTTACCTTAATACCCTCATATTCTGCTGGTCTTAGGGAGGGTTCACTGGGATTCAATTTAGTTCCTATCTCAGAATTATCACCCCCTCCTCTCTTTGGGCAAGACACAGTTTCAGCATGTCCTTATGTATGATTTTCTGAAAAGAATTTTGAGTAGCATGATCAATAGAGTCAATAAAATAACATGACTCATCCTGTTCCCTAGAAAATCTCATGGCATTATAAATTTTAAAGATAATCTCTTTGTCACCTACTCTGAGTACCAATTTACCATCACTCATATCAATAACAGCCCTGACAGTGGCTAGAAATGGACGACCTAAGATTAAAGGCACTTCAACATCCTCATCCATGTCAAGCACAACGAAATAAATAGGGAATATAAATTTATCTACTTTTATAAGTATATCCTCTATAATTCCCCTAGGGTATTTAACAGATCTATCAGCTAATTGAATACTCATCCTAATGGGTTTAGGTTCCCCAAGACCAAGTTGTTTAAACATTTTATATGGCATTAAATTAATGCTAGTGCCTAAATCAGTTAGTGCCTTATCAACATTCAAACTACCAATTAAGCAGGGAATAGTAAAACTTCCTGGCTCTTTCAGTTTAGTTGGCAGTTTATTTTAGAGTATGGCCGAGCACTCCTCATTAAGTTCCACCGTAGATAAGTCTTCAAACTTCCTTTTGTTTTTTAGAAGCTCCTTTAAAAATTTTGAATATGTGGACATCTGCGATATAGCTTTAACAAAAGGTAAGTTAATATGCAATTGTTTATAAAGTTCAAGAAATTTACCGAATTGTTCATCCATGCGGTCTTTCTTCAACTTTGCTGGATATGGGATTGGTGGTTTATATTCCTTTGGCATTAGATTGTCATTGTTTTCGGGTTTTTCTTCCTCTCCTTTGTCTCTTTCAGCTTCTTGTGGTGGCTTCTTTTCAGATTCAGCTAACACTTTCCCACTCCTTAGTGTAACTGCTTTCACATGCTCTTTTGGATTGGGTTCGGTGTTACTAGGTAAACTTCCTGGTGGTCTTTCTGAAATCATCTTAGCCAGCTGCCCAATTTAATTCTCGAGTCCTTGGATCGACGCTTACTGATTTTTTTAAGTGCAGTTTCAGTGTTTTGAAAATGGGATTCCATGACTGAAATAAATTTTGACATCATCTCTTCAAGGTTCGACTTTTTCTCTTGCTGGTAAGGTTGTTGTTGGAAGCCTGGATGGTGTTGTGGTCTTTGATTTCCTTGGCCTCCCAATGAGAAATTTGGGTGCTTCCTCCGACCTGCATTGTAAATGTTATTTTAAGGATTATTTTGAGGTTGAAGATTATTACCCATAAAATTTAGTTGCTCGTGTTCCATGTTGAGGCCATAAGGTTGGTATTCTGAATTGCTCGTTCCACCTTCATTTGTATTGCATTGCATTACTAGATGTACCTGAGTAGAACCACACAATCATTCAATCTTTTTATTTAAGAGTTCTACCTAGTTAGATAGCATAGTAACCGCATCGAGGTTGAAAACACTAGCTGCTTTCATTGGCTTTGTCCTCATGAGTTGCCACTGATAATTATTTAGTGACATCTCTTCTATATATTCATAAGCATCCTCAGATGTCTTATTATTGATAGTCCCACCAGTGGCTACGTCAACCATCTGTCTAGTTGAAGGATTCAGGCCATTGTGAAAAGTTTGAACCTGTAGCCAGAGTGGTAACTCATGGTGAGGGCACCTTCTCAACAGATCCTTGTATCTCTCCCATGTATTGTAGAGTGTTTCTAGATCCATCTGCACAAAAGAAGAGATATCATTCCTTAATTTAGTCATTTTAGCCGGCAGAAAATATTTTAGTAAAAACTTTTCAGTCATTTGTTCCCAAGTAGTGATTGACCCTCGTGGTAATGAGTTCAACCACTGTTTAGCCTTATTCCTTAATGAAAAGGGAAATAACCAAAGAGGTATGGCGTCGTTAGAAATGCCATTGATTTTAAATGTGTCGCAAAACTCCAGAAAATTTGCCAAGTGATTGTTTGGATCCTCATCCTATAAACCATCAAACTGAACAAACTGCTGTATCATTTGAATCGTGCTAGGTTTCAGTTCAAAATACTTTGCAGCAAAAACAGGCCTAACTATACTTGACTCAGTTCCTGTTAAATTTAGTTTAGCATAATCATACATAGTGCGTGGAGCATGATTCTGATTTATTGGATTAGCGGCAATCGCAGGAGGTAGCGGATTTTCCTGATTTTCAGCCATCTCCTCGGTTGTGGTTTGAATATCGTCCTCTTGCTCTTCTTCTGTGTATCTTAAGCTTCGCCTTATTTGTCTTCGGTTTCTACAAGTTGTGCGATCGATCTCACTATTAAAAAATAATGGTCCCGACGGGTTTCTTCTAGTCAAACACTATAAAAAAACCTACCAGAAGCGAATAGAAGAGAAAATTAGAAAAGAAAATAAAAATTTTAATTGAAAATAAAGTAAAATGGCTAAAGTAATAAAAATCGACTGTTCCTAATATCTTAGTTCCTCGGAAACAGCGCCAAAAACTAGATACGTGATATTTGGGACAGGTTTTAAAAATTTATAATTAATCATTCTTGAAACTAACTATTATCACGATGAAGGGAAGTCTACCTATCGAACAGTAGTATAGCTTTAGCAAGACCAAATTGTCGAACCCAAAGGAACCAAGAGTACTAGTAATTACTTTCTTTTTATTATCTAGCCTAAAAATTAAGGGATTTATTTATCCAAACTAATTAACTAAACTAAAAGTGCACAGAGAGAAAATTGAGGAAAAGCTTTTGGGAAAACTTGATTGATTAAGACAATACCCAAGGAAAAATCCACATATACTTCACTTGTTATTTAACTCTGAATCAGACGATTTATTCATATGACTTGATCCGTAGAAATCCCTAAGTTATATTATTATCTCTCTCGAGACTAATAGTGTCTAACCCTAGGTTGATTAATTGAAATCTCTTTCTAATTAATACCCTAGTGTTGCATTAACTCGATCTATGGACTCCCTTATTAGGTTTCACCCTAATCCAGCAAAATCTTGTCACCCTATCTCTAGGCGTGCAATCAACTCCGCTTAATTACAACAAATTTACTCTTAGATAGGGACTTTTTCTCCTCTGAATAAGCGCATTAACTTGAATCAATATCCTAGAATATTAAAACAAGAATTAAGAACACATAATTAAGAACAAGTCAATTATTTATCATACAATTCAGATAATAATAACAAAATCTATCTTAGGTTTCATTCCCCTTATGTATTTAGAGGGTTTAGTTCATAATTATGAAAGAAAACATCTCAAAAGAATAAAGATAACAATACATAAAGAAAACCCAAAAACTCCTAAAGGAAATTGAAGGGAGATCTTCAGTCTTGACGATGAATCCGGCTTCTGAGATGGATTAATCAGCTTTCCTTGAGTAATTCCTTGCCTCCTACTCCCTGTTCTCCTTCTGAGTGCCCTCTCAAGTGTTTAAATAGGCTTTAGAATGCCTAAAAGCCCTCAAAAGTGCCATTTTCTGAATAGGACATATTTGGGCTCGACAGGGACACGTTCGTGTGCGATTGCTTCAGACCGTGGTCAAGGCTGTTAAATAGGCACGGGCGTGTGGTCTACTCGTGCGAGTCATGCTTCAATTCTACCAAATGGACACGGCCGTGTGGCCTACCCGTATGAGGACGTCCAGGCCGTGTTGATTTCCCATGTTGGCCCATTTTCTCTTTTTTGGCTTGTTTCTCGTTTTTTTTACTCTTCTATGCTCACCTAAGTATAAAACATGAAATTAAGGGATCAGGAGCATTGAATTTAGCAAATTCATCCATAAATGTGCTAAGCATGGGATAAAAATATGTATAAATTACGGTTTATCAGGTAGTATGCTCACTCTAGAGACCAGTAAAACTGTTGGTGCTCCCACTGCTGAGACAAATTCTCATACTCCGATAGCTGGGGAAAACGCACTATCCCAGGCCATGATTTGGGTACTTGAGAGGGTCACTGGGACTCGTTCAGGATCAGGAAGTCGAGGGTCGATTGCTGAACGACTCCAGTCGAATAGTGCTGAACTGTTCAGTGGCATCATAGGAGTCGCTCCTACTGTTGCTGAATATTGGCTCGAGGTTACCAAGTGTATCATGATAAACCTTGACTACACTCTTACCCAAAAACTGAGGGGCACTGTGTCTCTACTCTCAGACGAAGCTTACCAGTTGTGGCTAACTATTGAGCAAGGTGCTCAGCTTGGACAGGTGAACTGGGATTATTTCAAGAACACTTTCTAGGGTAAGTATGTGGGGGTGAGTTATGTTGAGGCTCACTGATGTGAGTTTATAAGCCTAGTTCATGGTGACTAATCTGTGGCTAAATATGAAGCTGAGTTTCTGCGACTGAGTAGATATAGACGAACTTTAGTAGCA
The DNA here is from genome assembly GCF_007990345.1 of Gossypium hirsutum. Taxonomy (NCBI): domain Eukaryota; kingdom Viridiplantae; phylum Streptophyta; class Magnoliopsida; order Malvales; family Malvaceae; genus Gossypium; species Gossypium hirsutum. The sequence goes on along the minus strand of NC_053429.1, from coordinate 117,198,650 downwards.
TCCAATTACGATAAGTGTGTGCGATTTGAGGAGGGTTTTCGATATGATTTACGAGTTTTGATAGCTCCTCAGAGGAAGCAAGTTTTCACGGTTCTAGTTAACAAAGCGAGGATAGTGTAAGAAGTAAAGTGAATTGAGCGCGAGTGTCGTGATTGTGAGAAGGACCAGCATAAGGTTAAGAGGGATTCGGGTCCCTCTGGTTCTGTTCAATGCCCTCAGAAGCGAACAAGGTTTGATAAGCCCCTAAGGGTTGAGGCACCAGCTATAGTGACTGAGATTCAGCAGTGTAGTGATTGTAAAAAATGCCATCCAGGCGAGTACTAGAGGAAGTTAAGAGCGTGCCTCCATTATGATTCGATGAGCACCGAGTTAGGCGTTGCCTCCGTCGATCTTATTCAGTGTCAGCTACGGTACAGGCTCTGACTCCAAATTTTGTTCGGCCTCCGAGAGAGGTTCAACAACCATTCCATGGTTGGTACTAGTAGGGGTGGTAATGGATTTAGGGGAGGTCATAGGGCACCGACTAGAGGTGCAAGTCAGGCTGAGGCTCGTCAGCCAACATTGGTTTATACGGCTAAACGTCGCGAGGAGAGCGATAATGCTGATGTCATTGTAGGTACCTTTTTTATCCATTATGTTCCGTATTATGCTCTCATTGATATTGGTTCTACTCATTCGTACATAGCTAGTGTTTTTTCTATAACTCTAGGTTTAACTGTTGAGAATACTACTAGAGAGTTTTCTATGACAAGTCCCTTGGGTCAGTCAATTCGAGTTGATAGAGTATACAAGCGGGTACCCCTAGAGCTTCAGGGTATGATATTTCCAACTGATTTAATGGAATTTCCCTTTAATGAGTTTGATTTAATTCTGGGAATGGATTGGCTTGTTGACTATCGGGTCAGTCTAGACTGTGTAACCAAAAGAGTTACTCTGAGACTGACTGAGAATGACGAGGTGGTAATGGTTGGGAAGTGTCGAGATTACCTCATTCATGTAATCTCTGCTTGATAAACTGTAATTTATACATATTTCTATCCCATGCTTAGCATATTTTATGGATGATTTTTCCTTAAAATTGGTGAATTCGATGCTTCTAATGCCTTAATTTCATGTTTTATACTTAGGTGAGCATAGGAGAGTGAAAGGAACGAGAAACGGACCAAAAACGGAGAAAATGGGCCAACGTACGAAATCAACACGGCCTGGACTTCCTCACACGGGCAGACCACATGGTCGTGTCCCTTTGGCAAGGTCAAAGCATGATTTACACGGGTAGATCACACGCCCGTGCCCATTTAACAGCCTTGACAACGGCCTTAAGCAATCGCACACAGGCGTGTCCCTGTAGAGCCCAAGTTTAGTCCAATTCGAAAAAGGCCAATTTTGAGGGCTCTTAGGCATTCCAAAGCCTATTTAAACACTTGAGGAGGCATTTAGATAGAGGGGACACACAGGAGGAAGAAGGGAATTGCTCAAGGAAAGCTGATCAATCCATCTCAGAATCCGGATTCACCATCAAGACTGAAGATCTCCTTTCAAATTCCTTCAGGATTTTTGGGTTTTCTTATGTTTTGTTATTTTTATTCTTTTAAGATGTTTTCTTTCATTAGTATGAACTAAAACCCCTAAATACCTAAGGGGAATGAAACCTAAGATGGATCTTGTTATTATTATCTGAATTGTAGGATAAATATTTGTCCTGTTCTTAATTATGTGTTCTTAATTCTTGTTTTGATTTTCCAGGATATTGATTCAAGTTAAGCTCTTATTCAGGGGCGGAATAGACCCTATCTAAGAGTAAATTTGTCATAATTAAGTGGAGTTGGTTGCGCGCCTAGAGATAGGGTGACAAGATTTTGCCGGATTAGGGTGAAACCTAATAAGGGGATCCATAGATCGAGTTAATGCAACCCTAGGGCATTAATTAGAAAGAGATTTCAATTATTCAAATTAGGGTCAGTCATTGTTAGTCTCGAGAGAGATAATAATATAACTTAGGGATCTCTACGAAACAAGTTGAATGAATAAATCGTCCGATTCAGAGTCAAATAACAAGTGAAGTCTAGATGGAGTTTTCATTAGGTATTGTCTTAATCAATCGAGTTTTCCAAAAAGTATTTCCCCAAATTTCTTTTCTGTGATTTCTTAGTTTAGTTAACTAGTTAGATAAACAAAACCCTTTTATTTTTTAGGCTAGATAATAAAAAGAAAGTTGATACTAGTACTTTTAGTTCCTTTAGGTTCGATAATCCAGTCTTGCTAAAGCTATACTACTATTCGATAGGTACACTTGCCTTCATTGTGATAATAGTTAGTTTCAACAATGATTCATTATAAATATTTAAAACCTATCACGAATATCACGTATCAAGTTTTTGGTGCCGTTGTCGGGGAACTAAGATATTAGGAATACTCAATTTTTATTAATTTAGCCATTTTACTTTCATTGCAATTTAAATTTTTTTCTTTTCTAACTCTTTATTTATTTTCTTCTGACAGGTTTTTCTAGTTTATGACCAGAAGAAACCCGTCAGGACCACTAGTTTTTGACGGTGAGATCGACCACACAATTCGCAGGAACTGGAGAGAAATAAGACGAAGCCTAAGATACACAGAGGACAAGCAAGAGGACGATACTTCAACCACAACCGAGGAGATGGCTGAAAACCAAGAAAATTCGCTACCTCCTGCGATTGCTGCTGATCCAGTAAATCAGAATCCTGCTCCACGCACTATATATGATTATGATAAACCTAATTTAATAGGAACTGAGTCAAGTATAGTTAGACCTGCTATTGCTGCAAATAATTTTGAACTGAAACCTAACACAATTCAAATGATACAACAGTTTGTTCAGTTTGATGGTTTGTAGGACGAGGATTCCAATGCTCACTTGGAAAATTTCCTAGAATTTTGCGATACCTTTGAAATTAATGGCATTTTTTATGATGCCATCCGCCTTCGGTTGTTTCCCTTTTCGTTAAGGAATAAGGCTAAACAATGGTTGAACTCGTTACCATGATGGTCAATCACTACTTGGGAACAAATGACCGAAAAGTTTTTATTAAAATATTTTTCGCCGGCTAAAACAGTTAAATTACGTAATGATATCTCTTCTTTTGTGCAGATGGATTTAAAAACACTCTACAATGCATGGGAGAGATACAAGGACCTTTTTGAGAAGGTGCCCTCACCATAGGTTACCGTTTTGGCTATAGGTTCAAACGTTTCATAATAGCCTGAATCCTTTGACTCGGCAGATGATTTATGTAGCCGCTGGAGAAACCATCAATAATAAGACACCTGAAGATGCCTATGAATTTATAGAGGAGATGTCACTGAATAACTATCAGTGGCAAGTTGTGAGGACAAAGCCAACGAAAGCAGTCGGTGTTTATAACGTCGATTCGATCACCATGCTCTCTAATCAGGTAGAACTCTTGAATAAGAAAGTTAATGGTTTTCTTAGTTCTTCACAGGTTCACCCAATAATGCAGTGCGAAGCAAATAGAGGTGGATCGAGAAATTCAGAATACCCACTTTATGGCCACAACATGGACAACGAGCAGTTAAATTACATGGGTAATAATCCTCAATATCAAAACAATCCTTATAACAATACTTACAATGCAGGTTGGAGGAATCACCCAAATTTTTCATGAGGAGGCCAAGGAAATTAGAAACCACCACCCCCTCTAGGCTTTCAGCAACCACCATACCAGCAGGAGAAAAAGTAGAACCTTGAGGAGATGCTAACCAAATTCATCTCGGTGTCAGAAACTCGTTTTTAGAATACCGAGACAGCACTCAAAAATCAACAAGCATCAATCCAGGGGCTCGAAACTCAGATTGGACAGCTCGCCAAGTTGATTTTCAAATGACCACAAGGTAGCTTGCTGATAAATGCCAAATAATACATGTTTTTACCCCAAATACTTAGCATATTTATGGATGTTTACTATTATATTTGTGGATTTTGGTGCTATTAATCCGGTTATTTCATGTTTTGTACTCAGGAGAGCACCAAGAGTCAAAAGGAGCCAAAAATGAGCTAAAAAGGGACAAAACTGACCAAATCAAGAAGACCACACGGCCTAAGCCTTGCCACACGGGCATCTCACACGCCCGTGGCCTTCGGGGGTGTCGACCAAGGTTTTCACTATTCACACGGCCTGGCCATTGAGCCCACATGGTCGTGTGCAATTCAATGGATCGAACACGGCTTGGTAATCACGTCTCACGACTGTGGCACATGGGCATGTCCCTTTTTCAAAGAGCTGTATTTTACACGAAAAAGGATACTTAGGGAGGAAGAAAGCCAACCCAAAGCCTATATAAACACCCTAAGTATGACCTAAAAAGAGGCCGCTCTTTCTAGAACTTTTTTGGAACACAGAACCACACACCGGGAATTACTTGAAGGAAGCCAGACGATCCATCTCAAAAGCCGGAGCTACTCCAATACTGAAGATCTCTCTCAGAATTCCTTCAGGGGTTTTAGAGTTTTCTTTATGTTTTGTTATTTTCATACTTTTGAGAAGTATTCTTATTTTATTATGAACTAACCCCCTTAGATACCTGAGGGGGATAAAACCTATGATTAATCTTGTTATTATTATCTGAACTGTATGATAAATACTTGATTTGTTCTTAATTATGTGTTCTTAATGCTTGAGTTAATATTCCAGGTATTAATTCATGATTTGATGTGCTTATGCAGAGAAGGAATAGACCTTGCATAAGAGTAGATTCGACATAATTAAGCGAAGTTGATCGTGCGCCTAGAAATAGGGTTACGAGATTTTGCTGGATTAGGGTGAAACCTAATATAAGAGTCCGTAGATCGAGTTAATGCAACCCTGGAGTGTTAATTAGAGAAAAGTCTCGGTTATTCAATCTAAGGGTTAGACGTTATTAGTCTTGAATGGGGATAATAACATAGGTTAGGGAGTCTCACGGATCAAGTCAAGTGAATAAATCGTCCGGTTCAGAGTCAGATAACAAGTGAAATCTAGGTGGATTCCTCCTTGGGTGTCGTCTTTATTAATTATTTCTCTTCAAGTCTTTTTTCGAATTCTCTCTTCTCTTTAATTAAATTAGTTAATTAGTTTAAATAATTTGCTTAATAAATAAACCCTTTTATTTCTAGGTTAGATAATAAAAAGATAGTTATTACTAGTACTTTTGGTTCCCTTGGGTACGATATCCCGGTCTTGCCATTACTATACTATTTTTCGATAGGTGGGCTTGCCTTTTCGTCGTGATAATAGTTAGTCTAGGTCTGATCTTCATTATAAATATTTATTACTTGTTATGAATCACTGCGACCAAGTTTTTGGCACCGTTATCGGGGAACTGAAATATTAGGAACACTAAATTTTTATTACTTTAGCCATTTATTTTTCTTGCAATTTTATTTTATTTTTTTATTTATTAATTTACTTATTCTTTCTCTTGGCAGGTTTTTTATAGTTTATGACTAGAAGAAACCCGTCAGGACCATTACTTTTTGACAAAGAAATCGACCGCACAGTTCACAAAAATCAAAGAGAGATAAGGCGCAACTTATGATACACGGAGAACGAGCAAGAAGACGAAACTCAACCACCAACCGAAGAGATGGCTGAAAACCAAGACAATCAGCTGCCTCTTGCAATTCAGCTAATTAAAATCCTGCTCCATGTACTATGTATGACTATGCTAAACCCCCTTTAATAGGAACTGAATCTAGCATAGTTAGACCTGCTATTGCTGCGAATAATTTCGAACTAAAACCTAACACTATTCAGATGATACAACAGTTTGTTCAGTTTGATGGCTTGCAGGATGAAGATCCTAACACTCACTTAGCAAATTTCCTGGAATTTTGCGATACATTCAAAATCAATGGCGTTTCTAATGATGCAATTTGTCTTTGGTTATTTCCCTTTTCACTGAGAAACAAAGCTAAACAGTGGTTGAACTCGTTACCACAAGGGTCTATCACTACTTGGGAACAAATGACCGAGAAATTTTTACTAAAATATTTTTCGCCGGCTAAAACGGGTAAATTGCATAATGATATCTCTTCTTTTGTGCAGATGGATTTAGAAACACTTTACGATGCATGGGAGAGATACAAGGACTTATTGAGAAGGTGCCCTCACCATGGGTTACCGCTTTAGCTGCAAGTTCAAACATTCTACAATGGTGTGAATCCCTCGACAAGACAAATGATTGACGCAGCTGCTGGCGGAACCATCAACAATAAAACACCAGAAGATGCCGATGAATTTATAGAGGAGATGTCACTGAATAACTATTAGTGGCAAGTTATGAGGACAAAGCCAACGAAAACTGCCGGCGTTTATAACATCGACTAAGTTACTATGCTGTCAAATCAGGTGGAACTTCTCAATAAAAATTTGATAGTTTTCTTGGTTCTACGAAGGTACATCCAGTAATGAGGTGTGACTCACGCGGAGGAGGAGTGCATACAGAATACCAATCCTTCAATCCCACAACCGAAGAGGAACAAGTCAACTATATGGGTAATAATAACTTTAGATCTCAAAATAACCTATACAGTAATACTTATAATGCAGGTTGGAGGAACCACCCCAATTTCTCCTTGGGTGGTCAAGGGAATCAAAAGCCACAAAATCCTCAAGGTTTTCAACAGCCACCTTATCAACAAGAAAGAAAGCTGAACCTTAAAGAGATGCTCTCTAAATTCATCTCGGTGTCAGAAACCCATTTCCGAAACATCGAGACAGCACTTAAGAATCAACAAGCATTGATCCAAGGACTCGAAACTCAGATAGGCCAGCTGTCCAAATTAAATCTCCGAACGACCACAAGGTAGCCTACCAAGTAATACTGAACCTAATCCGAGGGAACACCTCAATGCAATTAGCACTCAAAATAAGGAAGGATTCATTGCACCTGAGCCAGAATTACAACAAGACAACGCGATGAACAAAGGTCGAGAAGAGGTAAACAATGAGGATCCTAAACAGGTAAGTACGAATCATGAACCTCGCGTGCCATATCTTAAAGCGATGACGAAAGATAGAACAGACGAACAATTCAGTAAGTTTGTCAAATTCTTAAAGAAATTACATATTAACTTACCCTTTATTGAAATTCTTTCGTAGATGCCCAACTTAGCAAAATTCTTAAGGGAACTTATGAGATAAAAAAGGAAATTAGACACTACATCGCATGTGGAACTCAATGCTGTCTGCTCAGCTATTCTAAAAAATAACCTACCTAACAAATTGAAAGATTCAGGGAGTTTTACAATTCCTTGCTTAATGGGTAGTTTATCTGTGAATAATGCTTTAGCTGATCTAGGGGCAAGTATAAATGTTATCCCATATAAGATGTTTAAACGACTAGGTCTCGGTATGAGCATATAATTGGCTGACAAAACAATTAGATTTCCTAAGGGTATTATTGAAGACGTTCTCGTTAAGATTGATAAATTTATTTACCCAGTAGACTTTGTCGTCTTAGACATGGATGAGGATAACGAGGTACCTTTAATTTTAGGACGACCCTTTTTAGCAACTGCCAGAACCATTATTAATGTAGGCACAGGGGAGTTAACGCTTCGTTCAGGTGACGACGCAGTAACACTCCAAGCACGCGATTTAGTCAAAACCCCTAAGACTCAGGATAATGCTATGAAACCTGTCAATGATAAAACTAATATTCAACCGTCCTTGCAGGAACCTTCTCGAACCAAGACAACAGAGACAGTGCACTACTATCATGAAGAGAACAAAGACATCCATGAAAAACGAAGACTACGGATAGAGGAGCTAAACGAATGGCGAGAACACAAACCGAGAACACATGATAAACTAAAATTACGCAAAAACAAGCCCGATACCTCTCCTAATCAACTTAAGGTAGGTGATAAAGTCTTACTAGATGCCGTCGATCCTCACATTGTCACTACCACACCGAATGAGGAAATCCCTCTTACGGTACTTAGTATTTTTCCATTCGGTACAGTGGAGGTGAGTCATCCTAAGTTCAGCACTTTTAAGGTAAACAACACTCACTTAAAACCTTATTTTAAGATTGATAGCAGGAATGAGGAGTATGAACTCCTCGAACCACCATGATCATTCAATGCAGAGGTAAGTCTAGCTTAGACTATAAATAAGTGCTTCTCGGGAGGCAACCCGAGCACTAACATTATTAATTTCTTTAAATTCTGATATTTCACTCCTAACCTACTAATAGAAATTTTGAATATAGGTTTTCCACAGAGGCATGGCCAAGCACATGGGCGTGCATACGGTCGTGTGAAAATAGGGCACGAAATTCTCCAAACACGGGCTATGATAACACGCCACGGCCTTACGACATGGCTGTGGTCGAGCCTGCAAAAACAACACGAGCGTGCGACACGCCCGTGTGGAGAAAGCATGGATGAACCTATTAAAACAGCACAGGTGTGCGACATGCCCGTGGCTAACACCCTTGGTCGAGCCGTTCAATTACCACGGGCATGCTACCATACCACACGAATGCAGAGAAGCGAACAAAGCTAGGCACGGCCATGCGACATGGCCATGTGCCACACACGCCCAAGCTACACGGGCGTGTGATAGTAGCTGGGTACGACCAAATTCAAAAAAATTAGAAAAACGCGGGCTACCCTCACAGCACACGAGCATGGCCCTAGGCCATGTGCCCCTCCCCTATATAAACAAACCACTGTTCATCTTCTTCCTCCTTTCAAAACCCTAGCCGAAATCCATCCTTCCCCAACCCTTACTCCCTATTCTGGCCACTATTCCCTAGATTCTTCCTTCCCCGACCCCCAAACCACCTTCAAAATCACTCCACTTGCATTAACCCCCATTTGCCCCTCCCTATACCCACCATTTTTCCCACCACACAGCTTCATCCTCGTGTCACACGCCCGTGTTTGCTGCCACCACGCCCGTACGCCGCCCTACAGCACCTTTGGTTCAATTCCTCAACCTTATTTTTCCACTTTGTGTTACTACATTAGTATTCTACATGCTTTACATAGATATCGCATTATATTTCTTAAGACAAGTTAGGAATTTGCTTTACAATTTTCTATATTTTGAATTGTTTAAGTTACTAAATAGCATATAATAGTTTTGGGCCTCTTGCTTAACTACTGATGTATTTTGGGTTCGATCAATGCTCATATATTTTCAGGTATATTATGTCGCCATCCAGAGGAAAGAAGGCCGCGGTCCCTTCTTCGAAGGACGTAGGGGATCGAGTTCTTCCTCGGTACGAGCTACACCCAAAGTTCGGCACCCGTTCTTTGAATTTCCACAAGCTTCGCAGGAGGAGCTATTTCAAATACTACGCACACGGCCCATCACCACAGGTCGCTGCATCGACTGGGCTGCCATAGAGCAAGTTCAACTCCCTGATGCCATCCGCACCCTCCTATCCACAGACCCATAAGAACGGTTCTTCGCTATTACTGAGCCCACTTATTTAGAGCTAACTTTAGAACTATGCTCTACTTTTCATTTACAGGTGGTGATGACGAACATTTTGACGACCCCGGCACCATTCACTTATGATTAGGCGGTCTAGTTCGTACGATGAGTGTCCCAGAGTTTAGAGTTGCTCTGGGACTTTACACCGATGAGTTTATGGAAGATGAGGACATGAATGCACTACCACGCAATATCCACATCTCCCCCTCCTTATGCTGGAAGGCTTTGGCACCACTCTCTTCCACATACGACCCCAGTCGCTCGAAGGCCTCAGCCCTCGATCCTTCCTTACGCCACCTCCATGCCATCTTGGCACACACATTGACTAGGAGGAGAGAGAGCACCGGCATCATCACCTCTCACGATGCCTACTATTTATGGTGCATGGAGAATGCACACGTGATTGACTTGGCCTACTTTATTGCTTTCGCCATTCGCCATCAGACCGAGCGGCATAGGAAGGGAGTGATCTCCACCGGCCCCTACGTGACGCGCCTTGCCAGACACTTCGGTCTCCTTAACACAGCAGCCCAATCATCAGCACTTACACTGATAGGTCAGATGTCCCCACAGGGCATCAAGACTATGCTACATATGCGAATGATCGAGCGCCAACGTGGGACTGATCCTCCTCAGTACCGTCTCTATCATGCCATTGACGAGGAGGATCTTGAGGACATTTCTGACAATGTTCCCCCACAGGACGAGGGGTCTTCTACTGAGCCACCTAGGGAACGATCAGTTCATGCGGCTGCTTCATAGGCACATCTTTCCGATCGACTCGCCCATTTCGAGCAGTATTGCACTACGCAGTTCAAGATGATCCACAAGCGAGATCGGCGACAGGACTGACAGATGGACGATATGCAGGCCATGATGCAGCAGTTGTGCCAGCACTTCCACATCGCACCTCTAATACCACCACCCAGGGGCCCCACCGACGAGGATCATTAAATCCTCCTATTTTTTATTTTTATTTATTCTTATTTTTATTTATTTTATTCTTATTTTTCTTTTGATTTTTATTTCAAATTTCTTATTTTGAAAGACATATCTATATTAGTAAATTTTTATTTTCCATTTTCTAGTATTTTTAACAAGTAATTCCACTACACTCTCTTCCACACCAACTATTAATAAGCTCTTCATGATTCTACAAACTTCCAAGCAAAGTTGCTAGGAATGTTTTACGCAATGAGGAAACAAATAGGGAACAATACCTAATGAGTGCCATGTTCAACGACCCAATTTCTTCATCTAGCCAAGAACAATGGCAGCTATTACTTTCCCCGAACACTCCAGCTTCAGAATCAAGCTCCGCATCCTTCTAACAAGGAGTTTCACCTCTTTCCCTCTTATGGTTTTCTTTATGTTGAATAGTCTATCTTTGTACATTGAGGGCAATGTACATCTTAAGTGTGGAGGGGTGAACATGGAACCTAACTTTTTGCATTATTCTCAAATCCCTGAATTTGGTCTTGTGCTTAAGTGATTTTCTCATAATATTGATAGAATGAATTCTGATTGATCTATAACTATTACTGGTATGTCGTGAATTAGACCATGGAAATTATGCATCATTATTTGATTATAGGACATTAGAGAATCGAGCATGATAAGTTGATATTTTGAGAACTAAAATTTTTAGATTATTTTCCTCAATTGAGGTATTATCTTGAAATCTTAAGTATACACGAATGACATCAAAAACCCAAATTTTTGGTGAGATTTTTGAGCCTTTTGAGCATATAGCTTTCTTTCTTGCTCACTTCTTTTGTGGTTTGAGTGTGTCAACATTGAACTGTTATTCTAGAACTTGCTTCGATTATACATATCAAGGCCACACGTATGATTTGATATACTGAGATGATAAAAGCACTTAGGATTTAACCTATTGACTCCATAAAAACCCTTCCCACATAATTAAATCCTTAGTGAATCCCCTTTGAGCCTATTAACCTTTTTCTTTGATTAACCCTCATCATTAACCCATTAACCCATTATTGTTGAAATCCTCTTACTTAATTTGACCCTTTTTATCGAGATTGAATTTAATATTGTTACCTCACTATGTTTACCAATTTCTGTTACTGAATCATGAAGTATAATTTCTGTATTGTATTAATTTGATTTGTTCTTAAAAAAAAACCTAGTATTATTATAATTCTCAACAAGCTAAAGTTGTCATGAACTCATGTAAAATAGTTCTAGATATTTGTTTATGGTTCAGTAATTAAGTTTTTGATAGTGTGGTAATATATTGAAATTATCTCGATTCTAACCCTTTTCTCTTCAGCTTGTATCCATACCTGTAACCTAAACCCCATTACAACCATGCAAAGACCTTTTAATTAGTATATCGTATCATTTACAAGTGGTGGAGATTTGATTTTCATGCAAGCCTATGGTAATAATATTTCATGTTAGATAATGAGTGCTTAATCTTGAACCTTAAACGCTTTGAGTGCTTTGAGTGAATCTTTAGTGAGGATGTCATCTCTTGTGCATTTAGGACTAGAGTTAATTACTTAGAGAAAGGAGATTACCTATGATTTTATTATCAAAATATTCGATTTAGATTGTTTGAGGCTTTTAAATGCCCCTATAGTTGAATTCTCATTGTATGATTTTCTGTGGAATAACTTGTAAAATTATTAGTAATGATTATGTGATTGAGAGGAATGAATTCTAGCAGTAAATGAGAATTTTGCTTGAGGACAAGCAAATGCTTAAATGTGGGGGTATTTGATAAACGCCAAATAATTCATGTTTTTACCCCAAATACTTAGCATATTTATGGATGTTTACTATTAGATTTGTGGATTTTGGTGCTCTTAATCCAGTTATTTCATGTTTTGTACTCAAGAGAGCACCAAGAGTCAAAAGGAGGCAAAAACGAGCTAAAAAGGGACAAAATGGACCAAATCGAGAAGACCACATGGCCTAAGCCTTGCCACACGGGCATCTCACATACCCGTGGCCTTCAGGGGTGTCGACCAAGGTTTTCACGATTCACACGGCCTGGCCATTGAGCCCACATGGCCGTGTGCAATTCAACGGATCGAACACGGCCTGGTAATCACGTCACACGGCCGTGGCACACGGGCGTGTCCCTTTTTCAAAGAGCTGTATTTTACAAGGAAAAGGATACTTAGGGAAGAAGAAAGCCAATCCAAAGCCTATATAAACACCCTAATTATGACCTAAAAAGAGGCCGCTCTTTCCAGAACTTTTCTGGAACACAAAACCACACATCGGGAATTACTTGAAGGAAGCCAGACGATCTATCTCAAAAGCTGGAGCTACTCCAAGACTGAAGATCTCTCTCAGAATTCCTTCAGGGGTTTTAGAGTTTTCTTTATGTTTTTTTTATTTTCATACTTTTGAGATGTACTCTTATTTTATTATGAACTAAACCCCTTAGATATCTGAGGGGGATAAAACCTATGATGGATCTTGTTATTATTATCTGAACTGTATGATAAATACTTGATTTGTTCTTAATTATATGTTCTTAATGCTTGAGTTAATATTTCGAGTATTAATTCATGATTTGATGTGCTTATGCAGAGGAGGAATAGACCCTGCATAAGAGTAGATTCGACATAATTAAGCGGAGTAGATCGGGCGCCTAAAAATAGGGTTACAAGATTTTTTCAGATTAGGGTGAAACCTAATATGGGAGTCCGTAGATCGAGTTAATGCAACCCTGGAGTGTTAATTAGAGAAAAGTCTCGGTTATTCAATCTAAGGGTTAGACGTTATTAGTCTTGAATGGGGATAATAACATAGGTTAGGGAGTCTCACGGATCAAGTCAAGTGAATAAATCATCCGGTTCAGAGTCAGATAACAAGTGAAATCTAGGTTGATTCCTCCTTGGGTGTCGTCTTTATTAATTGCTTCTCTTCAAGTCTTTTTTCGAATTCTCTCTTTGCTTTAATTAAATTAGTTAATTAGTTTACATAATTAGTTTAATAAACAAACCCTTTTATTTCTAGGTTAGATAATAAAAAGATAGTTATTACTAGTACTTTTGGTGCCCTTGGGTACGATATCCCGGTCTTTCCATTACTATACTATTGTTCGATAGGTGCGCTTGCCTTTTTGTCGTGATAATAGTTAGTCTAGGTCTGATCTTCATTATAAATATTTATTACTTGTTACGAGTCACTGCGATCACCTGCCAAGCAACACTGAATCTAACCCAAGGGAGCAACTCAATGCAATTGCCATTCATTATAAGGAAGGGTTAGTGGCAAAACCTAGGCCAGAACCGGTGGTAAGCGAAGGTAAGAATGAGGTAGGCCAAAACGAACAAAAAACGGTAAGTACAGAACATAAACCTCATTTGCCATACCCCAATGCGACAAGGAATGACCGCTCAGACGAACAATTTGGTAAATTCCTTAAACTTTTAAAGAAACTACATATTAACCTACCATTTATTGAAGCACTTTCGCAGATGTCGAACGCAGTCAAATTTTTAAAAGAGCTTCTAGCAAATAAATAAAAGTTAGATGAAAGGTCACATGTGGAGCTGAACGTGGTTTGCTCAGCCATTCTTCAGAATAAGCTACCCAACAAACTAAAAGATCCAGGGAGTTTTATGATTCCTTGTTTAATTGGTAGTTTAGATGTTAATAATGCGTTGGCTGATCTAGGGGCTAGTATCAATGTTATGCCTTACAAATTGTTTAAGCAACTAGGTCTAGGGAAACCCAAACAAACTAGAATGAGCATTCAATTATCAGATAAAACCGTCAGATTTCCTAGGGGTATCATTGAAGACGTACTCGTTAAAATTGACAAATTTATATTCCCAGATGATTTTGTTGTTTTAGACATAGAAGAGGACAGTAATGTTCCTTTAATTTTGGGAAGGCCCTTTTCAGCAACTGCTAGAACAATTATTGACGTTGGCACAGGTGAACTCATACTTCGTGTAGGAGACGGAACAATCAACCTTCAAGCTCGCAACCCGAACCACACATCAAAAATTGAAGGTGATTGTACAAATTGTTCTACTAAGACTGATCATACAGTGCAACCTATTTTACAGGAAATAAGTTCGAAGGACACACATCAGCCATGTTCAATCCACAACAAAGAATCTACCCATGAAGAACGAAGGTTACGAATCAAGGAGTTAGATGAATGGCTGACATTTAAACCAAGAAAACACGATAAACTAAAACTACGCCAGAACGAGCTCAATGCCTCACCAAATTAACTTCAAGTTGGAGACAAAGTACTACTAGATGCAGCAGATGCTCGAATCGCCACTTCTGAACCGAATGAAGAAACCCCTCTTACGGTAACTAGAATATTTCCATACGATACGTTTGAGGCAAATCACCCCAAATTCGGCACGTTCAAGGTAAATAGTACTCGTCTTAAACCTTATGTTGGTAAATTTTATAGCAAGGATGAGGAGTGTAAACTCCTCGGTCCACCATGATCACACACCAGAGAGGTAAGTCGAGCTTAGACTATAAATAAGCGCTTCTCGGGAGGCAACCTGAGCACTAACAATATTAATTTCTTTAAATTTTAGTTTTAACATCTAACATACTAATTGACTTATGGAACGCAGGCTTTCTAAAGCACACACGGCCAGGTAAACGGGCATGCCTTAGGCCGTGTGAAAACAGGGTGAAATTTTCCCCAACACGGGATGCGATAAGTCGCCACGGCCGTGTGACATGGCCGTGGGCGAAACTTCCAAAATAACACGGCGTGCAACACGCCAGTGTTTTGAAACTGTGGGCAAACCTGCCAATTTAACACGGGCGTGCGCCTACATACACGGGCGTGCGCCTGCATACATGGACGTGGGAGAAGCGAACGGTGATCGACACGGCCGTGCAACATGGCTGTGTACACCAATGTGCCTAATTTCAAAAATTACGAAACGCACGGGCTGAGCTTACAGCACATGGGCGTACCCCACGGCCGTGTGCCCCAATTTCTCTATAAACACCTATTATTTATTTTATTTTATTTTTATCTCTATATTTTGAAATTATTTTTTTATTTCCTTTTAATACTATTTCATCCTGAGTTTTTACAATTTTTATTCTTTGGCTATTTCATTACGAGTAATTATACTTCAGTATACCTCTTAAAGAGTTCCTAATTTTATTACAGTCAGAAAGAGCACCAAAGCTCATCCTCGCATAAGAATTAAAAACTCCACCAGGAAAGGTTCTCCACGACTGCCATGTCCTGCTCGACCACGACCGCCATGTCCTGCTCGACCACGACCATAGCTACCACTAGATATAATATTCTTTTGATGCAGGACTTAAGGACTAATGAACCTCTACCACCACCGGAGCATCCTCCTCCACTCTCACGCCAATTATCCTCTAAAACTCCAGTTCAAGGAATTCATTCATCATTCAGGAAGTTTCACTTCTCTCCCTATCTTATGATTATGAATCTATCCTTTTCATTATATCTATCTTTGTACATTGAGGTCAATGTACATCTTAAGTGTGGGGGGTCTTTTATATCATCATTAGAAACCCTGAAATTGTGTCTTATTCTTATGTAAATCATTTATATCACTATTAGAATGAATTTTAATTAATTTATGATTTTTATTGATATGTCTTGAATTAAAACATAGGCATTTATGCATTGATTGTTTAAACTTTAAGACATTAGGGAATCAAGCATGATAAGTTGATTTTTGAAGAATTAAAAACTTTTAGGTTGTTTCCCCAAGTTTAGGTATTATTTTGAGTTGGAATTCACAAGTGTAAACATCAAAAAACCATAATTTTTGTGAGATCTTGAGCCTTTAGAGCATCTATTATTTCTTTCATGCTCACTTTCATTATGAGTGCGTCAGTATTGAATTGTTATTCTAGAACTTGCTTGATTATGCATGTCAAGACCACACCATTTGATTTGATATGTCAAAATGATAAAGGCACTTAGGTTTAACCCACTCACTCCATAAAAGCCTACCTTCACAATTAACCCTTAGTGAACCCCCTTGCGCCTAACAACCCATTCATTGATTTACCCCAATATTAACCCATAACTCATTATTGTTGAAATCCCCTAAATTAATTTGATCCCTATTTTTGTCGAGATTTGAGTTGGAATAGTTTCTTAGCTATGTTTTATTCTATTTGTAATTTGACTTGTTCTTAAAAAAATACATGTATACATATTAGTAGTAGTGATCTTCTTAGTTAAAGAAGTTAAATTCCATATTCTGAGAAAAAGCTCTGTTGTACGCAATTGATGACTAGTCATTTTTCTAGTTAGGTAATTTTTTAATTTAATCTTGATTCTAACCCTTTCTTTCAGCTTGTGACCACACCCTCTAACCAAAGCCACGTTACAACCCTCTAAAGACCTTTTGATTAATTTTTCATCTCAATTTATAGTGGTGGAGATTTGATTTTCATGCAAGCCTATGGTAATGACTTTTCAGTATTGACTATTGAGTGCTTCATTTATTGTACTTAAACACCTCGAGTGATTTGAGTGAATCTTTAGTGAGGAAATGAAACTCTGTGATATTTTGAATCAAAGGTAATTACTTAGATGAGAGGAGACACCTATGTTTTCATAATAAAATGCTCAACTTGGAATGTTTGAAACTTTGATGTTCTTTCAGTTGAATTTTTAATGTATGATTACCTATGGATTATTTTGAGATATTATCGATAGAAATTATAAGTTGAGAAGAATTTATTTTGATTATGAGTTGAGGATTTTGTTTGAGGACAAGCAAATGCTTAAGTGTGGGGGTATTTGATAAACCGTAATTTATACATACTTCTATCCCATGCTCAACACATTTTATGGATGATTTTTCCTTAAAATTGGCGAATTCGATGCTCCTAATGCCTTAATTTCATGTTTTATACTTAGGTGAGCACAAGAGAGTGAAAGGAACGAGAAACGGGCCAACAACGGAGAAAATGGGCCAATGTACGAAATCAACACGGCCTGGACTTCCTCACACAGGCAGACCACACGATCGTTCCCTTTGGAAAGGTCAAAGCACGATTTACACGGGTAGATCACACGCCCGTGCCCATTTAATAGCCTTGACCACGGCCTTAAGCAATCGCACACGGGCGTGTCCCTGCCGAGCCCAAGTTTAGTCCAATTCGAAAAAGTCCAATTCGGAAAAGGCCAATTTTGAGGGCTCTTAGGCATTCCAAAGCCTATTTAAACACCTGAGGAGGCACTTAGATAGGGGGGACGCACAGGAGGAAGCAAGGAATTGCTTAAGAAAAGCCGATCAATCCATCTCAGAAGTCGGATTCACCATCATGACTGAAGATCTCCCTTCAAATTCCCTCAGGAGTTTTGGGTTTTCTTATGTTTTGTTATTTTTATTCTTTTGAGATGTTTTCTTTCATTAGTATGAACTAAAACCCCTAAATACCTAAGAGGAATGAAACCTGAGACGGATCTTTTTATTATTATCTAAATTGTATGATAAATATTTGACTTATTCTTAATTATGTGTCCTTAATTCTTGTTTTGATATTCCAGTATATTGATTAAAGTTAAGCTCTTATTTAGAGGAGGAATAGACCCTGCCTAAGAGTAAATTTGTCATAATTAAGAGGAGTTGGTTGCGCGCCTAGAGATTGGGTGACAAGATTTTGCTGGATTAGGGTGAAACCTAATAAGGGGATCCATAGATCGAGTTAATGCAACCCTAGGATGTTAATTAGAAAGAGATTTCAATTATTCAAACTAGGGTTAGACGTTGTTAGTCTCCAGAGAGATAATAATATAACTTAGGGATCTCTACGGAACAAGTTGAATGAATAAATCGTCTGATTCAAAGTCAAATAACAAGTGAAGTCTAGGTGGATTTTTCCTTAGGTATTGTCTTAATCAATCGAGTTTTCCAAAAAGTATTTTCCCCAAATTTCTTTTCTGTGATTTCTTAGTTTAGTTAATTAGTTAGATAAACAAAACCCTTTTATTTTTTAGGCTAGATAATAAAAAGAAAGTTGATACTAGTACTTTTAGTTCCTTTGGGTTCGATAATCCGGTCTTGCTAAAGCTATACTACTGCTCGATAGGTACACTTGCCTTCATCATGATAATAGTTAGTTTCAAGAACGATTCATTATAAATATTTAAAACCTATCACAAATATCACGTATCACCGCTCTAGTAGGAAACAAATTAGTGTGAAATAGGTGTGAGGCATACCTAGCTTACGTATCCAATTCTACTCCTAAAAAGCTATCAGTAGGAGATATTCGTACTATGAGTGAATTTTTAGATTTTTTCCAGACGAATTGCCTAGAGTACCTCCGGATAGAGAGGTGGAGTTTGGAATTGATCTTTACCAGGTACTGCCCTAGTGTCCATTGCGCCCTATCGCATGGCACTAAAAGAACTGACTGAATTAAAAGCACAACTTCAGGAACTCTTTGATAGAGGATTTATTCAACTGAGTGTGACTCCGTGGGGGGCACAGGTATTGTTCGTTAAGAAGAAGGTTGGGTCGATGAGGATGTGCATTGACTATAGGCAATTAAACAAGTTAATGGTCAAGAAAAAGTATTCGTTACCGAGGATTGATGACTTGTTCGACCAGTTTTAGGGAGCATCCGTCTTTTCTAAAATTAACATGTGCTTAGGTTACCATTAGCTTAAGGTCAAACAGACTGATGTGTATAAAACTGCTTTCAGAACTCATTCTGGATGATCATATGATTCGTAACAAGTAAAAAATATTGGTAATGAAGATCAAACCTAGACTAACTATTATCACGACGAAAAGGCAAGCGCACCTATCGAACAATAGTATAATAATGGCAAGACCAGGATATCGTACCCAAGGGAACCAAAAGTACTAGTAATAACTATCTTTTTATTATTTAACCTAGAAATAAAGAGGGGTTGTTTATTAAACTAATTAACTAATTAAACTAAAGTAAAGAGAAAATTTGGAAAAAGGCTTGAAGAAAAGTAATTGATAAAGACGACACCCAAGGAGGAATCCACCTAGATTTCACTTGTTATCTGACTCTGAACCAGACGATTTATTCACTTGACTTGATCCATGAGACTCCCTAACCTATATTACTATCTCTTTCGAGACTAATAACGTCTAACCCTCAGTTGAATTAGTCAAAATCTCTTTCTTAATTAAAACCCCTAGGGAAGCAGTAAATCGATCTATGGACTCCTATATTAGGTTTCACCCTAATTCGGTAAAATCTCTAACCCTATTTCTATGCGTTCGATCAACTCTGCTTAATTATGCCAAATCTACTCTTAGACAGGAATTTTTGCTCCTCTACATAAGCACATCAAATCATGAATCAATACTCGGAATATTAACTCAAGCATTAAGAACACATAATTAAAAACAAATCAAGTATTTATCATACAGTTCAGATTATAATAACAAGATCCGTCATAGGTTTCAACCCCCTTAGGTATCTAAGGGGTTTAGTTCATAATAAAATAATAGTACATCTTAAAAGTATGAAAATAACAAAACATAAAAAAAACTCTAAAACCCTGAAGGAATTCTGAGAGAGATCTTCAGTCTTGGAGTAGCTCCGGCTTTTGGGATGGATCGTCTAGCTTTCTTCAAGTAATTCCCGGCGTGTGGTTCTGTACTCCAGAAAAGTTCTGGAGGAGGGGCCCTCTTTCTAAGTCATACTTACGGTGTAGAATACAGCTTCTTGAAAAAGGGACACCCCCTTGTGCCACAGCCGTGTAATGTGATTGCCAGGCCGTGTTCGATCCGTTAAATTACACATGGCCGTGTAGGTCAATGACCAGGCTGTGTGAATCGTGAAAGCCTTGGTCGACACCATTGAAAGACACGGGTGTGTGAGTTGCCCGTGTGGCAAGGCTTAGGCTGTGTCATCTTCTCGATTTGGTCCATTTTGTCCCTTTTTTGTTCGTTTTTGGCTCCTTTTGACTCTTGGTCTCTCCTGAGTACAAAACATGAAATAACCGGATTAAGAGCACCAAAATCCACAAATCTAGTAATAAACATCCATAAATATGCTAAGTAGTTGGGGTAAAAATATGTATAATTTGGCGTTTATCAAATACCCCCACACTTAAACATTTGCTTGTCCTCAAGCAAAACTCTCATTTACTACTAGAATTCATTTCTTTCAATCACATAATCATTACTGATAATGTTACAAATTATACCACAGAAAATCATACAGTGAGAATTCCACTATAGAGGCATTAAAAGCCTCAAACAATCTAAATCGAATATTTTGATAATAAAATTATAGGTGATCTCCTTCCTCAAAGTAATTAACTTTAGTCTAAATATACAAAAGATGACATCCTCACTTAAAGATTCACTCAAATCACTCAAAGTGTTTAAGGTTCAAGATTAAGCACTCAATTGTCTAACATGAGAAGTTATTACCATAGGCTTGCATGAAAATCAAATCTCCACCACTTGTAAATGATATGATACACAAATCAAAAGGTCTTTGCATGGTTGTAACAATGTTTAGGTTATGGGTATGGATACAAGCTGAAAAGAAAAAGGTTAGAATCGAGATAATTTCAATATATTACCCCACTAGAAAAAACTTAATTACTAAGTCATAAACAAATATCTAGAACTATATTACATGAACTCTCTTATTATTATTATTTTTTTAAGAACAAATCAAGTCAATACAATATAGAAATCATACTTCACGATTCAGTAACAAAAAATGGTGAACATAGTGAGGTAACAATATTAAATTTAATCTCGATAAAAAGGGTAAATTAAGTAAAAGGATTTCAACAATAATGGGTTAATGGGTAAATGATGAGGGTTAATCAATAAAAAAGGTTAGTAGGCAGGGTTCACTAAGGGTTTAATTATGTGGGAAGGCTTTTTATGCAGTAAGTGGGTTAAATCCTAAGTGCCTTTATCATCTCAGTATATCAAATCATACGTCTGATCTCGACATGTATAATCGAGTCAAGTTCTAGAATAACAGTTCAATGTTGACACACTCAAACCACAAAAGAAGTGAGCAAGAAAGAAAGCTATATGCTCAAAAGGCTCAAAAATCTCGCCAAAAATTTGGGTTTGTGATGTCATTCGTGTATACTTAAGATTTCAATATAATACCTCAATTTAGGAAAATAATCTAAAAATTTTAGTTCTCAAAATATCAACTTATCATACTCGATTCTCTAATGTCCTATAATCAAATAATCATGCATAATTCCCATGGTTTAATTCATGACATATCAACAATAATTATAGATCACTCAGAATTCATTCGATCAATAGTATGAGAACATCACTTAAGCACAAGACCAAATTCAGGGATTTGAGAATAATGTAAAAAGTTAGGCATCATGTTCATGTTCACCCCCGCACACTTAATATGTACATTGCCCTCAATGTACAAAGATAGAATATTCAAAATAAAGAAAATCATAAGAGGGAAAGAGGTGAAACTCCTTGTTATATGGATACGGAGCTTGATTCTGAGGCTGGAGTGTTTGGGGAAAGTTGTAGCTGCCACTGTTCTTGGTTAGATGAAGAAATTGGGTCGTTGAACATGGGACTCATTGGGTATTGTTCCCAATTTGTTTCCTCATTTCGTAAAATATTCCTAGTAGCTTTGCTTGGAAGTCTGTAGAATCATGAAGAGCTTATTAAGAGTTGGTGTGGAATAGAGCGTAGTGGGATTACTTGTTAGAAATACCAAAAAAATGAAGAAAGTAAAATTTACTAATATAGATATATCTTTCAAAAGAAAATAATAAAATTGAAATGAAAATAAAAATAAAAACAAAAATAATAGGAGGATTTAATGATCCTCGTAGGTGGGGCCCTCAGGTGGTGATGTTGGAGTGGCGATGTGAAAGTGCTGGCACAGCTGCTGCATCATGGCCTGCATGTCGTCCATCTATCTGTCACGTCGCCGATCTTGCTCATGAACCATCTCAAATTGTGTAGTGCAATACTGCTCGAAGTGAGTGAGTCGGTAGGAAAGGTGTGCCAATGAAGCAGCCGCATGAACTGGTCGTTCCCTAGGTGGTATGGTAGAAGGCTCCTCGTGCTGTGGGGGGACATCATCAGGAATGTCCTCAAGATCCTCCTCATCAATGGCATGAGTGAGACGGCAGTGAGGAGGATCGGTCCCACGTCGGCGCTCGATCATCCTCATGTGTAACATAGTCGTGATGCCCTGTAATGACATCTGACCTATCAGTGTAAGCGCTAATGACTGGGCCACGGTGTTGAGGAGGCCCAAGTGTCTGGCAAGGAGCGTCACGTAAAGGCACGATAGAGATTACTCCCTTTCGATGCCGCTCGGTCTGATGGCGAATGGCAAAAGCGATGAAATATGCCAAGTCAGTTACGTGTGCATTCGCCATAAACCATAAATAGTAGGTGTCGTGGGTGTTGACGATGCCGGTGCTCTCTCTCCTTCCGTTCAAGGTGTCTGCTAATATGGCATGGAGATATCGTAAAGAAGGGGCGAGAGCTGAGGCCTTCGAGCGGCTAGGGTTGTAGGTGGAAGAGAGTGGTGCTAAAGTCTTCCAGCACAAGGAGGGAGAAATGTAGATATTGCGTGGTAGTACATTCATGTCCTCCTCCTCCATAAACTCATTGGTGTAAAGTCCCAGAGTGACTCCAAACTCTGGGACACTCATCGCGCGAACTAGACCGCCTAATCAGAAGTGAATGGTGTCAGGGTCGTCATTGTTCGTCATCACCACCTGTAAATGAAAAGTAGAGCATAATTCTAAAGTTAGCTCTAAATAAGTGGTTTCGATAATAGCGAAGAACCGTTCCCATGGGTCTGTGGACAGGAGGGCGCATATGGCATCAGCTAGCTGGACTTGCTCTACGGCAGCCCAGTCGATGCAACGACCTGTAATGAGGGGTCGCACACGTAGTATCTGAAATAGCTCCTCCTACAAAGCTTACGGAAACTCAAGGAATGGGTGTCGAACTTCAACTGTAGCATGTACTGAGGAAGAACCCGGTCCTCTACGTCTCTTTAAGGGTGGGACCGCGACTATCTTGCCTCTCGATGATGACATAATGTACCAAAAGCTGCTGTAGGGTGGCACATGGGCGTGTTGGAGGCGAGCATGGGCATGTGGCATGGGGATACAGTCGTGTGGAGGAAAAATAGAGGGAAAAAAGAGGGGAAAGTGAGGATTAATGCAGGGGGAGTGGAGTTTAGGGTGGTTTGGAGGTTGAGGAAGTGAGAATCTGTGGAATGGTGGCCAAAATAGGGATTAACGAGTAGAGAATTGGAGATTTCGACTAGGATTTTGAAAGGAAGAAGAAAATGAACAGTGAGTTGCTTATATAAGGAGGTGAACACGGCCTAGGGCTACCCCCGTGTACTCTGAAGGTGAGCCCGTGTTTTTCGAATTTTGCAATTTAGGTCATGCCTAGCTTTGTTCGCTTCTTCCACGCCCGTGTGTTAGGGTACCACGCCCATGTATTGTTGTCCGCGGCTTAATGGCACGGGCGTGTTTCACGCCCCTGTCGAAGAAACAGAATCGAGCCTTGCCCCTGGGACGCCCTTGTTTTTCCATTCCCACGCCCGTGTTTACCTATCAAGTTCACCCACAGCCATGTCGCACGGCCATGGGGATTTATTGCATCTCGTGTTTTGGGGAAATCATGTCCTGCTTTCACACAACCGTATCGCACGGCCGTGTCTCTTCCCCTGTTTGGCCACGGCTTTAGGTACGCCCGTGTGCCTAGCCGTGTGTGCTAAAAAACTTTGTAATTTAAAGATAAAGTTAATGATTTAAAGTGTTAGAAATTAAAAATAAAGAAATCAAAATATGTTAATGTTCGGGTTGCCTCTCGAGAAGCGCTTATTTATAGTCTAAGCTCAACTTACCTCTCTAGTGAATGGTCAGGGTGATTCGAGGAGTTTATACTCCTCATTCCTACTATCAATCTCATCAAAATAGGGTTTTAATCGGGTGTTGTTTACCTTAAAAGTGCCCAAATTGGGGCGACTCACCTCTACCGTACTGAATGGAAAAATACTGAGTACCATAAGAGGGATTTCCTCATTCGGTGTGGTAGTGACAATGTGGGGATCTGCGACATCTAGTAAGACTTTATCGCCAACCTTAAGTTGATTAGGAGAGGTATCGAGCTTGTTTTGGCGTAGTTTCAGTTTATCATGTGTTCTCAATTTATGTGCTCACCATTCGTCTAGCTCCTCTATCCGTAGCCTTCGTTGTTCATGAATGTGTCCTCTATCATTTCTGGAACATGGCTCGTGAACTTCTTTGAAGCTCAATTTCTGTAAAGTTATATTGTCAGTTTTAGTAGATTGGTGTGGACTATTACCTTCAATGTTTGATGTAATGCCAGAATTACGAGCTTGAAGGGTGATCGTTTCATCTCCCACATGAAGTGTAAGCTCACTTATGCCAACATCAATAATTGTTTTAGCAATTGCTAAAAAGGGCCTTCCTAAAATCAAAGGAGTGTTATTATCCTACTCTATGTCTAGAACAACGAAATCAACGGGGAATATGAACTTATCTACTTTTACTAGTACATCTTCAATAATATCCCTAGGAAATCTTATAGTTTTATCTGCCAATTGAATGCTCATCTTAGTTTGTTTAGGTTTCCCAAGACCTAGTTGCTTAAACATTTTGTAAGACATGGCGTTAATACTAGCCCCTAAATCAGCTAATGCATGACTTATATCTAAATTACCAATTAAGCAAGGAATTGTAAAAATCCCTGGATCTTTCAATTTGTCGGGTAGCTTATTCTGTAGAATAGCTTAGCAGACTGTGTTTAGCTCCACATGTGACTCTTTGTCCAACTTCTACTTATTTACTAAAAGCTCTTTTAAAAATTTCATTGCATTTGGCATCTGCGACAAAGCTTCAATAAACGGTAAGTTAATATGTAATTTTTTCAAAAGTTTGAGGAATTTTCCGAATTGTTCGTCTGAGCAGTCTTTCCTTGTCACATTAGGGTATGGGACACAAGGTCTATATTCTTCATTCACCATTTTGTTATGACTTACCTCACTTTTACCTTTGCTCACCACAGTTTCTTGCATCAATTCTGGCTCAGACGCAAAGAATCCTTCCTTATCTTGAGTGCTAATTACGTTACGGTGTTCCCTTGGATTAGGTTCAAGTATTACTTGGTAAGCTACCTTGTGATCGTTCGAAGATTAGTTTAGATAGCTGGCCTATCTGAGTCTCGAGTCCTTGGATCGATGCTTATTGATTTTTAAATGTTGTCTCAGTATTTTAGAAACGAGTTTCTGACACTGATATGAATTTCGAGAGCATCTCCTCAAGGTTCAGCTTCGTGTCTTATTGGTAGGGTGGTTGTTGAAAACCTTGAGGATTTTGTGGCTTTTGATTCCCTTGACCACCCCAGGAGAAATTTGGGTGGTTCCTCCAACCTGCATTATAAGTATTACTGTATGAGTTATTTTGAGATCTAAAGTTATTGTTACCCATATAGTTGACTTGTTCCTCTTCGGTTGTAGGATTGAAGGATTGATATTCTGTATGCACACCTCCTCCACTTGAGTCACACCTCATTACTGGATATACCTGCGTAGAACCAAGTAAACCATCAATCTTTTTATTGAAAAGTTCTACCTGATTAGAGAGCATGGTGACTAAATCGACGTTATAAATGTCGGCTGTTTTCATTGGCTTTGTCCTCATAACTCTCCACTGATAGTTATTCAGTGACATCTCCTCTATAAACTCATAGGCATCTTCTGGTGTTTTATTGTTGATGGTTTCGCCAGCAGCTGCATCAACCATTTGCCGAATCGAGGGATTCAGACCATTGTGGAATGTTTGTACTTGAAGCCAAAGCGGGAACCCATGGTGAGGGTACCTTCTCAGTAAGTCATTGTATCTCTCCCATGCATCGTAAAGTGTTTCTAAATCTATCTGCACAAAAGAAGAGATATCATTATGTAATTTAGCCGTTTTAGCCGGTGGAAAGTATTTTAGTAAAAAAATTTTGGTCATTTGTTCCTAAGTAGTGATAGACCCTCGTGGTAATGAGTTTAACCACTGTTTAGCTTTGTTTCTCAGTGAAAAAGGAAATAACCAAAGATGAATGGCATCGTCAGAAACGCCATTGATTTTAAATGTGTTGCAAAATTCTAGAAAGTTTGCTAGGTGAGAGTTGGGATCTTCATCCTGCAAACCATCAAATTGAACAAACTGCTATATCATTTGAATTGTGTTAGGTTTCAGTTCAAAAGTATTTGCAGCTATAGCTGGTCTAACTATGATAGACTCAATTCCTGTTAAAGAAGGTTTAGCATAATCATACATAGTGCGTGGAGCAGGATTTTGATTAGCCGCAATTGCAAGAGGTAGCTGATTGCCTTGGTTTTCAGCCATCTCCTCGGTTGGAGGTTGAGTATCATCTTCTTGCTCGTTCTTTATGTATCTTAAGCTGCGCCTTATTTCTCTTTGGTTTCTTCGAACTGTGCGATCGATTTCTTCGTCAAAAAGTAATGATCCCGACGAGTTTCTTCTAGTCATAAACTAGGAAAACCTGCCAAGAGAAAGAAAAAGTAAATTAATTTGTAATAATTAAATTGCAAGAAAAAATAAATGGCTAAAGTAATAAAAATTGAGTGTTCCTAATATTTTAGCTCCCCTGCAACGGCGCCAAAAGACTTCATCGCGTGATTTGTAATAAGTAATAAATATTTATAATGAAGATCAAACCTAGACTAACTATTATCACGACGAAAAGGCAAGCGTACCTATTGAACAATAGTATAGTAATGGCAAGACGAGGATATCATACCCAAGGGAACCAAAAGTACTAGTAATAACTATCTTTTTATTATTTAACCTAGAAATTCTAACACCCCTTACCCGTGTTCGACGCCGGAATAGGGTACGAGGCATCACCGGACTTAATCACTAATCATCGTATAAAAACCGATTCATAATTTCACTCTAATTTAAAACTTTTTCAAACACATTCAAGTTGTCCCTTAAAAAGAGCTTACAAGGCCCATATCATGCTTTAATTCAACCACACACATATGCAAGCATGCACATTCATAAATTGCATCATTTAATTAATAACATAATCAAGACTATCTACCTTAAATGACTTTATACAATAGAGACCTTCAATTCACATAGGTCAGTATTTTAGGTCAATTCCTAGCAACTTAATAATAATTAAACGAGTTTCCATACATGTCAAAGACTTGAAAATACTTTAAAACCTTTATATGTTGATCAATAGTTTGATAGTGTGATTTAACCTCCGGTGACCTCCAACTCGAGCTAACATCTGCGACACTATAGGAAAAAGGTAAGGAAGAGAATAAGCATTATAGCTTAGTAAGAAAGTATGTAAAAATTAATAAACAATACATTATCATATTTTAAACAAAGTCACAGTATGTTCTTGGAATATTACCATCACAAACACACATACTTTCACTATTACAATCATAAACAGGTTCAAAATAAGCTGTCTAGCACAGTACCAGTAGCTAAATTATTTATTTCTGGAGTTACAAAACTCCATATTACAAACCGTTAATTTTCTTTGAAACTATATTCATGTATATTCTTACCAAAAAAATTTCATAATTTTTGGTCTAGCCAATTAGTACATTTTATTCATTGAAGTTACCCTTGTTTCACTGCTCAACTGTTCTGACCACTCTTCACTACAAATACATTTTCTCCTCGTAAAGATTTCAAAGAATGTTCTCGTTTATTTAATTTGAAACTATACTCATTAAGGATTTCAAGAATATAAATTATATCCCCTAATTATTTTTTAACAATTTTTAATGATTTTTCCAAGTCAGAATAGGGGATCACGTAGTCATTCTAAACCAGTCTCTCAAAAACTTAAATATCTCATAATATAGAATTCCTTTGCTTGCTATATTTATGTTAGATGAAAATAAACTTATTAAGCTCTAATTTGATATCTCATTCATTCTATGATTCAATTTCTACTATTTTTGGTAAATTTTTAGATTCACGTCACTTCCAGAACAGTTTTATTGTCAATTTTTGATCTTTCACACTTCAATTGTATTCATCACTTACCCATAACAATCTTTCCAATTTCCAATCACATATCGAGCATATTGCTCATAAGTTACACGTATATACTTATACTTATCGTCACAAAATCACACACAATTTCATTTAATCAATTTCCCAGTTGAACGCTTTGGAATAATAATAGATACGCAATGGTATCGCACACAGCCCACCTTTAAAATCGAAGCTCTCTTGTACACATAGTGGCCTTCACTTAGCACCACTCATGTGACCTAGCTCAATTGTACACATAATTTTGGCTCTCTTGTACAAATGGTGAACACTTAGTACCACCCATGTGACCTAGCCAGTTTATCTCGTAGCTCTCTTGTCTACATGGTGTCCTTCACCTAGAACCACGCATGCGACCTAGCTACATATATCCCGTAGCTCTCTTGTCTACATGGTGTACACATAGTATCACCCATGCGACCTAGCTACATCATAATGTCTCGTAGCTCTCTTGTACACATGATGTGCACTCAGCACCATACATTTGACCTAGCTACATACCATCTGTATCATCCAATCTTTCCGAAGGTTCAACCGGGATTTCTCTCTCGTTCTAATACTTGATTCCATACTTCCAATAGTCAATTATGATTCAAAAAATCAGATACAATACATAAAATATGCTGAAATATAAAAACATAATAAAGATAATGTATTATTTACATACAAACTTACATACTTTCTCATTTCCATGTCGAATTAATATTGAACATTTAAATCATCATAATTATACTTACTTTCAACACCTCAGCAATCATAGTAAATATATCAATTTTACATTGAAACATGCATAAATTAATGCTTATTATACATATGAACTTACCTCGATACTAAAACGGTCATTTTACCAACTTTCCCGATTTTTTATTTTTCTTCCATTCTAGGTGCAAATCTCATTTTTCGGGATCTAAAACATCATATTTTACTTATTTAATTAATATACTATTCAAAACAGTCCTTAACTCAAACTTTGGCAAAATTACAATTTTGCCCCTAAACTTTTGCATATTTACACTTTTTCCCCTAGGCTCGAGAATTAAAGTTTATCCCTTATTCTTATGTTTTATGACATGCAGATCATTTTTACCTTCTATGGAAACTCAAATTCTCACTCTAACACATAGTTATGAACAATAACAACTTTTACCGATTAAGCCGCTTTACTCATTTTTGCTTAAAACCGCTTAGCAAAAGTTGTTTAACATAATTTCAGCCTTCATCTTCTACCATAAAACATCAAAATAAACACATTTCACCTATGGGTATTTTTCCAAATATGAACCCTAGCTTAAATTATTGCTAGAATAAGCTTAATCAAGTTACCGGGATTCCAAAAACGTAAAGAACTTGAAAAACGGGGCTAGAACGGACTTACTATTGAGCTTGGAAAGCTTGAAAACCCTAGCCATGGCTTCCCCATGCTAATTTCGGCCTCCATGAAAAAGATGAGTCAATTTTGGCTTTATTTTCCCTTTTTATTTCTTTTAATTACCAAATGACTAAAATGCCCTTAAGGCCTTTCTTTAAAATTTTGTCCTATTCATGCCCATTTTTCTCCAAACGAAATATAATGGTCTAAAATTAAGGACCTCATCTTTAAACTCCCATTTCAATCAAGTACTTATGAATTAGAACACATATTTTGCAACTTTTTCAATTTAGTCCTAAAAGTCCAATTAAGCATTTTATCAGTAAAATTACTTAACGATATTTTTACACAATATTTTAATCAATAACTAAACCTTAAAACTTAATCGGAATAACTTTTTTGACTTAGAATTTGTGGTTCTAAAACCATCATTCCGTTTAGGCCCTAAATCGGGCTGTTACAGCAACTTCTACAAATAAGCCCTAATAGGCAAATTAAACATGCAATCTATAAATTTTCTTATCAATACTCTAACACATGCATCTAATCACTCTGTAAATCATAAAAATTAATCAAAATAAACTTTTCTATCTTAAATTTGTGGTTTCGCAACCACTATTCCATTTAGGCCCTATTTCGAGATGTTACAGAAATAAAGAGAGGTTGTTTATTAAACTAATTAACTAAACTAATTAACTAATTAAACTAAAGTAAAGAGAAAATTTGGAAAAAGACTTGAAGAAAAGTAATTGATAAAGACGACACCCAATGAGGAATCCACCTAGATTTCACTTGTTATCTGACTCTGAACCAGACGATTTATTCACTTGACTTGATCCGTAAGACTCCCTAACCTATATTATTATCTATTTCGAGACTAATAACGTCTAACCCTCAGTTGAATTAATATAATCTCTTTCTTAATTAAAACCCCTAGGGAAGCAGTAAATCGATCTATGGACTCCCATATTAGGTTTCACCCTAATCTGGAAAATTCTTGTAACCCTATTTCTAGGCATTCGATCAACTCTACTTAATTATGCCAAATCTACTATTAAACAGGGACTTTTGCTCCTCTGCATAAGCACATCAAATCATGAATCAATACCCAGAATATTAACTCAAGCATTAAGAACACATAATTAAGAACAAATCAAGTATTTGTCATACAGTTCAGATAATAATAACAAGATCCATCATTGGTTTCAACCCCCTTAGGTATCTAAGGGGTTTAGTTCATAATAAAATAATAGTACATCTCAAAAGTATGAAAATAACAAAACATAAAGAAAACTCTAAAACCCCTGAAGGAATTCTGAAAGAGATCTTCAGTCTTGGAGTAGCTCCAGCTTTTGGGATGGATCGTCTGGCTTTCTTCAAGTAATTCCCGGCGTGTGGTTCTATACTTTAGAAAATTTCTGGAGGAGGGGCCCTCTTTCTAAGTCATACTTAGGGTGTTTATATAGGCTTTGGATTGGCTTTCTTCCTCCCTAAGTATCCCTTTTTCGTGTAGAATACAGCTTCTTAAAAAGGGACACGCCCGTGTGCCACGGCCGTGTGATGTGATTGCCAGGCCGTATTTAATCCGTTAAATTGCACACGGCCATGTGGGTCAATGGTCAGGCCATGTGAATCGTGAAAGCCTTTGTTGACACCCTCGAAAGACACGGGCGTGTGAGCTGCCCGTGTGGCAAGGCTTAGGCCATGTCATCTTTTCCATTTGGTCCGTTTTGTCCCTTTTTTGCTCGTTTTTGGCTCCTTTTGACTCTTGGTGCTCTCCTGAGTACAAAACATGAAATAACCAAATTAAGAGCACCAAAATCCACAAATCTAGTAATAAACATCCATGGACATTGCTCCTTTTGACTCCTTTTGACTCTTGGTGCTCTCCTTTTGGCTCCTTTTGACTCTTGGTGCTCTCCTAAGTATTTGGGGTAAAAATATGTATAATTTGGCGTTTATCAATGGACATTGCGAGTTTTTGGTAATGCCTTTCGAATTAATGAAAACCCCGGCAGTATTTATGGACTTAATGAATCAGGTGTTTCAACCGTATTTAGGTCAGTTTGTAGTGGTTTTTATTGATAATATCTTGATCTAATCTAAAATTGAAACTGAGCACGATGGTCATCTTCGTATTGTACTTCAGATACTGTGAGAAAGTAGTTGTATGCCAAGTTCAGTAACTGTGAGTTTTGGTTGCAAGAAGTCACCTTTTTGGGTCATGTGGTGACGGTAGAGGGGATTCGAGTTGATCCCAATAAAATCAAGGCTGTTGTTGAGTGGAAACAGTCGAAAAATGTGTCCGAGATTCGTAACTTCTTGGGTCTAGTCGAATACTACTGAAGGTTCGTCAAGGGGTTTTCCCTGGTTGCGTCACCTTTGAAGAAGTTGTTATGTAAGAATGCTCCATTCGTGTGGTCTGAGGCACAACAATCTAGTTTCGATAAACTCAAGTCTGTTCTAACACAAGCTCCTATTTTAGTCCAACCAGAATCGGGTCAGGAGTTTGTGGTTTACAATGATGCTTTACATGTCAGGTTAAGATGTGTACTTATGCAAGACGGTAAGGTGGTCGCCTACGTGTTACGGAAACTTAGAACACACGAGGGTAACTACCCTACGCACGATCTAGAGCTAGTTGCGGTTGGTGTTTGCTTTAAAAATCTGGAGACATTACTTGTATAATGAAAGGTGTGTTATTTACACCGATCAGAAGAGTCTCAAATATTTGTTAACCCAAAAAGATTTAAACCTTCGTCAGCACCGTTAAGTTGAGTTACTTAAAGATTATGATTGTACCATAGAATACCATCTCGGGAAGGCAAATGTAGTAGCTAATGCTCTTAGCCGTAGAGCGATGACTGATTTGAGAGCAACGTTTGCTCGTTTGAATTTGGTTGGGGATGAAGGACTGTTGGCAGAACTTCAGTTAAAATGAGTTGGGTGGAGCAGATTCAAGCTAAACAACTGAATGATGAAACCTTAGTGCAGCGATTGCGACATGTGGGTACAAACGGGAACTCCGATTTTAACGTGAATAACAATAATGTGTTATGCTTCAGAGGGCGGATTCGTGTACCCAATGATAAGAAGTTAAGGCATTCGATTCTTCAGGAGGAGCATAACAGCCCCTATGCTATGAATCCTGGTCAGAATAAAACATACTGGGATCTTCTGAGAACTTTACTAGTGGCCTAGACTGAAACGAAAGGTAGTCGCCTTTGTGTCCCACTGTCTAACGTGTCAAAAGGTTAAGGCAGAACATCAGTTTTCATCCGGATTGCTTCAACCGATTAGAATTCCTCAGTGGAAGTAGGAGCAGATAACTATGGATTTTATTACGGGGTTGCCTTTAACTCCGACTAAAAAAGATTCAGTTTGGGTCATTGTTGATTGGTTGACCAAGTCAGCCCATTTCATTCCTATTTGAACAGATTATTCCTTACAAAGGTTAGCTAAAACGTACATTGCTGAAATTGTGAGACTTCACAAATTCTGGTTCGATCATTTCTGACGAAGATCCTCAATTTACATCTCGGTTCTGGAAGAAACTCTATTAGGATTTAGGCACTTGACTTAATTTCAGTATTGCGTATCACCCTCAAACCGACTGACAATCAAAGCTAGTCATCCGGATCCTAGAAGATATGTTTCGAGGTTGTGTGATAGACTTCAGGGGTAGCTGGGAGGAGTACCTACTGTTGACAGAGTTTGCTTATAACAATAGCTTTCAATCTAGTATGCAAATGGCACCATACGAGGCTTTATATGGTCGTAAGTGTCATACTCCGCTATGTTGGACTGAATTAAGTGAACGTCGGTATTTGGTTTTAAACTGGTATTTGAAATTGAGAACACAATGAAAGTGATTCAGGATCGTCTGAAAGTAGCCTCTGATAGACAGAAGTCTTACGTAGACTTGAAAAGAAAGGATATTGAGTTTTCAGTAGGTGACCAAGTGTTTCTGAAAGTATCACATTGGAAGAAGGTTCTCTGATTTGGGCACAAGGGTAAGCTGAGCCCGAGGTTCATCGGACCATACCGTATTCTGAAGTAGGTTGGACCTATTGCGTGCTAGTTAGAGTTACCGCCAGAACTAGATCCGATCCATGATGTATTTCATGTCTCGATGCTGAGACGGTATCGATCGGATCTGTCGCATATTATCCTTGTTGATGAGATTAAGTTACGACCAGATTCAACATTTGAAGAATAACCTGTTCTGATCTTAGACAGTGATGTTAAAATGTTGAGGAAGAAAACTATTCCTCTAGTGAAGGTCCTCTAGTAGAACTATGGTACTGAGGAAGCCACGTGGGAACCAGAGGAATAAATTCGACGACTGTTTCCGTATCTGTTCGACTCAGGTAAAATTTTGAGGCCGAAATTTCTTTTAGGTGGAGAGAGTTGTGACGCCCCAAAATTTTAAGAACTTGATTGTGAAAATATGCAGTAATTAATTTCTATATTTGTGGTTCTGTGTTCTGTGATTGAGTTTAAGGTCTGGAGTTCGAGTCGCATCATTAAATGTTTTGTTGTTTTAGAATCAATGCACAACCACGCACTACCCATTTAAGTTCAATTCTATGTGAAAGGGTAACAAGAATGAGCCTGCTGGTTCATTGGTTAAGCATCTGCCTGCATTTTGTCTGGTCATGAGTTTGAATCTCGTAGTATGCGTAGGGAAAATTTTTTGCTAAATGCTGGAAATCTAGATGGAAATTAATTAATAATTAACGTTAGTTCTCCTTCCATATTCTTTTCCTCTATTTTTTTCCTTTCTTATTTCTTTACGTTTTTCTTCTTTTTCGATCCTTTTTCCTTTTTTATTTTTTAATTATCGTAAGGAATACGGGACTAGTTGAAGTTACGTTGTTAGCATTTTTTATTAAGAGGTTATTGAGTAAGTTTTGATGTCAATTCGTTAAACTTCTGAGTTTCTCTTTTTGTTTTTCATAGTATACTTTGAAATGGTTGTTCTACTGTGTTGCATGAATCTCTGATAGTCAATCATTTGGATTCCCTATTAGGTAGGGATATTGAGAGTAGCGAACCTCATCACGTCAATTGGAGTAATCATCGTTGATTTTCTGTAAGTATTAATTTCGTTGAAAGTTTGTGTCCAAACTTTCGACATAGGTATTTTGAGTATAATTGTGCATTGTTGTTGATAAACTTGATTTAGTTATCGAATGGTCGTTTTAGGCTTCAGAACTTCTCTACATTGTTACTACTTTGAAATAGTCTCAGGTGCATATCAGAAACCTTAGTTTTTGCAAGTTTTGTCGTTGAAAATGGTGGCGCTGTCGACCCCACATGGGTGTGTGGCAGGCCGTGTGAACGGCTGTGTCACTCACTATTTATTAAATTAAGACACATGGGTGGCCACATAGGTGTATGTTTAGGCCATGTGTGGCCATGCTAGTGCAGGGTTCACACAGCCAGTGACACGAGCGTGTGCCTAGGCAATGTAACTCACTATTTGTAGTATAAAACTACACGGCCAGGGACAAGGGCGTGTGCCCAGGGCATGCCATTGTTTGTGCTTAAAAAACCACACGGCTAAGGCACATGAGCGTGTGCCCTGGCTATGTGGCAGGATGTTGGATCCGAGAACTATTTCTGAGGTCGAGAAGGTTGCTAAACCTTGATTTTGGGTTCCTCGATATACGAAAGACTGAATTTGCTTATATGAGTATTGTCTGATACACAAAGACTGATCTATGAATCACATACTTGAATGTGTACCACTCTGATAGTGAACTATTTTATTAATTATGTAATGTATTAGACTAGCTGAACATTGGTTATGGATAATTGCATTCTGTATTAACAGGTGGTGGGAGGTTGTGAAGAGAAAGAGATTTTGAACTGAAATTGTGGCTAGGCCACAATAAGTATCACTCTGATTCTGGTGCTTGTCGCATATTGAACTAGCAGATGCGTTTCTATAAAAGTGTCATTGAACACTCTAAATGTAAGACCCCTAACCCATATCCAATGTCAGAATAGGGTTACGAGGCATTACTAATCAATACACATCATTCACATACATTTATACATTCATATATATAAAACCCATCCAACGCATTCACATTGTCCCTTATAAAGCTCTACGAGTCCTTAAAACATGCGTAGAAGAGGTTCAAGACTAAACAGATAACATTTGAAAACTTTGGGAAACTTAGAAAATTTTCATGCATTGAAGAGTCACACGCCTGTGTGAACAGGCCGTGTGCCACACACGACTACCAGACACGCACATGTCACAAGCCGTGTGAAAACAGTTCATACATACTGGCTTGCATCGCACAGCCGGAGACACGCTCGTGTGCCATGGCCGTGGAAAATCTGGAGGGGTTACTAACTTGGGTCACACGGCTGGCCACATGCCCATGTGCTAGCCCGTGTGTCTAGACCGAGTCAAACCTGTAGGGTATTGATCGCGAGGTTTCGTGATAGGTTTTAAATATTTATAATTACTCGTTCTTGAACTAACTATTATCACGATGTAGGCAAGTGTACCTATCGAACAGTAGTATAGTTTTAGCAAGACCGGATTGTCGAACCCAAAGGAACTAAAAGTACTAGTAATGACTGTCTTTTTATTATCTAGCCTAGGAATAAAAAGGGGTTTTTATTTTAATTAACTAATTATCTAAACTAAGAACGCACAAAGAAAAGAATTGGGGAATTGCTTTTGGGAAAATTGATTGACCTAAGACAATACCTAAGGAAAAATCCACCAAGACTTTACTTGTTATTCTAGCTCCAAAATGGATGATTTATTCATTCAACTTGTTCCGTAGAGATCCCTAAGTTATGTTATTATCCCTATTCAAGACTAATAATGTCTAATCCCTAAATTGAATAACCGAGACTTTTCTCTAATTAACACTCTAGGGTTGCATTAACTCGATCTATGGATCCCCTTATTAGGTTTCACCCTAATCCAGCAAAATCTTGTCACCCTATTTATAGGCGTGCAATCAACTCCGCTTAATTATGACAAAAGTACTTTTAGACAGGGTCTATTCCTCCTCTAAATAAGAGCATGTCTTGAATCAGTATCCTGGGATATCAAAACAAGAATTAAGAACACATAATTAAGAAAAAGTTAAATATTTATCATACGATTCAGAAAATAATAACAAGATTCGTCTTAGGTTTCATTCCTCTTAGGTATTTAGGGGATTTAGTTCATAACTAAATAAGAAAACATCTCTAAAGAATAAAAAATACAAAACATAAAGAAAACCCAAAACTCCTGAAGGGAAATTGAGGAGATATCTTCAGTCTTGATGATGAATCCGACTTCTGAGATGGATCAATCGGATTCCTTGGGGTAATTCCTTACCCCCTTCTCTGTCTCCCCTTTTTCTCCTCTTCTAGTGTGTATTTCTAGGCTTTGGAATGCCTAGAAGCCCTCAAAAGTGACCTTTTCCGAATTGGACTTAACTTGGGCTCGGCAGGGACATGCCTATGTGACACGCCCGTGTGCGATTACTTCAGGCCGTGTTTGAGCCTGTTAGAATGGCATGGGCATGTGCTATGCCTGTGTCAATCGTGCTCTAATTCTACCAGATTGACACGGCCGTGTGGTCTGCCCGTGTGAGGAGGTCCAGGCTGTGTTGATTTCATACTTTGGTCCATTTTCTCCATTTTTGGCCCATTTCTCGTTCTTTTCGCTCTCCTATGCTCTTCTAAGTATAAAACATGAAATTAAAGCATTAAAAGCATCGAATTCACCAATTCTAATGAGAAATCATCCATAAAATGCATTAAACATGGGGTAAAAATATGTATAATTTACGATTTATCAGATATACTGACTTAAATTCGAAGGGTACCCCATGGGACACATGGCCGTATAGCATGATCGTGTGTCAAACACGGCTGAAACACATGCCCATGTATCTGCCCATGTGGACAAAAATAAGCTATTTTCAAAGCCAATTTGCCACTCTTTTCTCATGCACATTTAGCAACCAAAATGGTACCAATTCATTATAGAATAGGCATCCCAAAATCATCAACCAAATGCACAATTCATACACAATTTATGCCATTTTATAATCAACCATTTCATTACTCAAATCCATAACCAAAACATACCAAATCAATATTCCAAAACATAAGACCATATATATACATCACATATATCACTTATCAAACACATAATTCAAGCTAACTTGAATGGCCATGCACATCATCATTTACAAGCTAAATCTCATGGCTAATATCATAACTCAAAACATACCAAGATGACACTAGCCTATACATGTCAAATACCAAATATTCAAAGCTTCAAAAGTACCAACAAGATGATCAATAGTGTGACAATGTTCCTGATGATCCCCGAGTCTGAGCTAGCTTTGATTTATCTATTAAACAAGGAAAGAACACATAAAGTAAGCTTTAAAAGCTTAGTAAGCCATATAAGAATAAGTTATCACATGAATCAATATCATTTCCATCAAATGGAAACTGCGAGTAAACATTTATAAGATCACAAACCTTTCTCATAATACACATATTCATTATCATAATTGAATTCATCAAATGCTTCCCTTTCATTACTCGTATGAATTACATACGTACCTGAGCCATTTAACTCATTCACACATTCTTTCTTGACTTCACTTTTCCCGTTGAACCATTCAGAATTGTTAAGGATACTCAGAAATCATAATAGCTTGTACAAAGCTATATCCCATATATGGTCTTACATGTCATCATATACCGATGCCACTGTCCTAGACAGGGTCTTACACGAAATCGAATAATGATGTAATGTACCAGGCATGGTCTTACACATAATCACAATACAATGCCAATGTCCCAGACATGGTCTTACATGTAATCACATCTCAGTAACTTAATGTCATGACATTCGTATCCTATACTATTCCTAAGGTTTGTACGGGACTTTTGGATGTTGTAATTTCATCGATTCTTGCTCGTATTTGCTTATTTAACAATCATAGAAATTAAATGACAAATAAACACATATAATTCAATTTAAATGTATTTATTTGTATATGAACTTACCTCGTACTGAGTATAAGCGGACTGGACCGACTATTCGACAACTTTCTATTTCCCCCAATTTAAATCTGATTTCTTTCTTTCAGGATCTATATGAATTCAAAATTAACTCATTTATTCATTGATTCAATCAATTCAGTCCAAAAACACATATTGAAGCCAATTTGTAGTTTGGCCCTTAACTTTCACATTTCTTACAATTTAGTCCTTATTTCAATAAACACAAAATTACACCAATTCAATTCAAACCCATGTGTGCCGAATTACTATAATACTCTTAGCAGCCCATATTTCACATTTATCCACACTTTTAACCCCACATTTTCATCTTTTCACAATTTAATCCCTAATATGCATTTTTACTCAAAATCACTTTACAAAACATGGATATCCATCACTAAGCTTTCATAATTCATCATCAAACATTCAAAAAAATGAATTCATCAATGGAAACTTTCAAACCATTAAGCAGTTTTGCAAATTAGTCCCTGGGCAAGCTAGTACTCAAAGCAACGATCACAAAAACGTAGATATCATCAAAAACAGATAAAAAACGTACCTTAATTGCTTGAGTGTACTAGGACGAATGAAAAACCCTAGTTGTTCTTATTCTCCCTTCAAAATTTGGCTATAAAGATGATAATGAAACCCTATTTTGATCTTATTTTACTCAATAATTCATTAGTTACTAATTTACAAATTTAACCTTACTTAAAACATTATTATTTCACATAAACCATGTCCATTAATGTCCACTCATACTATTAATGGTATAATATCAACATAAGGACCTTTGGTTTAATAAGCCATAGCAATTAGACAATCTTAACTTATAGCATGCTACTTTTGCATTTTACGCGAATTGAGCACTCAAACGCTAAAATTAGCTCACAAAATTTTCACACATATATAATCACATGCTATAAACACCAAAAATAATATTAAAATAATTTTACGACCTCAGATTTGTAGTTTTCAGAACCACTATTCTGATTTAGCTAAAATCAGGATGTTATAACTCTCCCCCCTTAGGGATTTTCGTCCCCGAAAATCTTACCAGTGAATAGGTTTGGATATTGCTTTTTCATAGCATCCTCGGGTTCCCGTATAGATTCTTCAACCCCGTGTGGATGCCACAAGACTTTCACTAATGCGATTTTCTTAATTCTCAACTCTTTGATCTCACGAGCTAAAATTCGAATTGGTTCTTCACTGTACGACAAATCTGACTGAGTTGCAACCTCTGAAGGCGAAATAACATGTGAAGCATCGGATCAGTATCGTCGAAGCATCGATACATGAAAAACTTTTTGAATCTTCTCTAACTCGCTCGGTAAAGCTAATTGATATGCCATTGGACCTATTCTTTTAATGATCTTATACGGCCCGATGAATCTTGGACTCAATTTGCC
This sequence comes from Gossypium hirsutum, assembly GCF_007990345.1. Taxonomy (NCBI): domain Eukaryota; kingdom Viridiplantae; phylum Streptophyta; class Magnoliopsida; order Malvales; family Malvaceae; genus Gossypium; species Gossypium hirsutum. Next base: position 117,158,249 of record NC_053429.1, on the reverse strand, counting down.
TTTACGACTGAATCGAAGTATTTTCTTCCACGGAAATACTTCCAAAAACACTTGATCCCCTATTTGAAACTCAATATCTTTCCGTTTCAAGTTTGCATATGAATTTTGACGATCTGACGCTGCTTTTATGTAACACCCCTTACCCGAGACCATCGCCGAAGTCGAACACAAGGCGTTACCTGACTTAACTTAGTAATTCGGGGCATAAAATTTGCTTTTAAAATTAATTTATTTACATTCATTCAATATGTCCCTAAAAAGGGCCCTCAAGACCCTAAAAAACATGCAATTGAAATGGTTCGGGACCAAACCCGGGAACATTAAAAATTTTTAGAATACTTAGACAAATCAAAACAATTTATTCATTATTCCTTATAAAACTGCCCACCTGCGTCATAGTCACTAAATAAATCATAAATTGAGTCAAAAAACTCAAAAATTAAATTCGTGAATTTTCCCTGAAAATAGACTCATATATCTTCTTACTAATTTTTTTCCATAATTTTTGGTCTAGTCAATTAGTACATTTTATTAGTTAAATTTTCCCCTATTACACTATTCGACTACTCTGACCTCTCCTCACTACGAATCAAATTTTTCCCTGTACAGAATTCAAATAACCATGCCATTTGTTTCTCTTGAAAGTATATTCACTAAGAAATCTAGAAATATAAACTATAAATCCTAATTCTCTCTATAAAATTTTTAGTGAATTTATAAATTTAGAACAGGGGATTCAGAAATCACTCTGACCCTGTCTCACTAAAATTCAAATATCTCTTAATATACACTCTTTTTCTTACTCTGTTTCTTTCATATGAAAATAGACTCAATAATATTTAATTCTATTTCTTATTCATTACCTAATTCCATTTCTACTATTCTTGGTGATTTTTCAAGATCACGTCACTGCTGCTGTTCAATACTATTTTAATGCTACTTTCACTTTTTCATGGTTTCTTTGTATTAACTACCATTTAGGCAAACATAACACCAAAACATGTTCTTCATTAGTCATTTCAATAGCTAATCATTATCAAATATTTACATACCATTCTTTAGCCATATCATAAGGACATAGACACAAAATGGCTAAGTCCATATACATGCCATAAACTAGAACGTTTGTAAACGAAGATACCCATTTGGTAACTCGATGGTCGATAGTGTGAAGTGATCTCCGACAACCTCCAACCTAAGCTTGCTTTTAAGTACTCTGAAACATGGGAAAGTGAAAGAAGTAAGCTTATAAAGCTTAGTAAGTTCACATGTAAAATAATAAGCGAGCTTATAAAGCTTAGTAAGTTCACATGTAAAATAATAAGCATTAGCAATCAATTTATCTTACTACTATGCTATCATAATTTGCTTAAATAATGTTTAGTTCTTACTTTCCCATATTACTCATCGGTAACCTTACCAAAGGCTCAGAATAAAAAATGCACCTTACTTACTAGCTTTCATACATACCTGCAACATCTCACTTAACACATGAGTACTCTTTCATAATATAGACATATTGCCAATCATGTCATAAAGTGTCACAAGCATAACTGAAAACTCATCACTTACTTAATACTTGATAATCTCAATTACTTACAAACTCAATATTAAATAAGCCTTAAATGCATACATGTAATCTTTCTTCATGTTCTCACCTTGTCGTTTCTTTGACTTACTTTTTGGATTACTCGGGAACCTTTTCCTTTTTGAACTTACCATTGCCATGTCTTGACATGGTCTTACGTGATATCCTTGCCTTATGAACTCACCAATGTCATGCCTTGGCATGGTCTTACATGGGGACCTTTGCCTTATAGTAACTCATCAATGCTATGTCTTGACATGGTCTTACATGATTTCCTTGCCTTATAGAACTTATCAATGCCATGCCTTGGCATGGTCTTACATGATATCCTTATCTTACCAAATTCCATGTTCCAAACATGGTCTTACATGGTATCCTTGTCTTTCCAAATTCCATGTTCCAAACATGGTCTTACATGGTATCCTTGTCTTAGTGCCAATGCCACATCTTGATGTGGTCTTCCATGGAGTCCTTAATCAATGTCGATGCCATGTCTTGACATGGTCTTACACAGGATCCTTGCCTTACCAATGCCATGTCTGGACATGGTCTTACATGATTTCCTTAACCGTCAATTCCTCATTAAATGCCATGTTATGAACATGGAATTTTCCGTCAATTCTTCCTTAATTGCCATGGTACAGGCATGGACTTTGAGATATCAATGCCTTTTCAAGTCATAGCTGAAACATACTTGCTCAAATTCTCAAGGTTAGTCTCATAACTCAATAATAACAATACTAATAACAATAATTGCATAATAATAAAATGCTACTCAACTTACATACTTACATTCTCAATCTCATCATATCATCAACTTAACTTGTTCTCATCAAACTATGCTAGTCAATACTTTCTTGTTATCATACAAAGCCATAATACAAAATATGGTCTTACATATAAATTATACAAGTTCTCTTTCCAATATCGAATTATTATCGAACATTAATCATTATATCTAAAACTCAATACTAAAGTATTTATGAAAAAATATCAATTTATTATTCAAATATGCATAATTAAATTCTTATTAAACATATGAACTTACCTTGATACCAAAACGACCATTTTACCAACTTTATCGATTTTTTATTTTTCTCTCGTTCTAGGTCCAATTCTCACTTTTCAGGATCTAAAACATCATATTTCACTTATTTAATTAATATACTATTCAAAACATTCCCTAACTCAAACTTTAGAAAAATTACAATTTTGCCCCTAAACCTTTGCAGAATTACGATTTTGCCCCTAGGCTTGAAAATTAAAATTTATCCATTCTTCTTATGTTTTATGACACGCTCAACATTTTTCCCTTCTATGGAAACATCAAATTCTCACTCTATCATGTACTTACGAACATTAGGTATTTTTACTGATTATGTCGTTTTACTCATTTTCACTTAAAATCGTTTAGCAAAAGTTGTTTAACATAATTTCAAGCTTCATATTCTACCATAGAACATCAAAATAAACACATTTAACCTATGAGTATTTTTCCAAATATGAACCCTAGCATGAATTATTGCTAGAATAAGCTAAATCAAGTTACTAGGACTCAAAAACGTAAAGAACATTAAAAACGAGGCTAGAACGGACTTACTATTGAGCTTGGAAAGCTTGGAAACCCTAACCATGGCTTCCCCCATGCTATATTCGGCCTCCATGAAGAAGATGGACCAATTTTGGCTTTATTTTCCCTTTTTAATTCTTTTAATTACTAAATGACCAAAATGCCCTTAAAGGCTTTTCTTTCAAATTTGTCCTATTCTTGCCCTTTTTGTCCAAACTTAAATATAATGCTCTAATTACTAAATAAGGACCTCCACTTTAAGAACCCATTTCAATTAAATCCTCTTTATTATCTAGAACACACATTTTGCTAAATTTACAATTTAGTCCTAATTATCAAATTAGGCACTTATACATAACATTTCTTCACGAAATTCTCACACAATTATTCAATCAATGAATAAACCTTAAAAATTAATCGAAATAAATTTTTTTTACCTCAAATCTGTGGTTTCACAACCACTATTCCGCTTAGGCCCTATTTTTGGATGTTACATTTTAGACTATCACGAATTATTTTCACTTTCTGTTCATTCTCTTTAATCAAATCGACCCCGAGAATCTTATTCTCACTAAGTTTAGTCCAGTACAACAGTATTCAACACTTCTGACCGTATAAAGCTTTGTAAGGTGCCATTTTTAATACTTGATTAAAAACTGTTGTTATATGCAAATTTAATCAACGACAAATACTTTTCCCACGTACCTTCGAACTCAAGAATGCAATATCTCAACATATCCTTGAGTATCTGTATAACTCGCTAAAATTAACCATCCATCTAGGGGTGAAATACAGTACTAAAATGTAGTTTTGAACCTAGTGCATCTTTTAGTTTCTTCCAAAACCTCGATGTGAACCTCGAATCTCTATCCGAAACAATAGAAATAGGTACTCCGTGTAATCTTAGAACCTCGGAGATATACAACTCAGCTAACTTTTCAAGCGAATAGTTTGTTCATACCGGAATGAAATAAGTCAATTTTTTCAATCTATCAACTATAACCCAGATTGCATCTTTCTTTCTTAGAGATAAGGGCAATCTCGACACAAAATCCATAGTCACTCTATCCCATTTCCACTCGGCAATCATAATAGGCTATAATAAACTTGAGGGTACTTGGTGCTCAACTTTGACTTGCTCACAAATCAAACATTTTGAAACAAATTTTGAAATATCACGTCTCATAGTAGGCCACCAATAAAGCTGTTTTAAATCATTATACATTTTCATGCTTCCAGGATGAACAGATAAACGACTACTATGTGCTTCATTCAAAATCATTTGAATCAACTCTAGATTTCTCAGAACACATATTCGACCTCTGAATCTTAAACAGTCATCAACGTCAACTTGAAATTCTGAATCAAGGTTTAAATCATATTGAGCTCATTTTGCTAACATTTCATTATCAACTTTCTGAGCCTCGCAAATCTGCCGTAAAAATAATTGTCTCACTTTCATCTCAGCCACAATTGAGCCATTATTACACAAAGCTATTTGAGTGTTCATCGCACGTAGAGCAAATAAGGATTTTCGGCTCAAGGCATCAGCAACAACATTAGCCTTTCCCGGATGATAATCGATCTTTAACTCGTAACCTTTTAGTAATTTAAGCCACCTTCGTTGTCGCAAATTCAAATCTTTCTGAGTCATCAAATATTTCAAACTCTTATGATCAGTAAAGATGTGGCATTTCTCACCAAACAAGTAGTGACGCGAAATTTTCAATGTGAACACAATAGCTGCTAACTCCAAATCGTGCTTAGGGTAATTCTTTTCATGCGGTTTCAACTGTCGCAAGGCATAAGATATGACTTTGCCTTCCTGCATCAAAATGCAGCCCAGACCATTTAACGATGCATCACTATAGATCACAAATTCTTTACCCGATTTTGGCTGTACTAACAGTGGAGCTTTAGTCAAAAGAGCTTTCAACTGATCAAAACTTTTCTGACATTTCTCGGGCCATTCAAACTTTACATCTTTTTGAAGCAATCTCGTCAACGGAGTCACAATCATCGAAAAGCCTTTTACAAATCATCTATAATAGCCAGCGAGTCCCAGAAAACTACGGACGTCAGATACATTTTTCAGAGGCTTCCAATCCATTTTTGCAGAAATCTTACTTGGATTGACTCGGATAATCGATGATGACACAATATGCCCTAGAAAACCAACCTCCCGCAACCAGAATTCACATTTACTGAACTTTGCATATAACCGCTTAACACGCAGAGTCTACAATACAATTTTCAAATGCTCGGCATGCTGAATTCATTTCATGAAAATCAAAATATCATCTATGAACACAACAAAAAAACGATCTAGGTACGGTCTTAAAATCTAGTTCATTAAATCCATAAAGATAGCAGGTGCATTCGTTAGTCCGAAAGGCATAACTAAAAATTCATAATGACCGTACCTAGTTCTAAAAGCTGTCTTTGTCACATCAGACTCTTTACTCGTAACTGGTAATAACCTGATCTCAAATCTATCTTTGAAAACACTGTAGCCCCTTTTAATTGATCAAACAAATCATCTATTCTGGGTAGAGGATACCTATTCTTTATAGTCACTTTATTCAACTGTCTGTAGTCAATACACATTCTCATCGTGCCATCTTTCTTTTTCACAAACAACAAGGGAGCACCCCAGGGCGAGAAATTTGGTCTTGCAAACCCTCTATCAGTTTCTTCCAACTAAGCTTTTAATTCGTTTAACTCTGTCAGAGCCATTCGATACGGAGCTATAGATATCAGCGTTGTTCGCGGTACTAACTCAATGCCAAACTCAACTTTTCAGATTGGTGGTAAACCCGGTAACTTGTCAAGAAACACATCTGGATATTCACAACTGATACTATTTGATCTTCTTTTTAGTCACTTTTGTATCAAGCATTTAAGCCAAGTAAGCTTCACAACCCTTTCTCACATATTTCTAAGCTAATATTGAAGAAATCACTGCTGGTAAACCGTTCAAATCATCCGACTCAATTCGGATAATCTCATTATTCTGACATCTCAATATCAATCGTCTTTTTTTTACAGTTCACTATAGCATCATGTAGCGTTAGCCAATCCATACCCAGAATTATATCAAATTCATCAAATGGTAATGAATTATATCAAATTCATCAAATGGTAACAACATCAGATCAGCCAGAAAATAGAAATCTCGAACCATCAACGGACAGTGCTTGCACACTTTATCAACCAACACACACTTGCCTAAAGGGTTTGATACTCTAAAGGCTCGATCATTCAATCTACAATCACTGATATGTCGTTTCCCACAACGTATACACTCGGGTTAATTTTGTCTCACACTGCCAACACTAGTAATAGATGTATCTTGAGCTTTAGAACTCATTGGTTGCTTTTCACGATCTCTGATTGAATATCCCACTGATGCATTAGAACGATTAAACGAGTCTCAGAATTTCTTCGATGCAGACTGATAAGATTTACTAGTTGATCTCTTTCTCGAATCTCTTACTTCAAAATCAGATTTTCTCTTTTCTTTACTAAGATCTTCAGCTTTACAAGCTCTTTCAACCAAAATGACGAACTTTTTGAATTCAAGAATCCCAACTAACAATTTTATATCTTCGTTTGGTTCATCAACGAACCTTTTACACATGATCTCCTCAGTAAAAACATATTCCCAGGCATACTTGTTTAAATGTATGAATTCTCTCTCATACTCAGTGACAGTCATCCAGTCTTGTTTCAATTCTAGAAACGCTTTATACTTTTGATCGAGAAATCTTTAACTTATGTACTTTTTTCGAAACTTAGATTGAAAGAAATCCTAGGTAACCTGTTCTCTAGGAACCACATATATCAATCTTTTCCACCAATGGTACGCATTATCTCTAAGTAAAGATACCACATATTTGATACATTCTTTAGGAGTACAAGACAATTTTTCGAATACTCAGATCGTATTCTCGAGCCAAAACTCAACTCTCTCATTATCATCAACAACGGTAGCCCGAAACTCCTCAGCCCCGTGTTTCCAAATCTTATCTACTGGTGGCTTACTCAATCGAATCGGATCTATGACTTGAGGATTAATAGGGATTTGTTGAGGAACAGGTGGGGGTGGAGGTTGTTGAGCAGCCAGATTGGTTCGAACAAACTCCGTAAACTACTCACTCATCATTTGGAAGAAGGCTTGCTTAGCCTCTCCCCCTTGACTACTTGAAATTGGCCTAGAATCAGCCGGCGCTATCCCTTGAGTAGGAGCAGACGCATTACTTTCTACATCATCGACTATTACTCGTTCGGAATCCATTTACTATATAAAAACACACTTTAAGCTGTCAGGAATCATCACACTATCACAATTTATATATATGACGTGTATAGCTAGACTCCCACATGCTACGTTAGTCCTAAAATCGACTAAATTGTAGCTCTGATACCAATAAAATATAACACCCTTAACCCGTATCCGACATCGAAATAGGGCTATGAAGTATCACCGATCAATACACATCATTCACATACATTTATGCATTCATATATATAAAACCCATCCAACACATTCACATTGTCCCTTATAAGGCTCTACGAGGCCTTAAAACATGCTTAGAAGAGGTTCGGGACTAAACTGATAACATTTGATAACTTTAGGAAACTTAAAAAATTTTCATGTATTGAAAGGTCACACGCCCGTGTGAACAGGCCATGTGCCTCACACGACTACCAGACACGCCCATGTCACAGGCTGTAAGAAAACAAGGCATACATATTTACTTACACCACAAAGTCGGAGACACGCCCGTGTGCCACGGCCACGGAAATTTTGGAGGGGTTACTAACTTGGGTCACACGGTTGGGTATACTAACTTAAATTCGTAGGGTACCCCATGGGACACAGCCATGTAGCATGACCATGTGCTGTACACGGCTGAGACACTTGCCCGTGTCTCTGCTCGTGCGGACAAAAATAGGCTATTTGCAAAGCCAATTTGTATCCCTTTTCTCATGCACACTTAGCAACCAAAATGGTACTAATTCATCATACAATAGGCATCCCAAAATCATCAACCAAATGCACAATTCATACACAATTCATGCCATTTTATAATCAACCATTTCACTACTCAAATCCATAACCAAAACATACCAAATCAATATGCCAAAACATAAAACCATATATATACATCACATATATCACTTATCAAACACATAATTCAAGCTAACTTGAATAGCCATACATATCATCATTTACAAGCCAAATCTCATGGCTAATATCATAACTCAAAACATACCAAGATGACACTAGCCTATACATGCCATATACCAAATATACAAAGCTTCAAAAGTACCAACAAGATGATCAATAGTGTAACAATGTTCCTGATGATCCCCGAGTCTGAGCTAGCTTTGATTTATCTATAAAACAAGGAAATAACACACAAAGTAAGCTTTAAAAGATTAATAAGCCATATACAAATAAATTATCACATGAATCAATATCATTTCCATCAAATGGCAACTATGAGTAAACATTTATAAGATCACAAACCTTTCTCATAATACACATATTCATTATCATAATTGAATTCATCAAATGCTTCCCTTTCATTACTCGTATGAATCTCGTACGTACTTGAGCCATTTAAATCATACACATATTCTTTATCGACTTGGCTTTTCTCGTTGAACCATTCAGAATCGTTAAGGATACTCAGAAATCACAATAGCTCGTACAAAGCCATATCACAGATATAGTCTTACATGTCGTCACATATCGATGCCACTGTCCTAGACAGGGTCTTACATGAAATCGAATAATGATGCCAATGTCCTAGACATGGTCTTACACATAATCATAATACAATGCCAATGTTCCAAACATGGTATTACATGTAATCACATCTCAGTAACTTAATGTCATGACATTCGTATCCTATACTATTCCTAAGGTTCGTACGAGACTTTCGGATGTCGTAACTTCGTCGATTCTTTCTCGTATTTGCTCGTTCAACAATCATAGAAATTCAATGAAAAATAAACACATACAATTCAATTTAAAGGTATTTATTTGTATATGAACTTACCTCGTATTGAGAATAAACGGACTAGATCAACTATTTGACAACTTTCGATTTCCCCCGATCTAAATCTGATTTCTTTCTTTCAGGATCTATATAAATTCAAAATTAACTTATTTATTCATTGATTCAATCAATTCAGTCCAAAAGCACATATTTAAGCCAATTTTCACTTTGACCCTTAACTTTTACATTTCTTACAATTTAGTCCTTATTTCAATAAACACAAAATTAAACCAATTCAATTCAAACACATGTGTACCGAATTACTATAATACTGTTAGCAGCCCATACTTCACATTTTTTCACACTTTTAACCCCACATTTTCATCTTTTCACAATTTAATCCCTAATATGCATTTTTACTCAAAATCACTTTACAAAACATGGATATCCATCACTAAGCTTTCATAATTCATCATAAAAACATTCAAAAACACATGAATTCATCAATGGGAACTTTCAAAAGATTAAGCAGTTTTGCAAATTAGTCCTTGGGCTGGCTAGTACTCAAAGCAACGATCATAAAAACGTAGAAATCATCAAAAACGAATCAAAATCGTACCTTAATTGCTTGAATATACTAAGTCGAATGAAGAAACATAGTTGTTCTTATTATCCCTTCAAAATTCGGCTATAAAGATGATAATGAAACCATATTTTGATTTTGTTTTACTTAATAATTCATTATTAACTAATTTACAAATTTAACCTTACTTAAAACATTATTATTTCATATAAACCATGTCCATTAATGTCCACACATACTATTAATGGTCTAATATCAACATAAGGACCTTTTTTTTAATAAGCCATAGTAATTAGACACTCTTAACTTATAGCATGCTACTTTTGCATTTTACAAGATTTAGTCCTTTTATCAAATTGAGCACTCAAAAGCTAAAATTAGCTCACAAAATTTTCACACATATATAATCCCATACTATAAACACCAAAAATAATATTAAAATAATTTTACAACCTTGAATTTGTGGTTCTAAGACCACTATTTCGATTTAGCTAAAATCAAGTTGTTACACTAAAGGTGTGCAGGGATGGATGGGCTTTAAATGTCCATAGTGGTATGTTGGGATAGTCGTAGTTGGTGTGTAGTGGATGACAATAGGAACATTGCATCCGAATTTGATCTGAACTATTTTTAAACTAGAATAATACATGTATACATACGTAATATTTCTGCTCTGAACCTAGATCGAACATGCTTCTAGATTGAACTGAATCTCTGAATTGGAAAGTCTCTATAAGTCATAGTGGTTGCATTACATTCCTTTATATGCACTGAGTTCATAACTCATCCTTTTTATTGTTTGAATTTCTGGTGGCAATCAGACTTGATTGGGTTAGTGTTGCGGAAGCTCGGTCAAACACTTAATGTTGTTTTTCCTAGCATTACTGTTATTAGTGATATTTTCTTTGGGATGTTATGAATTTAGGAAGACTAAGTTTTTAAATTATTGTCGTGATGAATATTATGTGACTATTGGTTTCATTTGATTGTGTTATGGTAGTATGACTTTTAGAACAGATGATGTAACTCTCCAACTTGGTCTGGACGTCTTGGTCGGGTTTAAAGTGTTACAATGACCACAACAAGTAAACCACAATAGAAGGTTTTATTAACAAAAAACACTCTTACAAATTATTCTTACAAGAACAGATCAAGTGTTTACCTCTCAACACAATTTCCTAGGCAAGTGTCTCAAATATATAGAGTTTGAATTTGAGACTTGTTTACAATTGAAGATTTAATAAAATCTCATTAAAATAGTAACACCATAAGAGTAATATAATATAATAATAACAAATGAAGTAAATATAGCCTCTTGGCAGCTCATCATTAAAATCACTATCTAATCCAAAGTCCATAATCCAATGGATTGCTTTGGGAAATTTTGATCCAAATCGATTACCAATATTTGTATTCCCAACCAATATGATCTTCCATAATGGGCTATATATTCACTATGAAATCAGTATAGCCCAAAAATAAGGCTTAGTAAATTACACCTAAATATGGAAACAGTTTCACATATTTTGTGGGCAAGAGAGTAAACACTCCCTCTGATACCAAATTGTCAATTTCATATTTTTCAACAATTATCTTACTTGAAAAAACTTATATAATGAACTAAAAAACCACATAAAATTACGTGTAAGACTTATCACATTAAATATATATGTATAAATATAAATTTAAAAAAAATTAAACTGATAAAAATATATTATATTGTTTTTTTATTAAATATTAAAAAATATTTTGTTAAAGATGAAATTACAACTTGTATCTAGAATTAAACTAAATTTGCACCATGATCTTCAACTTTGAGTTTCACTTTTATTAATATTTCAATAATATAAAACTAAAACTTATCACTATAAAATTGATGAATTAACATTCAATATTCAGATATTTTCAGTTAATTAGTAATTAAAAATTTCAAAAAGTTTGAATTTCAGTATTATTTTCTTTCAAACTCTAATTATGGTTTGAAGTTTATTATTATTATATAATTTCAATTTTTAAAACTGTTAATATATTTTAATTATATTTAAAAATTTAAATAATATTATTTTACACTAATTACATCAAATAAAATTTAATTATTTAACTAACTAAATAAAGTAACGTGCAATGGTTGTGATATTAAAAAATAATACATATAGAATGATGGGTTTGAAAAATCATTTTAAGTGACAATAAATATATTTATTGTTTATCATACTAATGGCATTAGAATAATATTTTATTTTATTATTTAATTTTGAATATTAAAAATTTTTATTAAAGCTTGTATTTCACTTTGTATTTCTGTTACATTATTGCTATGATTTAAATTATTTAATTTTGAGTTAGATTATTATTGGTATTTTAATAACTATGAAATAAATGTAACAATGTCCAACCTTTAATATTTTCATTCAAGTAGGAGCTATGAAATAAATAAAAAAATTATTCCAATTTCAATATCACTTTCATTCGGTCTCTAATTATGTTGAAGTTTTTTTTTTGTTTTAATATTTAAATTATCAAAATAACTAATTTATTTTAGTTTTGATATTTAATTTTATTAATATTACTTTACATTAATTATATAAATAAAATAAAATAAAACTATTTTATTAATTAAAAATTAAATAAAAAATAAATGTAAGGTATGGGATATTAAAATTTCTGACCATAAATAACTAAATTTTAAATTAAATATAAAAATTAAATTATATTTTAATAAAAAAAATTGAATAACTTGATTTGGAGTAGGGGTGAACAAAATTCGATTTGACTTGAAAAAATAAAAAAAAATGAATTTCAAGTTAAACGAATCAATTTATTAGAGTTATTCGAGTCAACTCGATTTTTTTTTTCGAATTTCGAATTCTAATCGAGTTTAATTTTTGAATTCGAATAACTCGAATAATTCGAATAAATTGAATAACAAACTATAATATTTTACATTTTTACTCTGAACTCCCAAACCTTTTTGCTTTCCCCCAATACTTTTACTCCCTCCCACTTTCCCCCCAAAACTTTTACTCCCTTCCCATCCCACCCCCATCTACCCCAAACCCATTTCCCCCTATATATTTTTTTGAATATTTTCACCCCATTTACTTTCCCCCAAAATTTTACTCTCCCAACTCTCAAAACTTTTTATTTTCCACCTAAACTTTTACTTTTTACCCTTTATCCCAAATAAAAAATCATCCAAAGAAATCACTAGACCTAAATAGTAATAATTTTATTTATATCTACTATTTATATTAGTAACTTAAATTTCACATTTTGTACTATTTATATTATTGAATTGTTTAATCACATTAAATCTTTATAAATTTATGTTAAAATTGAATTATTGATGATGCCATAAAATATTCGTGTTAAAATTTTATGTTGGTATCAATTTCACATTTTATCTTTAAGATAACTTTTATTAAAAAATTAAATTTTTATTTCACCAAAGAAAAATCAAATTTTTATATTTAATATATTTTTTAATTTCAAAATACATAGTGACAAATCAGAAGATAATTAAAGCAACTAAGTAAGCAAATAAGTTAACCCATATATAAAAGATTAATAAATAAATTATGAGGAATTTAAAGTTAATAAAAATTTTGATTATGGCGGGCAAATTTGATTATAGTGGGTGACAGTGGTTACAATGACTCAGAGTCATTTTTTTATTTAACTCGAACAAATATATTTGTTTTGAATTACATCTGACTCAACTTGATTTGAGAAAATTTTAAATTGAGTTAGGAGGATAAAATATAATTTATCAATTCGATTAACTTAAAATTTTTTTATTTGATTCAACTAAACGTTTACTCCTAATTTGAAAATCTGTAACGGTTAAATTAAACCTACCTAACTTATAAAAGAACCACGATTATCAACTTTCTTAATTTATAATTTTAGTCAAACAATAAATTAATATTTTGATCTTAATGAGTTGTAGCACATAATCTAAAGGTCGCGGAAGTGTACTACAGTAGTTGTTAAATGACAAAAGAAAAACCTCTAAAATCTTATCGCATATTATTATTATAAAATTTAAAAAAAACTTTTTGAATAAAAATAACCGCTTTATCAAAATAATTTATATTTTAAAATAATTCTTAAAACGGGTGGTTTTGGGGATTATATTTCAAAATGTGTTTTTTATATGTATCTTGATAAAAAGAGAATTATAAGAGAATTTGAAATTCAATCATTTGGTAATGATTAGAGATGTTTATGGTTGAATTTGGATTCGGTCTAGCTATGATATTAAGCTTAGCTTGGTTCGAAATATGGGTTTTAAATTTTGTCTAAGCCCATCCATTTTAGGCTCACCTATATTGTTGTTAAAAAAATTTAAAATATATTTATATTATTTTGAATTTAATATTTAATAATTTTATATATTTTATTTATTAAAATTTTATATATAGTCATCATAACATTTTTTGTTTACTACAATCTTAGCATTTTTTAATGTTTACATTGTAATAGTATTATATACTATTATAGATTTAATTTTTATGTGTTATAAATTACATAATATATAAAAATAATATAATATAATATATTACAAACTTAAAAAATGAGCTCGGGCCTTGAATGTTCGAGCTCAGACATTGAATGTTCAAGCTCGAGCTCGACCCATATTTTTAACAGGTCTAATTTTTTGCACAAGCCCATTTTTCGGGTATAATATTTTTGTCCAAACCCTCCAAATTTCAAGGAAACTTTCGAGTTTGGGTGGGTAGTGACGTGCCATCAAATGTAGTAGTCATTTTGATATATTTATGCATTTAAGGAGCATTTTTTAGCACTTTTATTATTAATTATTGCATTTTCAATAGTTAGTAGTTAGGTAGTAAAAGTTAATAAAATAAGTGTTTTTAACACATTTTATGAGTGTTAGTGACCTATTAGGCGAACATGGGCCCTAGGTAGTCTTAATTTGTTAATTTGAGTGTGCAAGATGCTGAATTTAGGACCTAATGAATGTAAGAACTTGGGACGAGTATGGCACAAGCTTCCCAAGCTGCTAAAGTATGACACGAAACCAAAAGCCTACAAATTACCTATCGTGTCACGCCATAGCTTGTGTATGGTGCGACATAGGACCAACATAGAGCCCAAGTCTTTCGAGGCTATTTTCATTCGTACAATAAAACTTATACAAAGACCTAAGACGTGCTGAAGACCTAATTCGGGCTACTAACACTTCTATAAATAAGACCTTAGGGATTTGATGTAACTAAGTCGTCTTAGACACATCCAAAAACCCCATAGTTTAGGAGTAGGGTTTAGACTTAGTTTTCTCTTATTTTCTTAAATGCTTTTTTCTTTTCTCTTCATATCAATTTCAATCCAAGATCTCTTTTATTCAATCGAAGTTATTCAACTTATTTTTTTTTTGGAAGCGACGAAATTCATTTTTCCAATCAAGAGATTCACTATTCCGCTCTTAATCGATGCAAATTAGGATTATTCTATATCTCTTTTCTCTTTCAGTTTATTTGTGTTATGTACATGTTTATATCAATTAAGTTTGAGATTATGAATACCATGAATAGCTAATTCCCTTAGGGGATATTAATGAATGGATAAGAGAGTGATTAATGGAGGATTAAGGGTTTTCCCACAAAATTAGTTGGTATAATTTATGTGTTCTTAAAATCCTAGGCTTGACAACCCTAGGAAGTAATCAAAGGTTAAATGAGGTTGGGAGATAAGTTTTCTGAGTAAATCTTAACTGTTAAAATAGATGCCGATAATAGCAATAGAATGATCGTAAAAATAAAGAAAAATAAGAACACAAAAATTTTACGTGGAAACCTTTTCAAGAAAAAATAGAGGCAGGGGAAAAAAATTCACTAATGTTGAAAAACGAATAATACAATAGGAGTTTCAACTACATCTATTTAAAGGTTGAAAAACCTTATTCTATTCAATGTAAAATAGAAGAAGTGTAGTTCTATATGAATTCTACTTGTGTACCACCGGTCGGGGATCTGTTGGGCTATGGCTTTGGGCCTTCAGCCTTCGACATTAAACCCTACACAAATCCCTTTGTTTTACCACTGTATTTCTTTAACAAAGATTCGAGTCACATAACTCTAACAATCTCCACTTTGACATGAATTCTCAACAAACACTTCTCAACCTCTTCTATAAAACCCCTAAAGGGGTATTCTTAATCAATGAACACCAACCAAGTCCAACTAATGCTCAAACTTGGTTATAGGAAGTGACTTAGTCATCATATCTACAAGATTATTATGAGTACTAACTTTGCTCACAACAATATCACCACGAGCAATAATATCACACACAAATGATACTGAACATCAATGTGCTTTGTTCTCTCATGAAACATTTGATCCTTTCTAAGGAAGATGACACTTTAACTATCACAAAAGACTATACTGATCTGAAGGTCTTTACTGAGTTCACCAAATAGTCCCTTTAGCCAAGTAGCTTCTTTACAAGCCTTAGTAATCGCACGTACTTGAATTCAGTAGTAGACAAAGCAACTGTAGTCTGCAAAGTGACTTTCCAACTGATTGCCCAACTGTGAATAAGATGGGGGCAACGAATAAAGTAGAATTAACTCTAAATCTTCTTTATCATACTGATCCTCCATGGCTTTTAAGTCCGAGACAATTTATTTAAACACAGTTAAGTGATTGAGCATAGACGCACCTTCCTCCAAAAGATGAGAATAAAGACTCTGCTTTAGATGCAAATTGTTAGTTAGGGTTTTCAACATGCATAACTGCTCTATCTTTGCCTATAATGCAGCGAAAATCTTTTCCTTCAACACGTCTTATAGAATGTCATTTGACAGATGCAGATATAATTGCATTAAAGCCTTTCGCTTTTTACACTTCTCTTCATTCGTCAATTTCAAAGGCATCTTATCTAACCCTAGTAAGGCATCCTCCAAATCCATTTGCACAAAAATTGCATGCATCTTTACCTGCCACAACATGAATTTGGTGTTGCAATCCAACAACGAAATATCATACTTCATTGTCGCCATTATAGCGATCGAGACAAGCAACCCAAAATGCTCTGATAATAGTTTTTTAAAACTAAATCTCAATAATTTCAATATAAATCGATCTTAAAGCAATAAGAAAAGAAAAATAAAACACATAGATTTTACATGGAAATCTTTTTGAGAAAAGAACCACGGGTAGAAAAGTAAAATTCACTAATGTTGAAAAATGAATAATACAATAGGGTTTTTGACTAAATCTATCTAAAGGTTGAAAAACCTTATTCTAATCAATGTCAAATAGAAAAACTATAGTTTTATATGAATTATATTTGTGCCCTACACAGAACCCCTTGTTTTACCACTGTATTTCTTTAATAAGGATTCAGGTCATACAATTTTAACAATAATTTATCTTGGTTGAGAAAGTGAGGTTAGGATATAAGCGAGTACCAATCAATTAATTAATTAGTTAGAGGCTGGGAAGTAATAATTGGTTAGTTAATAGCTTATTCACACTAAAACTCGAATTCAAAGTTAATTACAACCCTTGAAATAAGTTAATCTTCCTGATTGGTTTAATTCGTTTAGTTGTTTGTTTATTTTATTGTTTGTTTATTTTAGTTATTTAGTTTTCGAAATTGGTCTCTTTTATGATTTATTGTAATATATAATTTAATTATTACTATTTAAGTTTATTATTGTAAAGAGGTTTTTAATAGATTTAATTCATCCTCCTTTGGGTACGATCCTCAGAATACTTCCCTGTGTTCCGTTGTAACATAATACTAAATTACAATTCGACCTGTATACTTGCGGACATTGTTGCTTTAGTTATTATATATTTGGTGTAATACTTTCCAGTCAAACGTTCGCACGTTTGGCGGCGGTCAAGTTGTTGGCACCACTACCGAGGAGGTTTCGACATTAAATCTAAAAATATCTTTACAATTAATAAGATAAATAGGAGAGTTAAAACTATAGGTATTGTATTTTTATTTCTTTTCTTTTCTTTATTGTTATTTGTTTAACTTCTTTTTAATTTGTAAGTTTTTTATGACCCGAAGCGGAAGCACCCGAATTGAGCCATATCCAGATTCTGAGCAGATTATTAGATGCTGTCTTCAGTTGATGAACACCGATCCACCCATGGCAGTTAATCGACCTCGAGAGAATGCGTTGTTTGACGATCTACAAAAACAACAAGAGAACATCTGTATCGAAGTTTCAATGGATCAAAGGATGTTGTACGAATATGTTTTACCTACACTAGATGTGGTGCGAGGCAGTATCGAAAGGCTGACGATTAATGCCAATAACCTCAAAATTATGACGACCACAATTCAGATGATTCATAATACTTTGCAATTTTATTGTTTATTTATTTTAGTTATTTAGTTTCCGGAATTTATCTCTTTTATGATTTATCGTAATATAGAATTTTAAACTTATTATTGTAAAGAGGTTTTCAATAGATTTAATTTGACTAGTATACTTGCGAAGACCGTTGTTTTATTTCTTATATATTTGGTGTAGTATTTCCTAGTCAAATGTTCGCACATTTGGCGACGATCAAGTAGCCTAACCTATGAACAAGTCTAGTTAAGATAATATAGTCCTATACTATCCTTTATATGTGTTGAGGCCCTCTTAATATATTTTTAGAGTTCTCTTAGGAATCTTGACTCGAGATAGTATGAACTCGAACATTATGAGTGTCGAGGTCAAGCTTTTTTTACAACATTCTAAAATAGATTTGGGTTTTTAGGTCATGCTATCTCAAGTTGCCTTCCCCCTTCCCCTCTATACGCTCTACAAAAAAAAATTAATCTTTTAAAATCCACAAACCTTAAACTTATTCTAATTACTTTCAAATTTTACTACAACTTGTTTTATCATACAATTTTTTTCCCATTAACATGTGTTATTAGTGTTAATAAAATTGTCATAAGTTATTTTGGAAATGTTGTGTCATTATTGCTATTATCAACTATAGATAGAAAATTTATAAGTGTTTCTTTTACTAATACTATGTTACTCTTGTTATTACCATTTGCTAAATATGTTTTATTTTATGAGTTATTTTATTGCCTTTTCTTGTTATTGTAGAAATTAGTGTTATTTTTGTTGGATACTTTGTTATTAAAAAGATATTGAATTTGCTAGTATTTTTCAAAATGTTTAGTAATTTAATATTATACAACATCAATTGAGAAAATGGCGAACTGATTTATCAACCTAATCTATATGCATTGATCAATTACTTCAACTAAGATGTTTTGGAATAATGTCACCTTGTAGGACATAAAAACGAGATACAAAGAGGATATCCAATATGAAGTATAAATTTGTAAGGTCAACAAAAAATTTCTCAGCATTATGCAATGGATCTAAATGATAATGAAGATGTCAAAACAATGTCATTTGGACACTATTAGTGTGACAATCACAAAGTCGAGTAGTTAGCAAAGCTATAGGATGTTTACTATGGATACAGATTTTTTTCAATTATCCAAGTGTGTTGATGATTTATAGTAGTAAATTTGTTAGCAAAGCTAGAGGATGTTCATCAGCAAAGTGGTGATTTTGCAGTCGAGCTATTAGTGAATATTTGTTACATATGTTAGACCTTTTTTTCCTCTCATTTGCATTACTTCTAAGTGATTTATAGCTAGTTTTGTGTCTTGTAGTTTTTTTACAAATAGTTGTAAAATGTCTTTTTTTTTACTTTTTTAGTATTTTAAGTTATTTTTTATTTATTTTTAAATGATTTTTAGTTAATAAGCTTTTGCAAGGTAGTTTCTATGCAAATGAACGAGTTCAAGGGAGGAAGAAAGTATTCGAAGATAGCAAAACAAGGAAAAAGCTAGAAAATTTTAAAATCACACACCACCTCTTAAAATCGTAACTCAAACTTGCTAGCACAACAGTTTGACATCAATTTCTACACTTTATTTTTGTGTTTCTTTTTAAACAAGGATGATGTGATATTTTCAACTTGGCTCATGATTTTTCCTTAGAAAACATTGTATGAAGTGTTTCTATGGTTGTAAGGAAAAGAGAGGACCTTTAGGTTTAGTTTTTCTTAAGTTTATTTTCTTTTTATAGTTTTAAGAAGTATATTCAACTCTCAATTCAATCTTGGATTGCAATAACTCGATTGAGATTTATTTAATACTAAGTTTGGCTTAGTTTTATTTATTTATCTTCCATTATGTTTTACTTCTGTATATTTTATGTTACTTGCAAATATACAACAAGCTAATTTGATTATGCAGTTGGGAGACCTATTAGTTAATGACTTATTAATTAAAATAATATTAAAACCCATGTCGTTAATTCTAGGTGATAGATAGGTTAACAACAATCTCAAGGGAAAGTGTGTTGAGAGCCAGTCACCTACCCTATGCTAACAATCTAAAGCAAAGGTTACCCAAGATTGATTTCATGTAACAACCTCTAGTTGAAAACCTTGAAAACCACGGGTGAAACTAGTAAATGTGGTATATCACTGGGAGGCATTAGGGAAGGTGCGACAGTGACACTTGTGCTTTCCAAGCACTTGGACAAGATCTAGAGATGTATTTGTGTCATTGATTCTAAATTTAGGTTAATTCTACATAGATTATTAATTTCTATTACGTAAAGGTGAACATTAACCTCTACTTTTGCAATTAGGTCGATTATTAAAAATAGCATTTTATTATTCGTTTATGCTTTTTGCATTCATCTTACATACCTTTCATATTTTCTTGCTTTATTGGCTTTTAACTTATATTAGTAATTTAGTAATTAGTTAGTCAAGTCATTAGTTGAATTCAATTGCACATTTTCCTGTTGGTTTGATCCATGAATTACTTCCTAACTAATTTATTTTGTCATAATTATTACATGACAATAATGATGTGCACTTGAAATTATTCAATGATTAATAGACACTGTTTTGAGGCTTAATTGAATATTATTTTTGAATTAATTTTTTATATGTTATTCGTTATCAATCATATGGTAACATATCATATTAAGATTCCTTCAACCTCAATTTTTATCAAATTTAATACCCAAGACTCGATGATGCTTGGAATTCAAAAGATGTATGAAATGATGATGAATACATCATTTAAATCATCCTAATATATCATCGAAAGATGCCTACGACCTACGACAGGAGACATTCTCCGATGAGAAATGTCCAAAATGAAGTTCAGTTGCCTACCTCTGGTAGAATACAGTCTCCAATTGATGCATCTATGAATTTGAAATATCATGATGACCACCTTTGAGATTTCACTAAATTCAAAGTTGAAGTCAAACTTCAAATTAAAGTTAAAGATGGCACTAATTTTGAGGTAGAAGATATTCCAACGATTGTTGTCCCACTAAGTTGCAACATTCTTTCATACCAACCACAAATCTATTATCGAACCATCAACACTGATGCAATTCAAGGGAATGGATTTCTCAAATATTCTCATGAAATGATGGATTTGAATGCCCCACAACTTGAAGATCCTAGTGAGCTTTTTATCAACCAATAATTTCCATCGAAAAAAGTTGTATTTAGAAAATTCAATAACTATAGTATTAGAGAATCAAAGGATTACAAATCCTTGAACCTATGCTAATAGTTTATGTGAAAAATGCAGAAAATATGATGACAATTGCAATTCGTTAATCTTGAAATCCTATTTTTGTAAGAAAAATATTTGAGAAATCCATAAGTATAACAAGACACATATGTAAACTGCTATATATGTATCAAATGATCATTCAAAATCCTACAATATCGTCTAAGTTTTGATGGTTGGATAGGTATGATCAATTAAGTTCAAATTTCTTATTTTCTATAATATAGATATACTTATAGTCGTCAATCACAAGTAAGCACTAAGTATACCTGACTAAACAAAGAACAACACAAATTTTCACAAAAAAGTTAATCATTCAACCATCTAATCACTGATATTCACCACTAAACACATTAAATACTTAAATTCAAATGGATCTAATATAAAAGAAATTGTAACACCCCATTCCCAACCCGATCGACGAGTCTGAGTAATAGGATGTCACATTCATTGTCAGAGCAACTACAATAAAATACATTCAATTATGCCATTATACATTTTATTACGAGTAATTCATGCATATAATATGATATAAAATCATTTTTGGATCTTATATGAGCTTACAAAAACTCTATTGCTAACCTGAGGTCGAATTAGGACCAAATTGTAAAGTTTTCAAAATCTCATGTTGACGTCACTATAAGAACCCAATTTTTATTGGTGTCAGAAACAAAATTTTTGGAACTTCATTTTCACAAAAAGATTATGTAAATATTAATATTTAATATTTATGATTCTATTATAGAAATATATTAAAGTTTGGTCCAGTAATTTTGTCGAATTGATAGTTAATTAAGGTACATGGACTAAATTGTAAAAGTCTTATTACTATAGAGTTTTAAATAACTAAAGGATTAAAATGGAAAATAGATCATTTTAATTTTCAATTCGATGGTGGATGAAGTTAAAAATCCACTAAGGCTAATCATGCTTATGTTGTAATTAATTAAAGGTTAATTAAGTTAATTTTGATTAATTAAAAACTAGTCAAAGTATATAAGTTAAATTAGGGCTTTTATCTTTATTCTTTCTTCTTCTTCAAACGTAAAACACCAAGAAAAACTAAAGAATTAGAGTTTGAAGCTTTCAAACTTTTGGCAACTATTTGTAAGTTGAATTCAAGTCATTTTCTTGTATTTTCTTTTTTATGTTTTTGAGGTCATGGGAGCTTGATTTACCTATCCCATGTACCAAATTGTAAAACTGTTAAAGTTTTTAAAGGTTTCCATTGATGATTTCTTGAATAAATTGGTGGTAAATTGATAGATTTTTAGCTTAGATGTGAAAAAGGACTAGATTGTAAAGTGTAAATTGCTAGTTTTGGTAAAAATTAACGATTAGTCCTTGAAGCTTCGTTTATTGTTGTTTTACTAGGTAAGTTCATATGGAACTTACTATTTTATTTGATAGCTATGTTGATTTGTATTTATTTTGATATAATTTAAATTATTATGAAATGGATGAAATTGACATCAATTGGACTAAATTGCAAAGTATGAAAATTATGATTGTTATGAATAGGTACAAGGTACCAAAATGGACATGGAATGTTTATATTATTGGTACGACATGTATATACTATTACAAGGTTTGAAATGATACAATTACAATAGTAATGCCTGTGTGAACTTAGTAAAAGATTAAGATACATATGACATTCCATTAGTGTTAAGTATTCAGGGATTTACATGGTTATATGAGATCCAACATTTTTTGTGGATTCTTGGTTTATATGTATCATTGGTTTAGCCCAGAATGGTAGCCTCGATATGATGTCATCTTGTGTGAGCAAATTCATAAATGTAGCTTGTGTTAGCAACCCTGATCACTATCAACTTGTGTGAGCAATATAGTCTCGTATATCCGAGTTTGTTTTACAAAGGTTCTTTCAAGTGAGAATGTAACTTAATGAAAATGGAATTATTAAAATGGATTGACCATGAATTATATCAAATTTGTTTACAAATTGAATGTGATTTGTGTTAACATGGTTTCAAAATTGCATTGTTGAATATGATTCATTAACTAATGATCTTGATATGCAAAGTTTTGGGCTAACATATTGGTTGTAAATGTTGATGTGCATATGATCCTAAAGTATGCCAAGGGATTCCATATTGAATGAAAAAGTGTTTAAATTTTTAGATTGTTGTAATTTCAAGGTAAGTGAAGTAAATTTCATATGGACTTACTAAGCATTCAATATGCTTGCTCCGTTTTTTCCCCTTTCCTTATAGATTGTCAACTTACAAAACGTGTCTAGGGGATTGTCCAGAAGCTCATACTATTACGTTTTCAAATCGGTAACCTTTCGATCACTTTCAGTATGGTTTGTGGCATGTACATAGGTGTTATGTATTGTTAAGTTTAATGTGGAACATAGTTGGAAATCTATCTTTTTCTTGATTATGGAAAGGTTAAACTTAGTTGAAATGGTATATTTTGAATTATATGTTTAAATTACATGTTTGATATGTAAATTTTGCATGTTTCAAGAAGTTTTAAGATAGGTAAATGTTTGGCAATTGGAAAATGGATTGGAATGTTTGTCATGGTATTTGAATGATTTATTTAGTGGTTGAATAGGTGGCATATACATTGATATGAAATTGATAATGGTTAAATGCATTGTTTTGGTATGTATTGAAAGTGTTTTAATGTGGGAGGGGTTAACCATTTATGTGCTATTAATGAAATGTATGGTAATATTGAAATAAGTACCAAATGGCATATTACCAAAAACAGGGACTTAGTGGACTACTTTCAGTAACGTGATACTACACTTTGGAAATCGCAATATCAACCCTAAATAATTATTGAAAGCTTTGCAATTTGGCCCTTAGGTTGGGAAGTTTAACTACTTTCTTTGAAATCGCGATACCAAGTCCTGGATATCGCAATACCCACTTGTTATCTTTTGAAAAATTTTAGTTTAGTCTTATTTCATGCTCGAGTCAACCAAATAGTTTTCGTAAGACTAAATGATTAATGTATTGTATAATTGGCGGTAATTGCTCCAGCAATGACTGTAACATCTTGTAACTCGGACCCAGTGATCGAGTCGAGTGAGGGATGTTATAGTCGCGACTTCAAGGGTTCCTCATCACGACACAAGATACTGACTTGGTCTCATCGTGACCACAAGGATCTGACGTCGCGACATGACCATTTGTTTCTAAATGGTCAAGTTTTGGCACCTATTTGCAATCACCTGAACATCTCAAACACATTTGCAATTATAATTTCAGCTAAATTTATACATCCAATAAGTTCAATTATAGCCAAAGTCCCTTTTATACATATATAATTTACATCCATTTCAGCAATTTCATTTAAGTACACAATTCATTTGATTATACTCATCATTGAACTATTTGGCATACCACAAGTTATGCCTAACCAAATATTGTAATATTCTTAATTTCATATATTTAAACATATGACCATTTCCAAAATACTAATTCCAACTTCAAAAGTTCACATGATCACATATTATATCAATAACCTACTCAACCTATGTACATGCCATATAAGGAACAAAAAGAGACTATACAAACATTGTTGAGTCAAGGATTGTTTCCTGAATGCTAGAATCACTTCTTGTGACCTCGAAATGAACCAGTACCTGCACATGGGAAAACAAATCGTACACTGACTGATAATACTGAGTGGTATTTCAATGATTCAAAACAATATAAAACAAGTTTATATCAATTGTATATATATTCAATATCAAATTATAACATTAAGTAATACATATATAATTCATACTAATTCTTAATCTACATGTCCATATATATATGCTACAAGGTGTATCATTCATTCCAAAAAAAAAAAACAATGATTCATTATGACAATTAACAAGCTATTTGAACATGAAACACCCCTAACCCGTATCCGTCACCAGAATAGGGTTACGGGAATGCTACAACAAGTTAATAGAAATAAACAAGTAAAATCATGATCATTTCAATATAATTTCCCAAATACAATAAAGTAATTAAATTAAAATAATATCTTACATTTACGAGGCTTAAATCGAGCTTTGGGGACTAAAGAATCAATCTTAAAACCCTTAGGGACTACTTTGAAACGAATCAGGAAATTTTAGGAAAATATGAAAATTTTCAAAAAAAAGGGGACACATGGCCATGTGGCCAGGCTGTGTAACTTTCGAAGTTGGGACACACGGCCATGTCCCAATCCGTGCCTCTGCCCATGTAACTCACTGAGTTTGGCCATACGACCGTGTCACAGGCCTTGTAATATACTGACTTAATACACGCGGCGGTGTCTTAGACCGTGTGCGGCACACAATCGTGTGGCAGCCTGTGTCCCAGGCCATGTGCACTTAAATGAACCTTAAACATTAAGTTTACCATTTCAAGATTTCTTGGACACCAAATAATCCATCTACCAGCCATTAGACCTATTCAAAATGCCATTAAACAAGCTTAAATTATGCTAATTCAACCATCTTAAACTTCTAACCAATATGCCTATCATAGGCACCTTAATTCACAATAATTCAATATAACCTATTAATCTTACATATGCTAAAGTTTGTATTAGAGACATATTCCATCATTCATATATCACAATAAGTCATCAACTAGAGATTTACCAAATGAACATGAAAATCATTGTAGTGATGCTCATGTTATCAAATTACACTTATGCATACTCCGTATTTATATTTACATATCAAAGTAAAAATAACGACATAACAAGCCTATTACATGCCATATACCGGAAATGAATGGATAGTGTGTCTAGAATGCTGATCCGGTCATCCAACCTTAAAAAGTATCTACAAGAAACAAAAATTAAAACAAGTAAGCTTATTGAACTTAGTAAGTTCGACGGACAAAAATAATAAATCTTACCAAAGTAACTCTAACAATTTAATCAAATATATTTCAACAAATGTTTCCTCTCATTGACAATGACAAACCGGTGAATTGCATAGCTCAATTCAAAGCTCAAATGATAATTTCTGGGAAAACATATAGGTCCACAAAGGAGTCAATCCAAAATGTCAAGTACATGTCATGCCTTTAAAAGACATAAAACAAGTTATTATTCCATAATTTACGACCTGATAAACGAATTATAGATACAAGTACAAAAGTATTCCAACCGAAACATGCCAAATGCTCATGAGAGCTAATCCAACCGATAACACGCCTCGGCACTAAGTGCCTAGCCCGTAGGCTATACATCCACCCCCATAACACGCAAGAACAATATAGTATAACATAGGGGTTCACAACAAATTCTGAACCTCGGTATACTCAGGAAAAATATATAAAACACACCACATTAATCTCCACTCCAATCCCCACATAACACGTTGTCAATCAATTATACTCTATCTCGCGTTCATCCGGTCCAAGTATCATAATTCATATCATACAATCATACAATTCATATAGATATTTAATTACAAACCGAATGAACTTGCTTAGACTGAATTGTAATAGTTGTAGAAGTT
Organism: Gossypium hirsutum; assembly: GCF_007990345.1. NCBI lineage: Eukaryota > Viridiplantae > Streptophyta > Magnoliopsida > Malvales > Malvaceae > Gossypium > Gossypium hirsutum. The sequence continues at coordinate 117,131,390 of NC_053429.1, read as the reverse complement.
TAGGGATTATTTTGTAATTTTCCCTTTTCCATGTAAGTTAATAGGGTCTTGATCTAAAATGTAAAATTTCTAAATTATTAGCTTACATTTCATATTCCAATTAATTTTTTTATTTTATACCCTTTTATTTTTTGAAATTACATAATTACCCCAAACTTTTACAACTTTTGCAATTTAGTCCCTTAACCCAAAAATCATCAAATTAAAACTTAAAATACCAGCTAAATATTCAAGGTTCCTAAACAATCCACAAAAAACCTCTTATTCACCAATAAACCATGTGATTTTAACATTTTAACAATTTAATCCTTTAATAAAAAACTAACCAAAATCACTTTACAAAATAACCAAAAATCATAATCAAAGTTTCAAACATATAATTATCATAAAAAAAACCAAGATTCATCAATGGAAACTTCTAAAATTTTTAGCAGATTCAAAAAGCGGAGGTACGAGCTAGTTGGACCTAGTCGTAACGGTCTCTAAAACATAAAAGTTACAAGAAACAGGTATCAATTTCACTTACCTGCAATGAAAATCACACAACCTGAGCTTCTTCTCCCTAGCTATGGTGTTCAGTTATAGAAATGGAAGAATAGAAGATGATGAATGACCTTTTTTCTTTCTGTTTCTTTTATTTGTTTTAATTTCATCATATAATTAACTAATAATAATATTATAACATACATATATATAATTTAATTCATCATTTAATCATCCACTACTCTAAAAATATATAATTGCTTCATAGATCCTCCCTCATTTAGTTATTAATATATTTGATCATCTAAATGCAATAATTAACAAGTTTTATATCTTTTACAGTTTAGTCCTTTTACTTTAATTAGTTATCTAAACGTTAAAATTTCTTAACCAAATTTTAATACGAATCTAATGATTCCTTAAATATTATATAAATAATATTTGCGAGTCGACAAGATGGAAATTTATGGCCCTGAAACCACTGTTCCGTCACCATTAAAAAATGAGTTGTTACAATTCCTTCCTTTAGGAAGTTTCGTCCTTGAAATTGTTACTTGAGAATAAATTTGGATACTATAGTTTCATCGATTCTTCAGTTTCCGAGGTAGCCTATTTAGTACCATGTCGATGCCACAAGATTTTGCCAATGGTACTCGTTTATTCCAAAGTTCTTTGACTTTTCAAGCCAAAATTTTCACTGGTTCTTAAGAATATGTCAAATTTGTTTGTAATTCAATCTCATTATGAGGAATCACATGTGAAGGATCAGATCCATATCATCTCAGCACTGAAACGTGGAACATGTAACACTCCAAACCCAGCCTAAATGTTATGGTCAAATCTGGCGATGTCACATGAAACGTAAGTTGAAAACGAGTTTTTCGAGTTAAAACCGTTCCAATTAAATTAGCCCTTATCTTAGTTTGAAGTAAAACACATGTTATTCGTTATGTCTAAAATTATATCTTTTTATCGGAAGCTTTGGAAAAACTCTTCTTTTAAAACAGTACCATTCGAACTTAGTGGAAACCGAGTTTTACCATGCTTAACAGTAATAAATCCTAAAACAATTGAGAAACCAAAAACTTAAAGCCAGACAGCACGAGTCCATAAGTTACATCAAAATCCCAAATAAGTGATAAAATTTGAAAATTTACGGAAAACAGTCTAAAATATATGTATGGCCACTGTCAAGTCCTCTGTCATACTGATCCATCAAGTCTGGGGATTACCTATATAGATTAAACAGAAATGGTGAGTTTTCGCGAACTCAGTGTGTAATCCCTACAAAAAGTCATGCATACCGTTGTACATCAGAATGCAGTCATTTACAATCAAGGCCTGAGCCCATTACAGAATCCATTTGGGCCTTGCCCATTCAGATATGATTTCATAATTATATTAGGGCCTTGGCCCATATCAGATACATAATGTAGATACAGTAAATCAGAAACCTACCCACCAGCCTCTACACACCATCTCCGTCCAGCCCTACACACCATGTGGGGATTAAATCAACCCACCCATCCCTACACACCATGCTTTACCAAAGTGCGGCATAATCAGAATATTGTAGTTGAGCTACCAGATAATAGGCTTAAGAGCCTTTCAGACACTTCCTCTAAATAACATCAACCCACCCTCATGCAACGCAACATACCATAAATGACATGCAAATATGCTAATAACAAAACATACATGCAGTTCAGTACAGATATCATGCTTAGTCAAACACCATATAATCAGGTCACATAATTAGGGGTCTAAGTAAAGCTTACCAACCCTACAATAGGTCCACAATCAACTAGGGTGACCAGTTCAACCTTACAGAATATTTCAAAAAAATAGACTTACATGCCCATGTGGCCTGGCCGTGTGGGCCCACATGCCCGTGTAGCCCACACGGTCCAAATTGGCCCAGAATCCTATACGCCCGTGTGGTCTTTCAGTCTAGCCCATGCGTACCTGGCCATCACATGGCCGTGTCTAGTGCTCACGGCCTGGCCTCATCGAGCACACGCCTTTGTTATGGCACACGGCCTACCACACGGCTATGTGACATCGACAGAATGATTTTTGGCTTTCATCGAAACCTCATTTTTTGTGTTTTTGGATACACACCTAGTATCGTTTGATGCTAAAATCACCCTCAAGCTTCTTGTATCCGCCAATAAAGATCCTTTATTAACACTTCTCTATCCAAGAGGCAGAATTCTCTACTCAAATAGTTTCGTCTAAACCAACCATTAAAAAAAGAGGGATTAGATTCCTAACCATTCAATAAACAACTATGAGAAAAGAAAAAAGAACCACTTACCAATACCGCACCGGTGCAATTCAAGATGCAAAAAGAGAACACTATCTTAAGAAACGAAAGAAGAAAAAGGGAAAATAGAGAATTCTAGGAGAATTTCAACAAGGAGATGGGGAAGCACAATGTCAAACCAAGAAGAGAAATTTTGAGAAAGAAACAAAAAAATAAAAACCTATCAGATATTCTCCAACTTCCCACTACTACACAATCTCAACTACTCAGCATTTTGATTCTACTCAAACACCTACACGGCACCAATAGCAACAATAATTCCCTCGCTTATGCAGTGATTCGAACACAGGACCTCAAACAAACCAACACTCTACTTAACCACCAGACTAGCAGGCCCATTCTGATATATTCTTACTAACAATTAAACTTAAGCCTACTGGGCAAGGTTAATGCTTTATTTAGAAAAATTCCAAAAATTTGCTATAGACCTGGCTTGAAACTAGTACCTCACACACACACCCAGAACACTTAACCACTGAAGCAAACAGATATTTGTGTCACAAATTCACAAAAACAAAAATATAAATTTTGGGGCGTTAAAAGAACATATTGTGAGTTTTCTCAAGTTTAGAAGACAAAGCTAATCTGTAATCTACAGGACCGATTCTTTCAGTAATCTTGTATGGCCCGATAAATCTCAGACTCAGCTTTCCTTTCCTGCCAAATCGTAGTACTTTCTTCTACGGAGAAACTTTTAAAATACTCGATTGCCAACAGCAAATTCTATATTTTTTCTTTCTAAATTCGCTTACGATTTCTAATGATCAAATGCAACTTTCAAACAATCTTGAATAATTCAAATCTTGTCTTCATTTTATCGAATCAAAACAATCCCTACCATTTTGGATTCACTCAATTCAGACCAATACAATGGTGTTTTACACTTTCTACCGTATAAAGCTGCAAACGGTGCCATTTTAATACTGGACTGACAACTATTATTAGAAGCGAATTCAACTAATGGTAGATATTTTTCCCAACTACCCTCAAACTCGAGTATACAACATTGTAGCATGTCTTCTAGAATTTGTATTACTCGTTCTGATTACCCGTTAGTTTGAGGATGAAACATTGTACTGAAATTGAGTTTAGTGCCCAAAGCCTCGTGAAGTTTACTCCAAAATCTTGATGTAAACCTCGGATCACAATCAGAAATAATAGATGTCAAAACTTCATGTAATCTTACAATCTCTGACACATATAACTTTGTTAATCTCTCCAGTGAATATCTATTTTGACTGGAATAAAGTGTGCCGATTTAGTTAATTTGTCAACAATCACCCAGATTGAATCTTTCTTTCTCAGGGGTTACAGGTAATCCAGATACGAAATCCATCGTAACTCACTCCCACTTCCACTCAGGAATCATAATAAGCTGTAATAATCTAGACGGTACCTAATGCTCAGCTTTAAATCTACTAACAAATCAAACATTTAGGTACAAACTCACAAATCTCATGTTTCATACCCGTCCACCAGTACATGTACTTCAAATCACAATACATCTTCGCGCTACCAGGATGAAAGAAATATGTACTACTGTGAGCCTCTGATAAAATATCACGTTTCAAATCTACATTATTTGGAACACAAATTCTATCGCGGTTATACAATGTACCATCATCACCAATACTGTATTCAGTAGCCAAATTATCCTGAACCAAATTTTGTTTCCTTATCAACTTTGGATCGTCATTTTGTAACTCCCAAATTCGTTGAAGAAGCAAGGGTTTAGTCCTTAACTCTACCAATATAGAACCATCGTCATTCAAAGCTAAATGAGCGTTCAATGCTCAAAGTGCAAACAATAATGATTTTCTACTAAGTGCATCCGCAACCACATTAGCCTTTCCCAAATGATAATTAATAACTCGATCATAATCTTTCAGTAGCTCTAACCAACGTTGCTGTCTCAGATTCAGTTCCTTCTATGTCATTAAATACTTTAAACTTTTATGATTAGTATACACATGACATTTGTCATCGTATAAATAATGCCTCAATATATTTCAAGAGAAGACAATCGCGACTAACTTAATATTGTGAGTAGGATAATTTATTTTATGTGGCTTTAACTATCGAAAAGCATAAGCTACTATTTTCCCAGACTGTTTTAACATGCAACCCAAACCATTGAGAGATGCATCACTTAGACAACATATTCTATTCCAGATTCAGGCTGAGTCAATATTGAAGCTTCTGTTAACATGTTTTTCAACTGATCAAACTCTGTTGGCATTTATTAAACCAAACAAATTCGACATTTTTTGGTAGTAACCTGGTCACAGGTGAAGCAATGGTCGAGAAGTTTTTAACAAAACTAAGGTAGTAACCTGCTAAACCTTGAAAACTTTGCACCTTTGAAACATTTTTCGGAGTTTTCCAACTCATTATGGTAGAAACTTTACTCAAATCGACTTGAATCCCATCATCTAATACTATATGTCCCAAAAATCCAACTTCATAAAGCCAATATTTACATTTACTAAACTTTACATACAACTGTTTTTCTCACAAAGTCTATAACACGATTTTCAGGTGTTGAGCGTGTTCAGATTCTGTTTTAGAATAGATCAATATATCATCAATAAACACAACCACAAACCTATCCAAATGAGGTTGAAAAACTCGATTCATTACATCCATAAAAGCAGCAGGAGCATTTGTTAATCCAAATGGCATTACCAGAAACTCATAGTGGCCATAACAAGTTCTGAAAGCAATCTTTGGCACATTACAATCTTTAACTCGCAATAGATAATACATGGATCTAAGGCCTATCTTCAAAAACACTATGGCACCATTTAATTGATCAAACAAATCATCTATACGTGGCAAGGGATAATTATTCTTTATAGTGACTTTATTCAACTGTCTGTAGTCAATACACAATATTAAGGAGTCGTCTTTCTTTTTCACAAACAACACAGGTGCACCCTAGGGAGATACACTCGGTCGAATAAACCCTTTGTCTAACAATTCTTGCAATTTTGCTTTCAACTCTTTTAACTTAGCTGGTGCCATATGATATGGTGATATCGATATCGATACAGTTCCAGGAACCAGATCAATAACGCTCATGAAAGCTAATCCAATCGATAACACGCCTCGGCACTAAGTGCGTACCCCATAGGCTATACATCCACCCCCATAACACGCCAGAACATGATAGTATAACACGAGGGTTCATAAAAAATGCTAAACCTCGATATACTCTGGAAAAATATATAAAATAAACCACACCAATCTCCACTCTAATCCCTGCATAACACGCCATCATTCAGTTGTACTCTATCTCGCGTTCATCCAGCCCAAGTATCAAAATTCAACAACATTTTCCAAAATAACTTTACATCATCAATAGAATAATTAATATCCACTATTTCATATCATACAATAATACCAGTCATATAGATATTAAATTACAGACCAAATGAACTTACCTGGACTGAATTGTAATAGTGGCAAAAGTCTAGGGACTATTTTGTAATTTTTTCTTTTCCACGTAAGTCAATAGGGTCTTGATCTAAATGTATAATTTCCCAATTATTAGCTTACATTTCATATTCCAATCAATTATGCATTTTATACCCTTTTATTTTTTAAAATTATATAATTTCCCCTAACTTTTACAACTTTTGTAATTTAGCCCCTTAACTTGAAAACCATCAAATTAATCATTTCTAAAAACTTAACATACCAACCAAATATTCAAGGTTCCTAAACAGTCCACAAAACACCTCTTATTCACCAATAAACCATGTGATTTTAGCATTTTAACAATTTAATCCTTTAATAAAAAATTAACTAAAATTACTTTACAAAACAACCAAAAATCACAATCAAAGCTTCAAACATATAATTATCATAAAAAGTAACCAATATTCATTAATGGAAAATTCTAAAATTTTTAACAGATTAAAAAATGGAGGTACGAGCTAGCTGGATCTAGTTGCAATGATCTTTAAAACATAAATATTACAAGAAACGAGTATCAATTTCACTTACATGCAATAAAAACCAGACAACCAAAGCTTCTTCTCCCTAGCTATGGTGTTCAGTTATAGAAATGGAAGAAAATTAGATGATGAGTGACTTTTTTCTTTCCTTTTCTTTTATTTGTTTTAATTTTATCATAAAACTAATAATATTATAACATACATATATGTATATTAATTCATCATTTAACCATCCACTACTCTAAAAAATATAATTGCTTCACAAATACTCCCTCATTTAATAATTAATCTATTTGATCATCTAAATGCAATAATTAACATGTTTTGCACCTTTTACAATTTAGTCCTTTTACCTTAATTAGTTATCTAAAAGTTGAAAAATCTTAACCAAATTTTAATATGACTCTAATAACTCCGTAAATATTCTATAAATAATAATTATGAGTCGACACGATAGAAATTCGTGGCCCCAAAACCACTGTTCTGTCACTAGTGAAAAATGGATTGGTACAGAACATATCCTACCAATGTCATTAATGTTCACATTCCTATTCCATTTAACATATTCAATCAAAAACTATATTTCATTTCCAAATCAAATTAATTCATATGTTATATTTTCATATCGATCATCAGGCTCGTTTAACCGGCTTGCATGATCTTTTTTATGCTATCGATATTCATATATTGCAATTTACATTTGAATAATCAAATCATGATATCAATCTAATTCATATTTCAATTAACCTATTCACATGTTATAACGCTATTAATCTAGTTTGGACTCAAACAAGATACATGGATTAGCCAACCTGCATCCCAATCTGGCATCACAGTGTATCAGACGGATAAACCGGATGAATCATTCTAGAGTATAAGTGCATCATCTACTAAATAGAAGTAGGGAAAACTGTCACATATAATGCATGCTGGTGCATAAAGCGCATCATGGGGCATAAGGACATATTGTCACACAAAGTGCATACACCTGTATAGTTAATAGGATACCAATAATTCAATCATATCATATAGCCCATTAATATATCATCATTCTCAATAATTTCATTATCAATCGTTATAATAGATTATCATTGAATTCATATGATCACATACTCAATACCATTGGTCCATACCAATTCTATCATCAATTCCTAATATAATGCATTTATCCAAGATTATCTATTACCATTTATATAACCAATTACAATATTCAATACCATGGCTTATATTGTTGTGTAAACAACAATCCATTTAAGTTCAAACACACACACACACACACACATCTTTAACATTAAGTTATTCAGTTCTATTTTCAATTAACATCATTTAATCATTTAACTTACCATTCAAATCTCTTTCTGGAGCTTATCAACTCATTCGTATTCATTGGGCCCAAGGGCTCGTTTCTAATTACTTCGTATAGTCATTATATATTTTCTTAACCTCAATTCACATATGATTCTATAGCATTACATAATTTTAATTCAATTTCATTTATCAAACTTACATTTTATCATCCTTACCATATTCCAACTAAAATATACTACTTTCTATTTTATTAAATTTAGTCCAATTATCGATATTTAATATCTATCATCACAATTAAATCTATACAATAATTATATACTTACCTTGATCCTTAATTATACTCATATTTTAAAATTTCAAACAAGTAAATTGATCTTGAATTATACAAGTTCGTCCCAAATCCTCACGTTACTCGGTGATTACTTTCCCTTTCCCTTTCCCTTTCCCTTTCGATGACACGACGACCTGGCTTTGTCTTTAGCTTAATACGATAATACAAAAATAAAAAATATAAATTTCCTTTCAATTCATATTCAAATATAAAGTCAAGCATATTTTTTATTTTAGCCCATATTATCGGGACAAGCATACCTTTCGATTCCTAGCTTTGGATTAAAAGTTGATTTCATATTCTTTCATTAGGGACCCTACACTTTCATTTTCTATCAAAATCTCATGATAGGTTTTACATTTACTCAATTTAGTCCCTAATGTAACAAAGTTAACAAAAAATCTAAATTAACCTTACAATTTATTCATTTTTCATATTCTAAGCTTGAAATTTATCAATTTCAAGCCTAATTTATCAATTAATCAACAATGGAAACTTTTTAAATCTTTAAAAATTTTACAAATTAGCATATGGGGTACCTAAATCAAGCTTCCATGACTTCAAATCTATATAAATTACAAGAAAAGGGCTAGATTACATTATTGTTAAAACTAAACGTCATTAATGACAATATAGAACGATCGCAAAGAAATAAAAATAGAAAAATAAAACATAAGGATTTTACGTGGAAACCCTCTCGGGAAAAAAGTACAGGTAGAGGAGGAGAAATTCACTAAAGTTGAAAACTAAATGATAAAAGAGGAGTTTCGGCTACATCTATTTGAAGGTTGAAAAACCCCTATTCTAATTAATGTCAAACAGAAGAAGTGTAGTTCTATATGAATTCTACTTGTGCGGTATGGTATGTACAGCGGGGGCTTTAAGCCCTACACAGATCCCCTTATTTTGCCACTATATTTTATTTCTTTAACAAGGATTCGTGTTACACAACTCTAACAATCATCACCTTGACACGAATTCTCAACGAAAAAGTTCTCCACCTCTTTCACAAAACCCCCAAAGAGGTATTCTTCATCAATGAACACCAACCAAGTCCAAGCAATTCTCAAACTTCATTATAAGAAGTGACTTAGTCATCATATCTACAAGATTATCATGACTACTAACTTTTATCACAACAATATCACCACGAACAATAATATAATGCACAAAATGATATCGAACATCAATGTGTTTTGTTCTCTCATGAAACATTTGATCATTCGTAAGGAAGATGACACTCTAGCTACCACAAAACATTATCTTAATCTGATGGTCATTACTAAGTGCACCATAGAGTCCCTTTAACTAAATAGCTTTTTTACAAGCCTTAGTAATCGTAATGTACTCGACTTCAATAGTAGAAAAAGCAATTGTAGTCTACAAAGTGACTTTCTAACTGATTGCATAACTTCTAATAGTAAAGACGTACCCTGTGAGAGATCTTCCTTTATCAAGGTCTCCAGGAAAATCATAATCAACATACCCAATGAATCCATCTTCAATTCTTCCAAATTGTCAACAAACATCAGTAGCTCCTCATAAGTATCTAAAAATCCACTGAACTACTTTCCAGTGTTCTTTATTAGTGTTCTTTATGTATCAACTAACTACACAAATTACATATGATAAATCTGGACGTGAGCAAGCAATAGCATACATAAGAGATCCCACTACACTAGAATATGGAACATGTGATATGTAGTCAATCTCATCATCTGATTGCGTAGACAAAGCCGATGAAAGTCTGAATTGGGCTACGAATAGAGTACTAAAAAGCTTGGCACTCTGCATATTGTACCTACAAAGAATTTTCTCAATGTACCCTTTCTGACTTAGGTACAATTTACATGTTTTTCTATGTTTGAGAATCTCCATCCCATGTGTCTACTTAGTTGCTCCCAAATCTTTCATCTCAAATTCTTTACTAAGTTGGGCTTTGACCTTTCTTATCTCTCTTTTATCTTTGGCTACTATCAATATATCATCAACATAAAGGACTAGATATACAAATGAACCATCATTGTTTTTCTTAAAACAAACACAACTATCAAAGCTGCTTCTTTTGAAATCATAAGTAGTCATAAATGAATTAAACCTCTTGTACCACTACCTTGGTGACAGTTTCAGGTCATAAAGGGACTTTTTCAGCAAGCATACATAGTCTTCCTTTTTTTTTTTTGAGACTATAAAACCCTCTGGTTGTGGATATAAATATATTCCTCAAGTTCTCCATGCAAGAACATTGTTTTTACATCTAACTGCTCAAAGCTCCAAATCATACATGACCATAATACCAAGCAAGGCTTGAATCAAACTATGCTTAACAACTAGAGAAAACACATTTGTGAAGTCAACACCTAGAATCTGACTAAAACCTTTTGTAATAAGCCATGCTTTATACTTAGGTTCTTCAACTTCTAGAGTCCTTTCTTTCTTCTTGAACACCCATTTACAACGAACAACCTTTTTACCCTTTAGAAGCTTCACTAGGTTTCATGTTTTTTTCTTATGAAGTGATTCCGTCTCTTTTTGCATGACAATCATCCACTTTCCTGAATCTTCACAACTAACTGCCTCAAAATAAGTAGATGTTTCTTGATTTGCATCTATATCTTCTGCCACTTTTAAAGTATAAGCAATTAGATCAGCCTCGATGTACCTTTTTGGAGGTTTAATTTATCTTCTAGGTCTGTTCTTGCCTATAAAATGTTGTGGTGCTAACTGTGGTGAAGAAACAACTTACTCTAAGTTTCTATACTAAACTGAAGAGTAGACTCTATTGTAGATCCTGGATCAATCTGAAGCTCCACCTGCTTCACATGTGTGTTTGAACTTTGCTGGTCTTTATTGGAAAAGTCTTTAAGAGGTAAGTTAGGTAGCATAGCAATTTCATAAAAAATAACATCTCTACTAATTACAACTTTCCTCGTTTCAGGACACAATAACTTATACCCTTTAACACCAGTCTTATAACTAAGAAAAACTCATTTAATAGATCTAGGCTCCAATTTACCATTATCAACAAGAGCATATGTAGGACACCCAAAAATCTTCAAATCAGAATAATCAACAGGATTACCAGACCATACCTCTTGTAGAGTCTTTTTTTCCAATGGTAACGAACGAAGACTGGTTAATAAGAAAACCTACAGTAGAGGCCACTTCAATCTAAAATGACTTTGTTAAACAAGCATTCAACAACATACATCAAACCTTTTCCGTGATTGTTCTATTCATCCATTCTATTCATCCTTTCTGAATTGCACAATTCATTAAACTCATTAGAACAAAATTCTAAGTCATTATCTATGCTAAAATATTTTTCTGTTTTCATGTCTGCTTCTCGATCATAGTTTTCCAAGCCTTAAATATGGAAAACACATCACTTTTCTGCTTCAAGAAGAATGCCCAAAATTTTTTGGAAAAATCGTTAATGATCATCAGCATATAATTAGCGTCACATTCATAGGCACTCTAGATGGTCCCCAGATATTAAAATGAATATAATCTAGCGTTCCTTTCATGTTACAGATTCTCTTTTGCATCCCAAAATGTAGTTATTACAAAACTTCAGTTTGCTAATGCCTTGTCCATCAAGAAGTCCTTTTTCGCTTAATTTTGCCATGTCGTTCTCACCTTATATGCCTTAGAAGCATATGCCAAAGTCTCGTAAGATCATCATCTGACAAGGAAGAGGAAGTGATGGTAGCATCACCAGTAACATTTATACCTTGCAAAACATATAACGTGGCAATCTTTCTCAGCCCTTTCATCACAATGAGGGAACCCTTGTGAATCTTTAGAACCCCACTTTCAGCTGTGTACTTGTACCATTTTGAATCAAGATTACTCAACGAAACCAAATTTCTCTTCGATTTTGGTACATTTCGTATGCCACTAAGTGTTTTGACAACTCCATCGATCATCTTAGTTTTGATCGTGCCAATACCTCTTGTTCTACATGAAGTATTATTTACCATCAAAATAACACCTTCAAACACTGATTCATATGTTGTAAACCAACCCCAATTGGGACTCATATGGAAAGTGCAACTAGCATCAAGGATCCCCTCCTCACTTACTCTACAGTTGTCAACAAAAGAAACTAGGAGTTCACTATCGCTATATTTTTCTACTACATTAGCTTCACCAGATTGTTTTGGTTGTTTTCCCTTTTGATTCGCAGTATCTCTTTTGATTTTATTCTGTAACTTATAGCACTTAGACTTAATGTGTCCTTTCTTTTTGCAAAAATTATAGGTTTTACCTCTGTTTGAAAATCTCAATATACTTGTAACACCCCAAACCCGACCTAGATGTTATGGCTGAATCTAGAGGTGTCACAAAGAATCAGTTTATTAACGAAGTTTATAAGATAAAACCTTTCCCATTTTTCAACTCTTATCTGCTTATAACCATTGTCAAAATGTTTATTCAATTAATTATATTTCCTTAAAATGTGTTAAATAGCAGAAGCTTACAAAAACCGTTGTATTTTAAGAAAGCAGTTTGTATTTTAGAAAACCTTTGTTTTCTTAAAAACTGTGTTTTTAGCGAGTTGTCCAAACAAAATATTAAACAAAAATCCAAATCCCAGAAATTTAATCAATAGTTCGGAGAGTCCAGTTAAACAAAACTCCCAGAAATATCCTTTAAGTAAATAAAACCTTTATTTAAATTCAGTTCGTAGACTAAAGGTCACCGCAAGACTCTGTCGCACCGATTTGTCTAAGTCTGTGGATTACCTAAACAGAACAGACAAACAGAGGTGAGTTTACGTAAACTCAGTGCGTAACCCAACAGAAATAGACATGCAAACATGCAGAAACCTCACATACAATCAGATACAGTATCGTGCTCATGCCCATTTCAAATTTAGATAATAGAGATAGATATACAGATCAGATAATCAGAATCCTACCCCCATCCTCTACACACCAACTTCGACTATCCCATCACACTATATGGGGTTAAAAATACCCACCTAACCCTATGCACCATATCGTGCCATTATGACACATATCAGATAATGTGCAGCCAAGCTCCCAGAATATAGAAGATGATCGCCATACAGAACACTTCCTCTACATATATAAATCCTACCCCAAAATAGATACAGAACACAGATACAAAAATAATAGATTAAACATGCTCAACATGCTTATATACATATAACAGAATAATCAAACATGCATAGTATTATCATACCTAGAACAAAATATCAGACTATTAGATCTACAGTTTTAGGGTTTGGTTAGCCCTTACCGACCCTAAGGTACGCCCACAGTCAATTGGAACAACCTGTACCACCCTAAGGGAAATTTCAAAATATGGGCCCACATGCCCGTTGGCTTTCCCGTGTGGAATGCCTGTGTGGGTCCATACGCCTTACTTGGCCTAGCCTGTGTGGCTCACATGGCCACACTCCGGTCACCACACAGCCGTGTCTTACACACTCAACCACTACAGAACACTTAACCATTGAAACAGATACACACTTGTGTTTGATATTTATAGAAATATAAATAAATTATTCAGGGCATTACAACTTTACCCTCCTAAAATAAATTTTGACCTCGAAATTTACCTAATCAAAATAGATGAGGATACTGCTGATGCATCGAGTCCTCAGGTTCCTACGTGGCCTTCTCAGTACCATGATTCCATCACAGAACCTTCACTAAAGGAATGGACTTCCTCATCAGAACCTTACTTTCATGATCCAGAATCTGAACCGGCTCCTCCTTAAAAGTCAAATCTAGCCTAACCTCGATCTCTTTAACTGAGACAATGTGAGATGGATCAGATCAATACCGCTTCAACATCAAGACGTGAAACACATCGAGGATATAGTCTAACTCTGGAGGTAACTCCAACTTATAAGCAACTGGTCCTACACGCTTCAGAATCCGATACGACCCAATAAACCTAGGGCTTAACTTGCCCTTACGACCAAATCTCAAAACCTTCTTTCACGGAGAAACCTTGAGAAAGACGAAATCCCCCACAGAGTACTCAATATCATGCCTCTTCAAATCTGCATCAGATTTATTCCTATCAGAAGTTGTCTTTAGACAATCCCGAATTAGTCTAACTATATCTTTGGTCTTAGAAACCAATTCAGGACCCAAAACCCAATGCTCACCCAACTCAGTCCAACATAGTGGATTATGACACTTACGACCATACAAAGCCTCGTAAGGTGCCATCTGGATGCTATACTAGAAACTGTTATGGTAGGTGAACTCAGCTAACGGTAGATAATCCTCCCAATTACCTTGGAAATCAATCACACAACTCCAAAGCATATCCTCCAGTATTTGAATCACCCTCTCAGATTGACCATCGGTCTAAGGATGGAACGCAGTACTAAAGTCCAATCTAAAACCCAGAGCCTCATGTAATTTCTTCCAAAACTGAGATGTAAAGCGAGGACCTCTATCAGAAATAATCGATACACGAACCCCATGCAGTTTAACTATCTCGGAGATATAAAGCTTCGCTAACTTCTGCAGAAAGTAGTCTGTCCGAACTGGAATAAAATTAGTGGACTTGGTCAATCGATCCACGATGACCAAAACATAATCCTTCTAGTGGGTGTCAAGGGCAACCCACTAACAAATTCTATTGTCACTCGTTCCCATTTCCATAAGGGAATCTTAACTGGCTGTAACCAACCCGAAGGAAACTGGTGCTCAGCCTTGACTTACTGGCATGTTTAACAGCGAGAAACAAAATTCGTGACCTCACGTTTCAAACCTGGACACCAATAGAGCTCACGAAGATTGCAATACATTTTATTACCAATGAGATGCATAACATAAAGGCTACTATGTGCCTCCCTTAGAATCGACCGGTTCAAATCAGAATCATTCGGCACACAGATCTGACCTCAAAAATGCAAAACACCATCATTATTCAGCCTAAAATTGAAATACTACCACTCTCAATCTGACGAAACCTCAAACCCAAAGACTCATCCCATAACTTCTTATCTCGAATTTGATCAATCCAAATCGGCTTAACTTACAACTCAACTAATAGACTCCTATCACTAAACAAACTAAGTCGAGCAAACATCACTCTCAAATTAGTCATCGCTCTACAGCTTAGAGCATCGGCCACCACATTGGCCTTACTAGAATGATACTCTATCATGTAGTCATAATCTTTGTGCAGCTTAATCCATCGCCGTTGTCTAAGTTTCAACTCCTTCTGGGTAAGGATATACTTGAGGCTCTTGGGATCAGTGTAGATAATACATCTCTCAACATACAGATAGTACCTCTAGATTTTTAACACAAAACCACTGCAGCCAACTCGAAATCATGCGTCGGCTTTTTCCCTTCATGTGTCTTAAGATAACAGGATGCATAAGCCACAACTTTACCATCTTTCATCAAAACACATCCCAAACCGAAGTGTGACGCATCATTGTACACTACACACTATTTACCAGATTCAAGCTGTATCAGAACAAGAGCCTGAGTCAGAACAGACTTGAGCTTCTCGAAGCTCGATCGTTGTGCATCAGTCCAAACAACAGGAACACCCTTACGTAGAAGCTTAGTCAAAGGAGCTGCAATCAGAATTAACCCCTCGACAAACCCCTGATAATAGCCCGCCAGACCTAGAAAACTGCAGATTTCAGATACATTCTTAGGCTATTTCCAATCTAGCACAACCTTGATCTTTCTAAGATCAACTCGAATCCCCTTAGAAAAACCACGTGCCTCAGAAAAGTTACCTATCCAACCAAAACTTGCACTTGCTTAACTTAGCGCAGAGCTATTTTTCACGGAGAATCTGAAGCACTACTCTAGGATGCTCATCATGCTTATCCTCGGTCTTAGAGTAAACCAAAATATCATCAATGAAAACCACAATAAACTGATCAAAATATGGCTGCAAGACTCGGTTCATCAAATCCATAAATGCAGCTGGAGTATTCGTTAGACCAAAAGGCATAACTAGGAACTTGTAATGTCCATAATGAGTCCTAAACGCAGTTTTATGAACATCCACTTCCTTAACTCTCAAATAATGATACCTAGAATCAATATCAATCTTTGAAAACACTGAAGCCTCTCGGAATTGATCAAACAGGTCGTCAATCCTCAGAAGTAGATATTTATTCTTCATCGTCAATTTATTTAGTTGTAGATAATCGATGCACATCCTTATGGTGTCATCCTTTTTCTTCACAAATAGAACCGGTGCTCCCCATGGAGACATACTAGGGCAGATGAAACCATGATCAAGTAGCTCTTGAAGTTAAGCCTTAGGCTTTGTAAGCTCTTTCGGTGTCTTCGATAAGGAGTAATAGACACTAGAGCTATACTTGGTAGAAGCTTAATTCCAAACTCAACTTCTCGATTAGGAGATAAACTCGGTAACTCCTCAAAAAGACATCTAGAAAATTCCTCACTATTCTGATATCCCTAGCAGAAGAGTCCTTAGAAGCAGAAACACTAACGTAAGCCAAATATGCCTTACACCCTTTTTGAACCAATTTCTTAACCACAAGAGTGGAGATCACGTTGGACAGATAATCTCAGCACTCACCTATTAGAACCACTTCTTTATCATCCTCAGTCTTCAACCCTCTTAGAAGCGCAATCCAAACTAACACGATGTTCAACCAACCAGTCCATAACCAGAATTAAATCGAACTCTCCAAACAGAAGCTCCATCAGATTTGTCAAAAAAATAGCCCCTTGCACCACTAACAAAATATCCCTATAAAGCTTATTAACCCAAACAGACTGCCCCAACGAACTCAATGCGGTGATCTAACTAGAAGTGCTATCGACGGAAATTCCCAAGTTTTCAGATACAGAACTAGCTACATAGAGTGTGTAGAACCTATGTCTATCAAAGTAGTATAAGGTACATTAAAAATTAAGAACGTACATGTGATAACATCTAGAGCATCTCTGCCCTCTCGGCTTCGAGCAGCATAAACCAAAGTAGTCTGTCTTGCCTCAGTCTAACCAGCACCTCTGCCTAGTGCTCTTTGCCCACGACCCATACCATTACCACCCCTAGTCGGTCCACGACCCCTAGATGGTTGCTGAACTGCCCTCTGAGGTTGTACAGAACCCAGTCCTGAAGCTTTCATCTGATCTGCCCGCTGTGGACACTCCCTAATACGACACTCCAGAGACCCACACCTCAAACAAGCCCCAATCCTCCTCCAACCCTCTCCCGAATGGCGCTTACCACAATCTCCACAAGGTTGAATCCCAGTAGGAGCAATAGGGGCTCCCACTCTAACTGCCCCATCAGGTTTGGCCTTTTACTTAGGCCTCTAAACTAAACTAAAGGGATCTGAATCCCTCTTATTCTTACCTCTCTCTTGATCCCTATTCTGGTGCTCTAGGCACTTAACGTCCTCGACTATATTCGCCTTTTCAACCAAAACCACGAACTCCCGCTCCTTCTATGGAGCAATCAGTACCCTCAAATTATCCCTCAAGCCATCCTCAAACCGGAGGCACCTCTCATAATCAAACACTACCATGCCTCTAACATAGTGGCTCAGCCTCAGAAACTCGGCCTCATACTTGAACACAGATCTATCACCTTGTGTGAGATTCATGAACTCACACCTAAGAGTATCTACATAGCTCGCACCCACATACTTTCCCTGGAAGGAAGTCCTGAAGAAATCCCAATTTAGACGATCAGGCTAAGTACCCTCCTCAACTGATAACCACCACTGATATCCCTCATCGAGATGTAACGAGATTGCACCATAAGTTTCTGCTCGAGAGTACAGACGATGTCATTCATAATCATCTTTGTGGCCTCCAAACAATACTCGACCACAGTAGGGGTGACTCCAGTTGCACCCCTAAACAACTCAGCGCCATTAGACTAGAGTTGTTTAGTTACCAACCCATGGCCCCCAGATCCAGAATAGGGTCCAGTGACCCTCTCCAATATCCTCAACATGACCTGGGACAGTGCATCGTCCCTAGCTGAACAGCTTCGAGACCCAACCTCAGTAGCAGACGAAAATGGTGTCTCACTCGTATCTAAGTGTAGCATACTACCCAAAGAAGAAGACTCAGCTCGAGCCCCTCTACAGCTTCTACCTCAGCCACGAATACCATGACCACGAGCTCAATGAGTGCTCATTGTAAATTTTTGAATTTTATCTATATTATAAAATTTTATGTCTCAGTTCCAGTATTTATTAGAAAATATTTTAAGTAATTATTATTAGAGGTTCAAAAATGTTTTTAGAAGTTCCAGTCTCTAGCTATCTCAGTACAGTTTTAGAAGGTACTATCTATAGTGTTTCAAAACAGTTCTATCTAAATTTCAGAAATATTTACAGGATCAGCGTTGGAGACTTGGTGTACCATATAATTTCTCAATTTATTTAAATCATTTAAAAACCAATTCTTTCTGAAACATAAATTTCGAACCCAAAATTTCATAGCCCGAGTTTTGCAACCTGGCTCTGAAACAACTAAATAAAACACTCCAAACTCGGCCTAAACATTATGGTCGAATCCAAAGGTGTCACAAAGAATGGGTTTTATTAATGAAGGTTATAAGATAAAGCCTATCCAGTTTTTCAACTCTTATCTGCTTATAAACATTGTCAAAACATTTATTCAATTAATTATTTTACCTTAAAACGTGTTAAATAGTGAAAGCTTACGAAAACTATTGTATTTTAAGAAAGCAGTTCGTATTTTAGAAAACTTTTGTTTTAGTAAAAATCGTGTTTTTAGGAAGTTGTCCAAACAAAATATTTAACAAAAAACAAAATCCCAGAAATTTAATCCTTAGTCTGGAGAGTCCAATTAATACAAAACTCCCAGAAATATCCTTTAAGTAAATAAAACCTTTATTTAAATTCGGTTTGTAAACTAGTGGTCATCGCAAGACTTTCTGCACCAATCCGTCTAAGTCTGTGGATTACCTTAATAGAACAGACAAACAGAGTTGAGTTTACGTAAACTTAGTGTGTAACCCAACAGAAATAGACATGCAAACATGCAGAAACCTCACATACAATTAGATACAGTATCAGGCTCATGCCCATTTTAGATTCAGATAACAGAGATAGATATACAGATTAAATAATCAGAATCCTACCCCCATCCTCCACACACCAACTTCGACCGTCCCATCACAGCATGTGGGGTTAAAAACACCCACCCAACCCTACACACCATATTGTGCCATTATGATACATATCAGCTAATGTGCAGCCAAGCTGCCAGAATATAGGCGATGATCGCCATACAGAACACTTCCTCCACATATACAAATCCCACCCCAAAACAGATACAGAAATAGCATATTAAACATGCTTAACATGGTCATATACATATAACAAAATAAACATACATGCATAGTATTATCATACCCAGAACAGAATATCAAACTATCAGATCTACAGTTTTAGGGTTTGGTTAGCCCTTACCAATGCTACGGTAGGCCCACAACCGATCAGAATGACCCGTGCGACCCTAGGGGAAATTTTAGATATATGGGCGCACATGCCCATGTGGGCCCACACGTCCCAAAAATTGAAATGCCTGTGTGGCCCACAAGCCCAACTTGGCCTAGCCCATGTGCCTCACACGACCACACTCCGGCCACCACACAGTCGTGTCTTGCACACATCCATTCCTTCGTCGACCACACGGTCTTGTCTCGCACACGGCCAACCACACAGGTGACCACACGCCCATGTGGCGTCGACAGAACAGTTTTTTGGCTTTCGCCGAAATTTAATTTCCTGCGTTTCGGGTACACAGTTGGTTTGTTTAAGACACTACATCAACCCCGAACCCTTCGAAACCTAAGAAACAGTAATCCATTTACCACTTAGCAATCAATTAATGAATCAACTCACAATCTCGAAATAACACAAGAAACTTACTGTCGACAAAAATAGATATCAACATGATTTAAACCGTCAGAGAGAATCTCCTTCACCACTGCCTTCTCCTACACAAGAATTTAGTAGGAATCAAATCCCCTAACTATAACGAAAAACACATTTACAAAAAAGGTAGATCTAACAATTTACCAAAAATTAAAACAAAAATAACCCTCTTACCTATATCCCACAACAAGAGCGAAATTCGAGTATAACGCAAGGAACACAAAAATAAAATTACTTAGACTAACAAGAGAAGAAGAGGGGAGAAAAAATTCACATCAAAAGTTTCTTGAAAGAGAAAGAAAAATAAATTTGGGAAAATAAAATAATAATAACACAAATTCCCCTTATATCTCCCACTATCCCCTCAAACTCAACCACTACAGAATTTTAATTCCACCAAACCTCTGTCATAAAATTGAGCAAAATAATACCCACGCTCATATAGGGATTCGAACACAGGATCTCTAACACACCAACAACTCCCTTACCACTCGAACTAGTAGGCTTCTTCTGATATGAATTTACAGGCAATTTAATATAAGCCCACTAAACAAGGATAACCCTTGGATCCAAAAATAACAAAAATTGCCAAAGTGGGAATTGAACCCAATACCTCACACACACACCCAGAACACCTAACCACTGAAGAAGATACACACTTGTGTCAGATATTTACAGAAACAGAAATAAATTATTCAAGGCGTTACACTACCCTTAGATTTACTGTGAGGATTTTGTTCTTGTGTCCTTTCACGATTATCACCAGTATTTCGTTATTCTCTCCCATGAACAATGAGACTCTCTCCCTAAGAGTCAGATCTAGCCACAAGATGCTTTATCTTGTCATATGAGGCTACGGAAGCATAGACTTCATTAATTATGAGAGATTTGTGACTATACAAAATCATATTACTAAAGGTTGAATAAGACGAGGCAACAAACAAAGTAGAATTAACCCTATATCTTATTTATCATACTGAACCTCTATGGCCTCCAAGTCTGAGACAATTTCTTTACACACAGTTAAGTGTTTGAGCACAAACGCACCTTTATCCAAACGATGAGAATAAAGACTCTGTTTTAAATATAACTTGCTTGTTAGGGTTTCCGACATGCATAACTGTTGCAGCTTTTCCCATAATGCAGTGACAATCTTCTCATTCAACACGTCCTATAGAATTTCATTCAACTGATGCAGATGTAATTGCATTAAAGCTTTTTGATCTTTACGCTTCTTCTCTTCATCCGTTAATTTCAAAGGCATCTTATCTAACCGTAATAGGGCATCCTCCAAATCCATCTATGCTAGAACTACATGCATATTTACCTGCCACAACATGAATTTGGTGTTGCGATACAAAAACAAAATATCATACTTCATTGTCGCCATTGCAGTGATCGAGGCAAGCAACCAGAAATGCTCTGATACAAGTTTGTTAAAACTAAACGATGATAATGATAATATAGAACGATTGTAAAGCAATAAGAAAAGAGAATTAAAACACACAAATTTTACATTGAAATCCTTTCGGTAAAAAAACCACGGGTAGAGGAGGAAAATTCACTAATGTTGAAAATTGAATTATACAATAGGAGTTTCGACTACATCTATTTAGAGGTTGAAAAACTTTATCTTAATCACTGTCAATAGAAGCAGTGTAGTTTTATATGGATTTTACTTGTATGACATGGTCCGCGTATTTTATTTCTTTAACAAGGATTCGAGTCACACAAATTTAACAATTACCTATTTTATGGTTGAAAGTTTGATGAAAACATTTTAAATTTTCTTCTTTTCTTCAATGGTGTTTTCGTTTGGGAGAGAAAAGAAGATGACGACAAAGTTTTCTTCCAACTTAACAGATATATGTATAACTAGTAAGCTAAGTAACTTAATTAAGTAAGTTTAATTAATTATTAAAACATGTTTAGTTTAATTTAATTATAATTTATGCATAATATATATCATTATCATGTCCCACTATCTATATAAAGAACATTGGTTTGTTTACCATTTTGATCCTTTGGTTAATTGTTATTTAGGTCCCCAAGCCTTTCCCTAATTAAAAATCTATAACAATTGAACTTCTATAATTTAGTCCCTAAGCCCTAATTAACTATTAATTCAACAAATATAATCGACCAATTTTCAATATATATTTTATATTATTTTTTTAATTTTCATATTTAGTATTTAAGGACTTGGTTTATGGAAATGAGGTTCCAAAATTGTATTTTTTTACACCATTGAATTTTGAGCCATTACAGAAACAAT
Source organism: Gossypium hirsutum (assembly GCF_007990345.1). Taxonomy (NCBI): domain Eukaryota; kingdom Viridiplantae; phylum Streptophyta; class Magnoliopsida; order Malvales; family Malvaceae; genus Gossypium; species Gossypium hirsutum. The sequence continues at coordinate 117,108,791 of NC_053429.1, read as the reverse complement.
CAATAATAAATATTGAAATTAATAAACCGTTGCTTGAAAAATAGTCTAAGTTCATGGAAAGAGTGGTAGGGAAGTTGTAATGACTCAAGTTTTAGTGGTACCAAAAAGTGCAATTTCAAACCTCATTTTCATAAATTGAGTCTGTAAATATTAAATATTAATATTTACGTGTATAATGTTAAAATATATTAAAGATTGTCTCTATACTTTTTCTAAATTAATAGTTAATTAAGGCTTAAGGACTAAATCATAAAGTCCAATCACTATAAGTTTTTAATTGGCCAAAAGTTTACAGACCAAATTAGTAAATAGCCAAATGTCCCAAAATGGTAATTAAACCATTTTTCCTAACAAATGATAATGTATGATGATGGCACAGTTTTTAGACATTTAAATGATTAATTAAGCTAAATTAAACATGATTACTAAAGTTAATTAAAACTTAACTACACTATAAATAACAGAAATAAGTGGAAAGAAAGAAAAAGGTGTCATATTATTCATCTTTTTTAATCGATTCACTTAGGGAGAAAAGAAGAAAAACATTCCTGAAGCTAAACCATTCGACCATTGATTTAGGTTTGAAATTCATGTCATTTTCTTATTATTTGTATAGATTCGAGGTCATGGAAGCTTGATTTAGCTATCCTATGTACAAATTTGTAAAAATGTTAAAGTTTTAGAAGTTACCATGGTTTATTTCTTGAAGAATTAGGCTTGAAATTGATAGATTTTAAGCTTGGATTTTGAAAAAGACTAGCTTGTATAGTTAATTTAGCTTATTGTTAACTTTGTTATGTTAGGGGCCAAATTAAATAATTGTAAAACTTGACATGTAAAGTTAATTTAGCTCATTGTTTCCTCGAAAAAACACCTTATGGTAGAATGGATGGCCTTCAACTATAATTACTCAATTTAAGTTTACATAGAACTCATAAAAAAAATGTTTCACATATGGCTCTACATAGCAAACTGAACCAAACAGGCCTGTATTGTGCAGGACTTTTTAACAACCCAACTTTCAATGGTACTGGAAAAGGTGATTTCAAAACCCTATTTCTGTAATTTAGGTCTGTAAATATTAAATATAAATATTTATAGAATTGTTATAAAATAATATTAAAGTTTATTTCTTCAATTTTGTCTATTAATTGTTTAATTTAGGTGCAGGGACTAAATTGTAAAAGTCTTATCACTATAGATTTTTAATTAGCCAAGGTTTCAAAATGGTAAATGAACCATTTTGTTTCATCAATTAGTGGTGGATGATTTTATCATCCACTAAATTTTTTTAATTGATATTAAGGTTAAGTAATTAAGGTTTATTTAAGTTAATTAAGTTATTAATGAATTAATTAAAGTATAAAAGGATTTGATAAGAGAAACTTGTCATATTTTTCTATCTTCTCCATCATTCCAACATAAAAAACAAAAGGAAATAATGGTTTCAAAGCTTTTAGCATTTAACCATGGTGAAATTAAGGTATTTAAGTCATTTTCTTGTAATTTTTATGTTTTTGAGCTCATGGGATCTTGATTCAACTAGCTCATGTACTAATTCTCAAAACTGTTAAAGTTTTTAAAAGTTTTTGTTGATGATTTCTCAAAAAATTGGTGTTAAATTGATAGGTTTTAAGCTTATATGTGAAAAAGGACTAGATTGTAATGTTTAATTGTTAGTGATATACAGAAGGTTTAAATTTAATAAAATGTAAATTTGAGATGAAATTTCAGTAATAATAGATAGTAGGGAGTCCCTAAGGTATGTGATTGAAATTAGTTTTCAAACTAAAGCTCCAAATTTGAAGTTATGTCTATTTCGATTTTAAGAACTAAATTGAATAAAATGAAAAACATTTTGGGTATCAGAAAAACCAAATTTTATAGGTTCATACATATCATGGAATAATATGAAAATATTTGTTATTGATGAATTGTTTAAAATAATTGTTTAGATTGAGAATTGGATCAAACCAGAGATAATCAAGGAAAACACAAAATTGTCGTTTAGTCTATGGAGGTTCAACTTTTTTGTTGTTTTAACAAGGTAAGTTCATATGGTATAAATGTGTTTAAGTTGTTATGTATTTGATTTGTGTATGTATGTTTGATTGTGGATGATTTATGGCAAATTAGTATAAAAGGTAAGAGTTGGACTAAATTGTAAAGAAATGTTTATACGTGTTAAAGATGCCTGGTAAAACTTATTAAATGTTATGTTATGATTGGCATGCCAGTAGAGTTTTGTGTAGACTTTTACAAGATTGGTTACAAATGTCACCGAGATCTAGGGTTTGTTACGAACTCGAAGATACATGTAACATAGGTTTAGCTTGGACTGGTAACTTGATATATATATTCAGCTTGGACAAGCAATCAAATGTGTCATTATAAAGGTTTACTTAGACTAGTAACCTGACATGAGTATACTAGTAATGGAGATACTTGTGTATCCGATTCCGTTTACTAAGGTTCACCGAGCGAAACATATTACATGAAGTGAGAAATTGAAATGAGACGTAAACATTTTGATATTCATTTGTGAAATTTTAAATTTGAACTTGAAGAAGGTATTGAAGAAATTACAAGAACATGTATGCAATTTTTTTATTCCATGATTGAATAAGTTTCGAAATAGTTAATCAAAATGACATGAAATGGCATGATATATGATTATGGTATTATATGTTTTATTACAAGTTAAAACTCGCCTTGTTGATATGTGGTTTGCCATGTCTAGCCAACTATTCCAAGCTTAATAACTTATTGGGTTAATTGAAAGATGAGGTAATTTTTTAATTAATACCTATGAACTTACTAATAGTTTTATATGCTTACCTCATTTGTATTTCCTTTTCCCTTGTAGATCGTCACCTTATGAAATGTGTCAAGCCAAATCGTTAGAATCTTACATTATCCCATCACCGAATTAGTAAATATCTGGTCATATAAAGGTGACTTGATGTATATAGTAACATGTGAACTTGTTTTCTTATGTCAAGTTGTTTTAACCATGTTGAATTTGTGTTTTGGCATTGCCTATGGTGTTCAACATATAGGTGCTTATATGCTAAAGGTGTGAATATAAATGGTATATGGAATGGTATGAAATGAGGTAGAAATGGCAGCTTATTTGGTTGATGAATGAAATCAAATGTACTTGAACATAGCTGTGACAGCCCAAAACTGACCCTAGTCGGGAAGTGGTTTCGGGACTGCTAAACCGAGTCTTATAAATAATTAAAAGTTATATTTTGTGCTTATGATGTGAGTAAATGCATGTGTGAAAGTTTCATGCATTAATTTGATCATCTTTATGTGAATTTATTTATATGGACTTATATGAAACTTTGTTGGAAAGTGAGAGGTTAATTTTACAATGGTCTAATAGTACATGCATTGAAAGGAGTGGTTTTGCATGTCAATTTACCCATGATAAACATGGTGGCCGGCCAAGGAAAGAATATGCTCCACTAATTCAAAAATTAAAATAATTTTGTATTAACAAATGATTTAATAATTGAAATTAAAGGAATTATAGAATTAAAGGAAATAATATAATGAGAAGTGGGAGGAGAAACCAAAGTGTTTCATCTTTACTTCTCCATTGCCGAAACTAGAAGAAAGAAAGAAGAAAAACTCTTGTTGAATTTCGGCTAAGGTGTTTTGATACAAAAAGGTATGTTTTATGCCACTCTTGAAAATGTATGCATAATTTGGAGGATTGGTTTAAAAGCTACTTGAATCTTGGATTGAAATTAGGTTATTTATGAGGGTTGAATTTCGGCCTAGGAGCTTAAAATTTTTAGTAGAAGTTTTGATGACATTAGATGGATAGTTAGGTTGGATGTGTTAAATTGTTAATTGTTTTAGCTTGAAAGTTAAGGTTAATATGGTTTATGGGATTGCCGAATCTAATTTAGGGAGAAAGAAAAATATATGTATTTGGTTATGCTATTGATTCTTGGGGAGATAATGTTGAATGTATTTTTGTTTATGTTTTATAAAAGCACTAGTAATTGAATTTGAGAAATTTTAACTTGTTGATGGGAGGTGTTGAACGTGATATTCGGATGTGCTTCAAGGAATGACATTAGGGTAGCTAGAGTCTAAGAACTTTCGGTCAAGGACTATTGTGTGAGCAAATTCGGTATAAAGGTTTAAATGTTAATTGCATTGTATTTAATGTTTAAAGAATAGGTAGTAGCTAATTAAAGTTAAGAAGGCTAGAATTTCTTTTAAGGGAGGTGTGACCTTAACATGAACAAAATAGAATCAGCCTTAAGCTTGACTAAATGGTTCGGTTATTATTAGCTTAGAAGAAACCTATATGAAATTGTTGATAAATGGTGAATTGGTAGTAATCTACTTGGGACAGCAGTAGTAAGGTGATTTTCGAAAATCGCCATAATTTGTAGGAGTTGAATTAGAAGCTGAGTGAATTATGTCATTAAAGCTTCAAGGGTCTATTTTCTTACAAAAGAAACTATAGAAACAAAAGAGTTACCGATCTAGAGATATTTGAAGTATTGTGGGGCTGAGTCAAAATGACTGCTGGATTCCCTGTTCTGTTTTTAGAAAATCATTATAAATTGTACAAAAATGGTTATAAGATAAAATTTATATGCTTAGACTCCTTAATGAGTCTAGTTTCAAATGAGATTAAATACAACACATTTGGAATTCTGTAAAGTGAGAAATTGGATTCGTAGTGAAGAGTGGTCAGAATAGTCAAACAGTGAAACAGGGGAAACTTTAAGAAAAATCTGGTATTGATTGGCCAAGCCTAAAATTCTGAAAATTTTATGGGTGGAAGATATACGAGTCTATATTCAGGGAAAATTAACGGCAAGTGATTTGGAGTCTAGTAGCTCCAGTTATAAGTAATTTAATAACTACTGCTCAGGAAAACAGCTCGTAGTGAATATGTGATTTTGTTGTAAACATTAATGAAAGTTTGCCGATGAATTATTTATTGATTAATATAAAGCTTACTATAATCTATGTGTGTGAAAGTCCGATCAATATATATATATTATTCTGAAAGTAATACTTGAATAGTCGATTAATGACTATTTTAAATTTTGTTGAACTTAAGCTCAAGAGCAAGGGGAACTAGATCCGATAAAGGGAAGGAAAAAGTAATTGAATAGCCGTTGAAGTCGTTCGACGACATTTGAGGTAAGTCTTCGAGTAATGACCCTACTTGAATTATATTGAAATGAATAGTCATACTATGACGGATAGTCGAATGTGCTTAGAGACTATCTTATAAAGCCAATTGAAATCATGCTCTTTGTGTGTGGCTACTGAGCCGAAATTTGAAAGGTTTAATAAATGTTTTGTGTTTGAGCCTTAGTAACGAAGAAATGATATGGATGTGTTATGATTATTGATATATGTGTGCGTGAACATTGGATTATATCCGGGCTAAGACCCGAAGGCAATTATGCGAGTTGATATATCCGGGCTAAGACCCGAAGGCAATTATGCGGGATGATATATCCGGGCTAAGACCCGAAGGCAATTATGCGAGTTGATATATCCGGGCTAAGACCCGAAGGCAATTATGCGAGTTGATATATCCGGGCTATGACCCGAAGGCAATTATGCGGGATGATATATCCGGGCTAAGACCCGAAGGCAATTATGCGAGTTGATATGTCCGGGTTAAGACCCGAAGGCAAATGTGTTTGCGGCTGTATTCGGTTAAATACCGAAGAAACTTGGGTTTGAATGTGAGCGTTTTGTGCTGTAACTAATTTAATAAATATGCTCGACCAACCCGAACGATACGGTATGTTTGCATGTGCATTGGAAAAGTCGATTCGTTTTAAATAGTATTCGTGTGATCGGCTAACGAATTTTTCGGCTTTTAGAAAGGTTGATACCTTGTGTAAATATGTTGATGAAGTGTGAAGTAAGTATGATTATGAGAATGTGTGTTAATAAAGTGACTTAGTTAGCTATGTGAATGTAATACTGTAGTCAAAGCCGATTTCATTACTTGAGACTTACTAAGCTTAAAATGCTTACCCGGTTGCTTTGGCTCTCTGTTTATAGATTTTGTTCGTCAGCTATCGGATTCGGGATCAGCGAAGTCGAAGTCATCTACACTATCAAAGCTCTTTTGGTACTCTTTTAGTTGAACTCTGGATATGGCATGTATAGGACTACCCCCTGTTGTTTAAGTTCTTATTGTGATGTATGTGTGTAAAGCCATGCGAAAATGGCTCGTAGAAGTGGAGTATGGCATTAGACCATTTGTGTTTATGTATGTATATATGGTTTCACGATGTGACTATGGTTTGAAATGGAAGTGTTGGGCTAATGATCAGCCATTGGAATGGCTAATTATGATCACATGTGGACCTATGTATGGCAAAACCCTAGTTGGTCCATGGTAACCACAGAATAGGTAAAGTTTACCTTGAAAACAGATGCTGACAGCAACAGTGGTGTAGATTTGAAAAATCACAAAAATTCGTAGGAGTGGAATTAAATAGTGAATAAATTATGTAATCGAACCTTGATGAACCTACTTTCATATGGAAGTAACGAAAGAATCATATGAATAGTACAGTATGAGATATTCGGGTTCTTGTGGAACGGGACCAGAACAGTTTCTGGATTCTCTGTTCCGCCTTTGGAAATTTACTATAAATTGACCAGAGATAATTAGGGGTCATACCATATATGCATGGTTTCCTCTCTGAGTCTAGTTTCCATAGAAACAAACGGCATCAGTATTGAAGCTCAGTGCAGAGAGATATCCAAGTCGTAATGAGAAGAGGTCAGTGTAGTCGACCCCTGTAACTTGGGATACTTTGACTAATAAACTGTACTAATTGGCCCGACCAAAAATTCTAGAAAAAAATACATAGGTGGGGAAATGAGTCTAGTTTCAGGGAAAAATCACAAAACTGATTTTCGAGTTGTGAAACTCAAGATATGATTTTTGAAGCGACTAGTACTCAGACTGGGCAGTGTCTGGAAAAATTTTTAAAAGTCTGTCAGCACCTCGTATTCGACTCCGGTGACGGTCTCGGGTTCGGGGTGTTACAATTGATTGGTATCAGAGCTACGGTTTAGTCGATTCTAGGACTACCGTAATGTGTTGGGGTCTAGCTATACATGCCATTTTATGTGATTAATTGATAGTGTGGTGATTTCTGACATTTGCAAATGTGTTTATTTATAGTAATGGATCCCAATCCCGACCGAGCGGTAGCTGATGATCTTGAGAGTGTAGCGCCTGCTCCCGCACAAGGGACAGCGCCGGTGGACTCTCAACCTAATGCGAGTAACCCGAATGATGAAGCTAGACAAGCTTTCTATAGCGTGATGAATGATTGGTTCAACCAATACATTCGAACTAACACGGCTGTTCCACAACCTCCATTCCCGACAAACACCACCCCCGCACCTACAATACCTCCGGTAACTGACCAAATAAGGTCAAATAAGCCCCCAGTTGATAGAATCCGAAAACATGGGGCTACTGAATTTAAAGCTACGGATAGCGACGATGCCGAGCAAGCTGAATTTTGGTTGGACAACACTATCCGGGTACTCGATGAGCTATCTTGTACACCAGATGAATGCCTAAAGTGTGCTATCTCCTTGCTACGTGATTCAGCCTACTATTGGTGGAGTACTCTGACTTCTGTCGTGCCCCGGGAGCAAGTAACTTGGGAGTTTTTCCAAACTGAGTTTCGGAAAAAGTATATCAGTCAGAGATTTGTTGATCAAAAACGGAAGGAATTTCTTGAGCTTAAGCAAGGTTCTATGTCAGTTACTGATTACGAGCGAAAATTTGTTAGACTTAGTAGATACGCTCGGGAATGTGTTTCGTCCGAGGCTGTCATGTGTAAACGCTTCGAAGATGGGCTGAATGAAGACATAAAAATGTTCGTTGGCATTCTTGAAATACGAGAGTTCGTAGTACTTGTCGAGCGAGCTTGTAAAGCCGAAGAGCTTAGAAAGGAAAAACAAAAAGTTGATGTGGGAACTGGGGAGTTTCGTAAAAGATCCTCGGGAAAGTCTCTTCGACAGGCATCGAAGAAATTTCGAGATGATGTGGGCCGGTCTAGAGGCACTTCGGGCCTTTTTAGACGAGATCGTGATCGACCCCCTGTGGGTACACGAGGCACTTCGGTTGCCAGTGCTGGGAACGAACGTCGAGGCTGAACGGAATGTCGACATTGCGGTAAATGGCATTTGGGGAGTTGTAGATTCCATGACCGCTCCTGTTACAAGTGCGGATCAGTGGACCACTTCATTAAAGATTGCCCGAGGCTGTCTGAACAGAATGTAAATCAGAGTGGGAGACCGGGTGCTACCACTGCTCGAGGTAGACCATCTAGAAATACGGGCAATGCTAGTGGTGGTCAGAGAGGATCTAGAGATGCTACGACCAGATCCGAGGCTCGTGCACCTGCTAGAGCATATGCTATACGTGCCCGCGAGGATGCTTCTTCGCCTGATGTTATTACCGGTACTTTTACTCTCTTTGATACTAATGTAATTGCTTTGATTGACCCCGGTTCTACTCATTCTTACATATGTGAAACCTTAGCATCCAGTAAGACTTTACCTATTGAGTCTACTGAGTTTGTAATTCGGGTGTCAAATCCCTTGGGTCGTTACGTGCTTGTCGACAAAGTGTGTAAGAAATGTCCCCTAGCAATTCGAGGTTCCTGTTTTCCAGCGGACTTGATGCTTTTGCCGTTTGATGAATTTGATGTTATCCTTGGGTTGGATTGGTTGACCGTGCATGATGCGGTTGTGAATTGCAAAAGCAAGACTATTGATTTGAGGTGTGCAAATAACGAAGTAATCCGAGTTGAGTCTACGGACTTGGATGGGTTGCCAGCTGTAATATCCTCAATGTTGGCCCAGAAATATGTAAGAAAAGGGTGCGAAGCATACCTTGCGTATGTACTGGATGACCAAGAACTAGAAAGGAAACCTGAATCTGTGCCGGTGGTTTGTGAATACCCGGATGTTTTTCCTGAAGAATTGCCGGGTTTACCACCTGTTCGGGAGATAGAGTTTGGTATTGAGCTTGTACCTGGGACTATGCCGATTTCGATAGCTCCGTATCGTATGGCACCAACTGAGTTAAAAGAGTTGAAAGCTCAGCTGCAAGAATTGACGGATAGAGGTTTCGCTCGCCAAGTTTCTCACCTTGGGGTGCACCAGTATTGTTCGTGAAAAAGAAGGACGGAACCATGAGGTTGTGCATTGACTATCGTCAACTGAATAAAGTGACGATAAAGAATAAATATCCATTACCGCGTATCGATGATTTGTTTGATCAACTAAAGGGGGCCTCAGTGTTCTCAAAATAGATTTGAGATCGGGTTATTATCAGTTGCGGATTCGAGATTCAGACGTACCCAAAACTGCTTTCAGAACGAGGTACGGTCACTACGAATTCTTAGTGATGCCGTTTGGGCTCACTAATGCCCCGGCAGTATTTATTGATTTGATGAATCGGATCTTCAGACCATATTTGGATCGGTTCGTAGTTGTGTTCATTGATGACATCTTGGTCTATTCAAGAGATGAGACCGAACATGCTGAGCACCTGAGACTAGTGTTGCAAATTTTACGGGATAAGCAGTTATATGCTAAGTTCAGTAAGTGTGAGTTCTGGTTAAGAGAGGTTAGCTTCTTGGGTCATGTGGTATCCGCATCGGGTATTCGAGTTGACCCGAACAAAATTTCAGCCATACTTGACTGGAAACCTCCGAGAAATGTTACTGAAGTTCGGAGCTTTTTGGGGCTCGCCGGTTATTACCGACGATTTGTGAAGGGTTTCTCGATGATAGCCACACCAATGACGAAGCTACTTCAAAAGGATGTTAGGTTCGAGTGGACGGAGAAATGTCAGAAAAGTTTCGACCAACTGAAAACTCATTTGACTGAAGCTCCAATTTTGGTGCAACCCGAATCAGGTAAAGAGTTTGTCATTTATAGTGACGCATCCCTACTTGGGTTGGGTTGCGTATTGATGCAAGAAGGTCGAGTCGTGGCCTATGCGTCGAGACAATTGAAGCCACACGAGAGGAATTATCCGACCCATGATCTCGAACTAGCTGCCATCGTATTTGCTTTAAAAATATGGCGACATTATCTGTTTGGTGAGAAGTGCCATGTATTTCGGACCACAAAAGTCTCAAATATTTGATGACTCAACGAGACTTGAATCTGCGACAAAGACGTTGGCTTGAGTTGTTGAAAGATTACGAGCTTGTCATTGATTACCACCCGGGAAAGGCTAACGTGGTTGCGGACGCCTTAAGCCGGAAGTCATTGTTTGCTTTGCGAGCGATGAACGTGCATTTGTCTGTTCTACCAGACAATGTGTTAGTAGCTGAATTAAAAGCTAAACCATTATTGACTCACCAAATTCATGAAGCTCAGAAAGTCGATGATGAATTGGTTGCAAAACGGGCTAAGTGTTTTCCGAACGAGGGATCAGAGTTTCAAATTGATGACGATGATTGTTTGAGGTTCAGAAATCGGTTGTGTGTTCCAAGGAATTTGGAACTCATTTCGATGATTCTGAACGAAGCCCATTGTAGCCAGATGTCAATTCACCCGGGGAGTACAAAAATGTACAACGATTTGAAACGTCAGTTTTGGTGGCATGGTATGAAACGAGACATCTCCGACTTTGTTTCAAGATGTTTAATATGTCAACAAGTGAAAGCGGAACATCAAGTGCCTTCAGGACTACTTCAGCCGATCATGATACCCGAGTGGAAATGGGATCGAGTCACAATGGACCTTGTGTCCGGACTGCCATTGTCAGCAAGTAAGAAAGATGCGATTTGGGTTGTTGTCGATAGACTAACTAAGTCGGCTCACTTTATCCCCGTGCGTACGGATTTTTCATTGGATAAACTAGCTGAATTGTATGTTTCTCAGATTGTGAGATTACACGGGGTACCGATTTCTATTGTGTCGGATAGAGATCCGAGATTCACCTCGCGATTTTGGAAGAAATTGCAAGAAGCTTTGGGTACCAAGCTGCATTTTAGCACCGCTTTTCATCCACAAACAGATGGTCAATCCGAGCGGATAATTCAGATACTTGAGGATATGTTGAGATGTTGCATCCTCGAGTTCAGTAGTTCATGGGAACGGTACTTACCTTTGATTGAATTCGCTTACAACAATAGTTTTCAATCAAGTATTAAGATGGCACCCTACGAGGCTTTGTACGGTCGTAAATGCCGTACACCATTGTTTTGGACCGAGCTCGGTGAAAGTAAAATTTTCGGAGTTGATTTGATTAAAGATGCTGAACAGAAAGTAAAGGTAATCCGTGAAAGTCTGAAAGTAGCCACGGATCGTCAGAAGTCGTACGCAGATTTGAAACGAAAAGACATCGAGTATCAGGTGGGAGACAAAGTGTTCCTTAAGGTTTCACCTTGGAAAAAGATACTCAGGTTCGGCCGTAAGGGCAAGTTGAGCCCAAGATTCATTGGGCCGTATGAAATATCCGAAAGAATTGGTTCAGTGGCATATAGATTGATTTTACCCCCTGAACTTGAAAGGATTCACAATGTTTTTCATGTTTCGATGCTTCGACGTTATAGATCCGATCCGTCACATGTGATTAATCCCTCGGAAGTTGAAATTCAATCTGACTTGAGTTATAAAGAAGAACCGATTTGTATCCTAGCTCGTGAAGTGAAAGAGTTGCAAAACAGAAGGGTTCCGTTAGTTAAGGTGTTATGGCTCAAACACGGGATCGAGGAAGCTACTTGGGAAACTGAGAGCTCGATGAAAGAACGATACCCAAACCTATTCACCGGTAAGATTTTCGGGGACGAAAATTTCTTAAGTGGGGGAGAGTTGTGACAGCCCAAAACTGACCCTAGTCGGGAAGTGGTTTCGGGACTGCTAAACCGAGTCTTATAAATAATTAAAAGTTATATTCTGTGCTTATGATGTGAGTAAATGTATGTGTGAAAGTTTCATGCATTAATTTGATCATCTTTATGTGAATTTATTTATATGGACTTATATGAAACTTTGTTGGAAAGTGAGAGGTTAATTTTACAATGGTCTAATAGTACATGCATTGAAAGGAGTGGTTTTGCATGTCAATTTACCCATGATAAACATGGTGGCCGGCCAAGGAAAGAATATGCTCCACTAATTCAAAAATTAAAATAATTTTGTATTAACAAATGATTTAATAATTGAAATTAAAGGAATTATAGAATTAAAGGAAATAATATAATGAGAAGTGGGAGGAGAAACCAAAGTGTTTCATCTTTACTTCTCCATTGCCGAAACTAGAAGAAAGAAAGAAGAAAAACTCTTGTTGAATTTCGGCTAAGGTGTTTTGATACAAAAAGGTATGTTTTATGCCACTCTTGAAAATGTATGCATAATTTGGAGGATTGGTTTAAAAGCTACTTGAATCTTGGATTGAAATTAGGTTATTTATGAGGGTTGAATTTCGGCCTAGGAGCTTAAAATTTTTAGTAGAAGTTTTGATGACATTAGATGGATAGTTAGGTTGGATGTGTTAAATTGTTAATTGTTTTAGCTTGAAAGTTAAGGTTAATATGGTTTATGGGATTGCCGAATCTAATTTAGGGAGAAAGAAAAATATATGTATTTGGTTATGCTATTGATTCTTGGGGAGATAATGTTGAATGTATTTTTGTTTATGTTTTATAAAAGCACTAGTAATTGAATTTGAGAAATTTTAACTTGTTGATGGAGGTGTTGAACGTGATATTCGGATGTGCTTCAAGGAATGACATTAGGGTAGCTAGAGTCTAAGAACTTTCGGTCAAGGACTATTGTGTGAGCAAATTCGGTATAAAGGTTTAAATGTTAATTGCATTGTATTTAATGTTTAAAGAATAGGTAGTAGCTAATTAAAGTTAAGAAGGCTAGAATTTCTTTTAAGGGAGGTGTGACCTTAACATGAACAAAATAGAATCAGCCCTAAGCTTGACTAAATGGTTCGGTTATTATTAGCTTAGAAGAAACCTATATGAAATTGTTGATAAATGGTGAATTGGTAGTAATCTACTTGGGACAGCAGTAGTAAGGTTGTTGACACCATTTTTTTGATAAAACGGGGTCGACTTGGATTTTGAAAAAAAGAATGAAAACGGGAGTCGCCACCAATCCTTTTTTGATGAGGTGTGATCGGGTCACCTCAAAAAGTGGTTGTTTTTAATAAATGATTTAATTTTATGAAAACAACGATTTTGGTCTACGAAATTCAGAAAAAAGGTTCGGGAGTCGGTTACGCATGAGGAAGGATTAGCACCCTCGACACGCCCAAAATTGGTACCTTAGTTGATTATTTAATGTCTTTATGTCGAAAATTAAAAACTCGAAAAGAATTTAAAAATAAGATCCTTCTTTATATTGCGTTATTTTTTTTAAAAAAAAATTACTTGGATAAGTCAAAATGAAAAATGCCTTCTTATCTCGAATTAACAAGATGTCACATCCAATAAGTTAGGACACGACACCTTGTATTTTTGAGAGTAAGCTTTCCTTTTATTTTTTTATTTAAACCTCATTTATTTTAATTTTAAAAGGATATTCGATTACTTAAAATCAACGAGAAAAATCGAATCTCAGTAAGTTAGGACACGATTTTCTCGAAATTTCTAAATACGAATATTGCCTTTATTTTCGAAAAATCCTCATATCGAGAAAACCACGTGTCATATCCAATGCGTTAGGACACAACATATTGAAATCCCGATAATGAGTTTTTATTTATGTTTTTTTATTAAAGAGCATTCTCGAGCATTTAGATTCAACAGAAAATTAGAACCCAGCACGTTAGGGCCCAATTCTCTCGAAGATCCCAAGTATCGAGTATTGCTTTTGTTTCCAAAATTTTCCTTTTTTACGAATTCGGGTAAAAATTGATGTGACGGAATATCAATTACGATAATGCGAGTAAAAATAATACGAGCGAAGATAACAAAAATAAATATATAAAAAATCAATTATATACAATAACAAATAAATAAACAAAATAAAAAAAACTAAAACATTTTTTAAAAATAATAATAATAATGGACACATAAATAAATAGATAAACATAAAGTAAAACAATAATAATAATAAAGAAATGAATAAAATTATAAAAGTTTTAAAATGCATGTATGAATTTTAAAAGATTTAAAATACAAAAAAAAACTATGTAGGTATATATATATAATGAAAATATGTATGTCTATACATATATATATATGTGTATGTACAAGAATTATAAAATATGAAAACATAATTACATATATATAAATAACATGCGCATGTATGTATATATATTACATAAAGACAAAAAAATATAAATATGTATATTATAAAAATAAAATAACGTAAGTATGTACATACATTTATAAGTATATGAATTAAAATATGTAAATATATAAGTATATATATGCCTGTAGAAAATATGAAATATAAAAATATATACTTAAAATAAATAAAGAATATGTACATGTATATATATAAATTATAATAAAATATTAGAATAAAAATGAAATAAAAATATTAAATATGAAAATATATATATATGTATACACGTACATAATAAAATATATACTAATACATAATAATAATAATAGTGATACTAATAGTACTAATAATATAAAATAACAAGGATATTTAATAGAGATATAAAAATAAACGAAAAAAGGACTAAAATTGAATTAAAAACAAAGTTGTGGGGCAAATGTGAAAGGAAATAAAGAGAAATGGGCTTATTTGAGCGCGCACAAAACATAGGGGGACCGAAACAACAATTATTCCATTCCATTAAAACACAGCACATTAGCGGGGACTAAATCGAAAAGCGCGAGAAATTATGGGGCCAAATTGGAAACAAGAAAAATGACTTAATTGCAAAACCTTGAAAAAGCGGAAGGACTGCGCGCATAAATATCCCATTCGAACGAAAACACGCGGATCCTCTAGCGGGTCGGGTCGGATGGGTCGGGCAATGGTCAAAACGACGTCGTTTTGAGGCTTAAGTGTAGCCCCCAAAACGACGTCGTTTTGGAGGGCTATATAAAGGCCTAAAATAGCCAAAAAAAATCATTTGGGAGAGGGAAAGAAAAAAAAGAAGAGAGAGAGGGAAGAGAGAAGGGAGAGAGAAGGGAGGGGGAAAGGGAAATCCGGCCAAGGGGGCCGGTCACCGGACGGCCACCGGAGGCTCGCCGGCGCCGGCGCCGGCCAGGTAAAAAAATATATTTTTTTTCTTTTTCTTTTTTTTTGCTTAATAATGCATATATTTTTATGTTTTATATTTTTTAGTATTTTTATGTAGAAAATAAACTCAAAACAGTAAAGAAAAAAAAAGAAAGAGTCACCTTAGGTTTTAGATTTGATTCTCCGATTTGGTGTTAGAGCCCCTGATAGTATATATATTTTCGAATGGTTCTTGTATTGAATCTGTTAATATTGAAAGAAAATCTTTTGTTTTCATAGCAAAAAATAAAAAAAAATCCCCCTTAAATACAACCGATTCTTCCCTTTGAAATCTCCAAAAAACATCAAAATCCCCCCTATTTACAATGACCATAGGGCTTTTATATAGCCCAAAATCCAAAGAAAGAAAAAAGAATTTCATTTTTGGTGTTTTTCTTTGCTGTCCTTTTTTGTCCTCTTTTGCAGGCATAGAGTGGTGGAGGCAAGTGGTGGCAAAGTTGGTGGTGACAGAGGCGGCAGCTGTAAAAGAGGACCTTAGGTGCGCCGCACCTAGGGTTAGGGTTACCTTTCTCTCTTTTCTTTATTTTCTGATTTGGGCTGAATTTTTTTATTGGGTTTGTGATTTTGGGCCTGTTGTATTTGGTTTGTTGGGTTTGGGTTGGTTATTGGGCTGATTGGGCTAGTGTGTTATTGGGTAGGTTAGTGAGGTTTTTGGGTTGTATTGGATTTGGTTTAATTTTGTGATGGGCCCGGTAAATTTGGGCTTCGACAGCTGCCCCTCTTTGCTCGTTTTTGTGTAACAAGAAAAGAGCAAAGACTAAAAAAACCAAATTTGCCTGGTCTCACCGAGGCTTGACTTCTTTGGGTGCTTCTCTTCTTCAAGTAGCCTTATTCCAGCCTGCTACATCTTGTTGCTTCGATCCACTCTACTTCAAGTTCAGATACGCCTTGTAGCTTCAATATACTTTGCTACGACTCCATGGGGATGAGATTTGTGTTTTTAGTCTGCTCCACTACTACTTAGGGAGATAAGACTTGATGTGATCTGCTCCACTAACTGCTTAGGGAGATAAGATCTGTGGTTTTGTCTGCTGTGATCTACTCTACTGTAACTTCAGAGAGATAAGATCATTTATTTTAATCCACTCCACTGTAATCTCAGGCAGATAGGATTACTATCTTCAATCTACTCCGCTGTAATCTCAGGGAGATAAGATCTGAAATTTTTCGGTCTGTTCCACTGTAATCTCAGGGAGATAAGATCTCTGGCTTCAATCTGATGTGATCTACTCTACTGTAACTTTAGAGAGATAAGATCCTTTATTTTAATCCGCTCCACTGTAACTTCAGAGAGATAGGATTACTAGCTTCAATCTACTCCGCTGTAATCTCAGGGAGATAAGATTACTATGGCTTCAATCTGCTCCACTGTAACCTCAGGGAGATAAGATCTGAAATTCTTCGGTCTACTCCACTATAACCTCAGGGTGATAAGACCTGATACGATCTACTCTGCTGTAACTTCAGAGAGATAAGATCCTTTATTTTAATCCGCTCCACTGTAATCTCAGGGAGATAGGATTACTATCTTTGATCTGCTCCGCTGTAATCTCAGGGAGATAAGATCTCTCATTTTGATCCGCTCCACTGTAACTTCAGGGAGATAGGATAGTGTCTTCGATCTGCTCCGCTGTAATCTCAGGGAGATAAGATCTCTTGTCTTCAACCAACTCTTCTACACCCGAGAGAGGCAAGGCTTTGTTTTCGATCTGCTTCGCTGTTAACGTAGGAAGGCAAGATCTGCTATCTTCAACCAGCTCCACTGCAACCGATGGAGACAAGGCTTTGTTTTTCGATCTACTTCGCTGTTAATGCAGGAAGGCAAGATCTGCTATCTTCAACCAGCTCCACTGTAACCAATGAAGGCAAAGCTTTGTTTTTCGATCTACTTCGCTGTTAATGCAGGAAGGCAAGATCTGCTATCTTCAACCAGCTCCACTGTAACCAATGAAGGCAAAGATTGTTTTCGATCTACTTCGCTGTTAACGCAGGAAGGCAAGATCTGCAATCTTCAATCTATTCCACTGCCAAATACAGGGAGATAGAATTATCGGCTTCAATGTACTCCCCTGTAGTCAGGGAGGTAAAATCTGCCATCTTCGATCTGCTTCGCTGCCAAATACAGGAAAGCAAGATCTGATATCTTCAACCAGCTCTACTACAAACGAGAGAGGCAAGGTTTGTCTTCGATCTGCTTCGCTGTCAGTGCAGGAAGGCAAGATCTGTTATCTTCAACCAGCTCTACTACAAACGAGAGTGGTAAGGTTTGTCTTCGATCTGCTTCACTGTCAATGCAGGAAGGCAAGATCTGATAACTTCAACCAGCTCTGCTACGACCGAGAGAGGCAAGGTTTATCTTCAATTTTTACTGATCTGTCCTCTAGGGAACATGACCTGTATAATGAACCTAATTATGCCTAATGATTAGGATGGCATGATCAAAATGAATCAAATGCTCCTAACTAGACATGCGTGAATGGTATTTGAATGAATGCAGAATGTCCTTAATGCTTAGGTTATCATCGCTCAAAAGCTTATTAAGGCTTTATCACTAACGTGTCGCAATGCCTTCTTGACTAGCCGGCATTTCCAAAGAAACACGTAATCTGATTGCCCCCCACTGTGAACATCGAAGTTCAACCCACTGGGACATAAAATTTGTACCATCAATCTCCCACTGTAACCTCAGGGTAGAAAGATATGGCTTTTGTCAATCTTCTCCTATCGCAATTCAAGGGTATAAGATTTAAATCCTTCTGGTCCCTTACATCATTCCCAAGGTGTCATACCAAAGACTCATGCGCAAACGAGGGCTCTCCTTCCCGAGGTAACCTCTTCCTATTGCCTGAAGATCATCACTTTCTTGTTTATTCAAGCTTTGTCACCAACATGGCGTCTTGTCAATCAACGCGTTTGACAACAAAAATCCAAAGAGAAAGTCTAAACTTAGACTATTCCTTCCCAAATTTCCAACCTTTAAATTTGGAGTGTTCTAAACAATTGTCCTGCTTCAGGCTCCTATATTATTTAGAAACTTTTCAGAGTAATATGCAAAACTTCATTCGTGAAAGTTTTATTAGTCCATTAATCATTATTCCAATGCAACATGCTTGCAAAAGATCATAACGATAGATAAAATAGAATTGATTTGAGAGCATAGCTCAAAATGAATAAACTATCAAGGATAGCAAGAATAAAAGGGGAGTTAATTGGGAACACGTATCTTGAAAAAGAATGAAGTATTCCAAGAAAAAAATAGTATGAGGACAAGATGCCCCAGATATCGTAGCTTGAACTTCTCTGTACCAACTCTTTGAAAGATCATTATGTGTTTGACATGTGTTTAGGAGATCTGCAAGACTTTGTCGATGCCCCAAGATGCTACCTACCCTTTCCTGTTGAATCAGGTATAGCAAGATCATTACATGCCCCGATTTGATCAAAATTTGAGCTGCTCTGATCGCCTCATGCCCCAATTTGATCCAAAATTTAAGTCACCCCTTTTTTTTAGGGTTTTCAACTCAAGCCCCTTTGGTCTCAAGGCGCCCTTTGCGGGTTTTCACCTTGGCCTCTCCTTTTTTCACTCATTTTTCTTTTCTTATTTTTCATTAATTCTCTTTTTTTTTAAGTGAAGTATTTGTTCCTTGAATCAAAATTCTCAAGATTAGGCAAGTTCTTGCCATCTATCTTGGTCAATACCTACACTCTCCCAGATAAAGCCTTCCACATAAGGTCCTTCTGGCTTGGCATCCACTTTCTTCTGAAGTCCCCTTTGTATGGGAAGGATCTTGTTTGATATCGGGTCCCCTTTATGGAATTCTCTGGAGCAAACCTTGTTTTGGCGAACTCATACCATTTTCTTTTGGTACATTTGACCATGATAGATATTTTGAATATTCCTCTTCAACCAGGATTGGATCCAAAAACTCAAAGAGAAGGAAATCTTGACCTCAATAGGTGAAACCGCGATAAGCCCAAAAAGAGGGTGTTGCCCTGAGAGAGTTTTTTTTGGCGATATGGTGTTAATCTTGAACAGACTGTAAACTTCTTATATTTTGCTCTTGTTCAAATTTAGTGCATTGTCAAATATGATTCTTTTCGACTTTTCGTGATTTTTCAAAAAATTTGCTGTCGACTTCGTGACATTGGCATATGAAGCAGATTCTTCCCGTGAAGATAAACTGATGACCGCCAGACCTTTTTTTGGCGAGATCGACCTAATAACCTTCATGCCTCACATGGACTCCATTGATTTTTCGTAAGGTGGAATTTGTTTTCACCTTGTTCTACCCTCCTCAATAAGTACGGAGATAGGCCACAATCTATGTCATCTTCGAAGTCATGAGATTCCTCTAAACACATGTCTCGCTCAAAAGGAGATTCTGAGTCTGTAGCAGTGTCATTCATGTCGTTTATATTCAGGGACCTATTGTTGGTGCAAAAGAATATACAAAGAATGTATGAATTTAAGAATAATTATCTTGACAGTATAATTATGAATGAATGAATGATTTTGGAGAAAGAATGAATAATTATTAATAAAGAATGAAAGAATATTAGCTCAAAAATGATCGCAAAGATGCATTTCATTAAAATAATGACGTTCAGACATGAGCCTATTTCACAAAAAAAATTCATATTGCTTCAGGCTAAAAGCAACAAGTTTGTTCTGAATATTACTCTAAGTAGGCTCTAAATACTACAGAGACTTCTTTTACAGTCTGATTTATTTAGGACACTTCCAAGTTTATGAGGGCAGACATCTAACAAAGTTCCCTCTTCAGTTGTGTCTTCATGCATGTCATTGATGTGAACACTTCCCAATATCTCTTCATACATCGTATTCACCTTATTGCCAATCATGATTGGGTAGCAGATTTTCTGCAGTAGATGAGTCACCCAACTTGACAATACCCATGTTGATGAGTTTTTCAACTAGTTTTTTGAAGGTGATGCAATTCTCTATTGAGTGCCCTGTAATTCCTGCATGGTAGTCACATTGTGTGTTCGCATCATACCACTTTGGATATGGAGGTTGTGGGGGTTTTGAATAGGAAGGGGAAACAACACGTGCGTTGAATAAGCTTTGATACAACTCCTTATATGACATCGGAATTGGCATGAATTGAAGGTTTTCAGTGCCTTGCTTCACATACGATTCTTGTCTAGATGAACCTTGCTGACTAGTAATCACCTTTCTTGGCTGTGTAATCGATTTGTTGTAGGTGTTCACATTGCTCACCTCATTTTCCTTCTTCTTTAAGTCTGACCTCCTATTATTTTCTCCAGCATCAATTTTTCCACTTCTCACGGCACTTTCAATCATTTCACCGCTCATGACTATGTCTGAAAAACTCTTCGAAGCACTTCCTAACATGTGGGTGATGAACGGGGCCTTCAATGTGTTGATGAAGAGCATCGTCATTTCTTTCTCTAGGAGTGGCGGCTGAACTTGGATAGCGACCTCCCTCCACCTTTGTGCGTATTGCCTAAAACTTTCATTAGGCTTTTTCTCCATATTTTGAAGGGTAATTCTGTCAAGGACCATATCAGCTACATGACTGTATTGTTTCATAAAGGCTTGTGCTAAATCCCTCCAAGAACTAATCTGGATACGCGTCAATTGATTGTACCACTTAGACGCTGCCCCTGTGAGGCTATCTTGAAAGCAGTGTATGAGCAGTTGGTCGTTGTTGACGTATCCGGCCATACGCCTACAGAACATAGTAATATGAGCTTCTGGGCAGCTGGTCCCATTATATTTCTCGAATTCCGGCATCTTAAATTTGTAAGGAAGCACCAAATCCGGAACTAAACTCAGATCTTTCGCATCTATTCCCCGATAGCTGTCGATACTTTCTATCGCCCTAAACGTCTCTTCAATCCATTTCCATTTCTCCTCAAACTGCTTTGGTAACTCCTCCTTCATCTTGTCTTTCTCCGCTACTTCATCGAAGTCTGGGACAACCAGATTATCGTCAGGACTAGAACCAGATCTGACCTGAAGGTTCTTCGGTATTGAAGCGTCACCTTGAAAGTGTTGAGGCCTAATTGAAACAGAAGATCTTCGTGGATGTGGTTCAATCTGAATTTGCGCTTGCGGAGGCGTGTATCCTGGAGAAAAAAGTGGCTCATCATTGTTTCCTTCTTCATCGCAAACCACAGGATTTTTCCCTTTATCCACTCCCTTGGTTATTAATTGCGTCAATTTAGTCATTAGTTCATCCTGAGACTCCTTCATCTTTTGTGCCATGTCTTTCTGGATCTTTTCCATATGTTCTTTCATTTGCACCTGTAACTGGTCTTGCATCTCTTTTTGCGCTTGCTCCAGTTTCTCTAATCTTTGATCCATTTCTTTGGCTTTGCGACGAGTACCGTAAGGATGTTTGGTTGATTGGTTTTCCAGATTAGCTGAAATAATTTTACATAATTAGGGTCACTTCGTGAAAATCTAATGCATATGATGCAATGTAATGCAAATGCATGAAATGAATGCCTAAAGAGACGTTGATTCTGATTCAATTACATTTAGGAAACTTTTCTAGAAAGCAAATTCCCTTACATAAAACGGATACATGTACGACCTCACCCTCATATTCCAAGAAACAACATCGATTTTTTCTTTATCCGCATGTTTGAGGTAATCTCACCAATAGATGCCATTGCTAACTCATTTTCTTGATCTTGGTCGCGATCCATCATCTGCCCATCTTCATAAGGCTCGTCAGCTTGTTGAAGGCTTTTGGACAATCGTCTCGAATCCCCAGGCCACCAAGCAAGGTCACGAACTCTTCCATCGCCATTCTTGTGTTTCTCAGAATATGTTTGGGAAGTCGTATTGTTTTCCACTTTATCAAGGAATTCGTATTCCATGACAAGCTTTCTAATTTAGTAATTGGATTTGAATCCATATCTCTTTCCTAAAATGCAAATGCAATGCAATCATAATCAAAACAAAACAAGATCGGTTAGTGAAAAACATAAGCAAGCACAGAAAACAAAAAGTACCTAATCGGGTAGATACTAGGGTTTGGAGTTGCTCTACCTAGGTTAAGTTCCTAAGTCTACTATATGAGGGTTGGTTCTAAAGTAAGGGTACCCGAACCAGCAGATTCCTCGATCCTCACCCATTATAGGCTCATACGGACTGAGTTCAGTTCAGGGGAATACATTTCCCTATGGCCATGCGGAGATGAAAATCTCACGAAGACATAGGTACGGATGTATCCCGAAAGCGATTCACTATCCCATGCGGAGGTGAAAACCTCACGAAGGCGTAGCTTCTCACTCCCACTTAAAAAGGGTGTGACCAACGGTCGTGCAATGCAATGTGCAGAGATATAAAAATTTTAGAATACAAAACATGATAAAAACTATAACTCAAAACAAATGAAATGCAATGAGAGGATCGTATATTTAAACTAAATTTTCAACTTTCGACAAAAAGACAAGAAATAATCAACTCATGGCTTGACTCTCTTACTTTTGTCCCCAGCGGAGTCGCCAATCTGTTGACACCATTTTTTTGATAAAACGGGGTCGACCTGGATTTTGAAAAAAAGAATGAAAACGGGAGTCGCCACCCATCCTTTTTTTGATGAGGTGTGATCGGGTCACCTCAAAAAGTGGTTGTTTTTAATAAATGATTTAATTTTATGAAAACAACGATTTTGGTCTACGAAATTCAAAAAAAAGGTTCGGGAGTCGGTTACGCATGAGGAAGGATTAGCACCCTCGACACGCCCAAAATTGGTACCTTAGTTGATTATTTAATGTCTTTATGTCGAAAATTAAAAACTCGAAAAGAATTTAAAAATAAGATCCTTCTTTATATTGCGTTATTTTTTTTAAAAAAAATTACTTGGATAAGTCAAAATGAAAAATGCCTTCTTATCTCGAATTAACAAGATGTCACATCCAGTAAGTTAGGACACGACACCTTGTATTTTTTGAGAGTAAGCTTTCCTTTTATTTTTTATTTAAACCTCATTTATTTTAATTTTAAAAGGATATTCGATTACTTAAAATCAACGAGAAAAATCGAATCTCAGTAAGTTAGGACACGATTTTCTCGAAATTTCTAAATACGGAATATTGCCTTTATTTTCGAAAAATCCTCATATCGAGAAAACCACGTGTCATATCCAATGCGTTAGGACACAACATATTGAAATCCCGATAATGAGTTTTTATTTATGTTTTTTTATTAAAGAGCATTCTCGAGCATTTAGATTCAACAGAAAATTAGAACCCAGCACGTTAGGGCCCAATTCTCTCGAAGATCCCAAGTATCGAGTATTGCTTTTGTTTCCAAAATTTTCCTTTTTTACGAATTCGGGTAAAAATTGATGTGACGGAATATCAATTACGATAATGCGAGTAAAAATAATACGAGCGAAGATAACAAAAATAAATATATAAAAAATCAATTATATACAATAACAAATAAATAAACAAAATAAAAAAAACTAAAACATTTTTTTAAAAAAAATAATAATAATGGACACATAAATAAATAGATAAACATAAAGTAAAACAATAATAATAATAAAGAAATGAATAAAATTATAAAAGTTTTAAAAATGCATGTATGAATTTTAAAAGATTTAAAATACAAAAAAAAACTATGTAGGTATATATATATAATGAAAATATGTATGTCTATACATATATATATATATGTGTATGTACAAGAATTATAAAATATGAAAACATAATTACATATATATAAATAACATGCGCATGTATGTATATATATTACATAAAGACAAAAAAATATAAATATGTATATTATAAAATAAAATAACGTAAGTATGTACATACATTTATAAGTATATGAATTAAAATATGTAAATATATAAGTATATATATGCCTGTAGAAAATATGAAATATAAAATATATACTTAAAATAAATAAAGAATATGTACATGTATATATATAAATTATAATAAAATATTAGAATAAAAATGAAATAAAAATATTAAATATGAAAATATATATATATGTATACACGTACATAATAAAAATATATACTAATACATAATAATAATAATAGTGATACTAATAGTACTAATAATATAAAAATAACAAGGATATTTAATAGAGATATAAAAATAAACGAAAAAAGGACTAAAATTGAATTAAAAACAAAGTTGTGGGGCAAATGTGAAAGGAAATAAAGAGAAATGGGCTTATTTGAGCGCGCACAAAACATAGGGGGACCGAAACAACAATTATTCCATTCCATTAAAACACAGCACATTAGCGGGGACTAAATCGAAAAGCGCGAGAAATTATGGGGCCAAATTGGAAACAAGAAAAATGACTTAATTGCAAAACCTTGAAAAAGCGAAAGGACTGCGCGCATAAATATCCCATTCGAACGAAAACACGCGGATCCTCTAGCGGGTCGGGTCGGATGGGTCGGGCAATGGTCAAAACGACGTCGTTTTGAGGCTTAAGTGTAGCCCCCAAAACGACGTCGTTTTGGAGGGCTATATAAAGGCCTAAAATAGCCAAAAAAAATCATTTGGGAGAGGGAAAGAAAAAAAAGAAGAGAGAGAGGGAAGAGAGAAGGGAGAGAGAAGGGAGGGGGAAAGGGAAATCCGGCCAAGGGGGCCGGTCACCGGACGGCCACCGGAGGCTTGCCGGCGCCGGCGCCGGCCAGGTAAAAAAATATATTTTTTTTCTTTTTTCTTTTTTTTTGCTTAATAATGCATATATTTTTATGTTTTATATTTTTTAGTATTTTTATGTAGAAAATAAACTCAAAACAGTAAAGAAAAAAAAAGAAAGAGTCACCTTAGGTTTTAGATTTGATTCTCCGATTTGGTGTTAGAGCCCCTGATAGTATATATATTTTCGAATGGTTCTTGTATTGAATCTGTTAATATTGAAAGAAAATCTTTTGTTTTCATAGCAAAAAATAAAAAAAATCCCCCTTAAATACAACCGATTCTTCCCTTTGAAATCTCCAAAAAACATCAAAATCCCCCCCTATTTACAATGACCATAGGGCTTTTATATAGCCCAAAATCCAAAGAAAGAAAAAAAGAATTTCATTTTTGGTGTTTTTCTTTGCTGTCCTTTTTTGTCCTCTTTTGCAGGCATAGAGTGGTGGAGGCAAGTGGTGGCAAAGTTGGTGGTGACAGAGGCGGCAGCTGTAAAAGAGGACCTTAGGTGCGCCGCACCTAGGGTTAGGGTTACCTTTCTCTCTTTTCTTTATTTTCTAATTTGGGCTGAATTTTTTTATTGGGTTTGTGATTTTGGGCCTGTTGTATTTGGTTTGTTGGGTTTGGGTTGGTTATTGGGCTGATTGGGCTAGTGTGTTATTGGGTAGGTTAGTGAGGTTTTTGGGTTGTATTGGATTTGGTTTAATTTTGTGATGGGCCCGGCAAATTTGGGCTTCTACAAAGGTGATTTTCGAAAATCGCCATAATTTGTAGGAGTTGAATTAGAAGCTGAGTGAATTATGTCATTAAAGCTTCAAGAGTCTATTTTCTTACAAAAGAAACTATAGAAACAAAAGAGTTACCGATCTAGAGATATTTGAAGTATTGTGGGGCTGAGTCAAAATGACTGCTGGATTCCCTGTTCTGTTTTTAGAAAATCATTATAAATTGTACAAAAATGGTTATAAGATAAAATTTATATGCTTAGACTCCTTAATGAGTCTAGTTTCAAATGAGATTAAATACAACACATTTGGAATTCTGTAAAGTGAGAAATTGGATTCGTAGTGAAGAGTGGTCAGAATAGTCAAACAGTGAAACAGGGGAAACTTTAAGAAAAATCTGGTATTGATTGGCCAAGCCTAAAATTCTAAAAATTTTATGGGTGGAAGATATACGAGTCTATATTCAGGGAAAATTAACGGCAAGTGATTTGGAGTCTAGTAGCTCCAGTTATAAGTAATTTAATAACTACTGCTCAGGAAAACAGCTCGTAGTGAATATGTGATTTTGTTGTAAACATTAATGAAAGTTTGCCGATGAATTATTTATTGATTAATATAAAGCTTACTATAATCTATGTGTGTGAAAGTCGGATCAATATATATATATTATTCTGAAAGTAATACTTGAATAGTCGATTAATGACTATTTTAAATTTTGTTGAACTTAAGCTCAAGAGCAAGGGGGAACTAGATCCGATAAAGGGAAGGAAAAAATAATTGAATAGCCGTTGAAGTCGTTCGACGACATTTGAGGTAAGTCTTCGAGTAATGACCCTACTTGAATTATATTGAAATGAATAGTCATACTATGACGGATAGTCGAATGTGCTTAGAGACTATCTTATAAAGCCAATTGAAATCATGCTCTTTGTGTGTGGCTACTGAGCCGAAATTTGAAAGGTTTAATAAATGTTTTGTGTTTGAGCCTTAGTAACGAAGAAATGATATGGATGTGTTATGATTATTGATATATGTGTGCGTGAACATTGGATTATATCCGGGCTAAGACCCGAAGGCAATTATGCGAGTTGATATATCCGGGCTAAGACCCGAAGGCAATTATGCGGGATGATATATCCGGGCTAAGACCCGAAGGCAATTATGCGAGTTGATATATCCGGGCTAAGACCCGAAGGCAATTATGCGAGTTGATATATCCGGGCTATGACCCGAAGGCAATTATGCGGGATGATATATCCGGGCTAAGACCCGAAGGCAATTATGCGAGTTGATATGTCCGGGTTAAGACCCGAAGGCAAATGTGTTTGCGGCTGTATTCGGTTAAATACCGAAGAAACTTGGGTTTGAATGTGAGTGTTTTGTGCTGTAACTAATTTAATAAATATGCTCGACCAACCCGAACGATACGGTATGTTTGCATGTGCATTGGAAAAGTCGATTCGTTTTAAATAGTATTCGTGTGATCGGCTAACGAATTTTTCGGCTTTTAGAAAGGTTGATACCTTGTGTAAATATGTTGATGAAGTGTGAAGTAAGTATGATTATGAGAATGTGTGTTAATAAAGTGACTTAGTTAGCTATGTGAATGTAATACTGTAGTCAAAGCCGATTTCATTACTTGAGACTTACTAAGCTTAAAATGCTTACCCGGTTGCTTTGGCTCTCTGTTTTATAGATTTTGTTCGTCAGCTATCGGATTCGGGATCAGCGAAGTCGAAGTCATCTACACTATCAAAGCTCTTTTGGTACTCTTTTAGTTGAACTCTGGATATGGCATGTATAGGACTACCCCCTGTTGTTTAAGTTCTTATTGTGATGTATGTGTGTAAAGCCATGCGAAAATGGCTCGTAGAAGTGGAGTATGGCATTAGACCATTTGTGTTTATGTATGTATATATGGTTTCACGATGTGACTATGGTTTGAAATGGAAGTGTTGGGCTAATGATCAGCCATTGGAATGGCTAATTATGATCACATGTGGACCTATGTATGGCAAAACCCTAGTTGGTCCATGGTAACCACAGAATAGGTAAAGTTTACCTTGAAAACAGATGCTGACAGCAACAGTGGTGTAGATTTGAAAAATCACAAAAATTCGTAGGAGTGGAATTAAATAGTGAATAAATTATGTAATCGAACCTTGATGAACCTACTTTCATATGGAAGTAACGAAATAATCATATGAATAGTACAGTATGAGATATTCGGGTTCTTGTGGAACGGGGCCAGAACAGTTTCTGGATTCTCTGTTCCGCCTTTGGAAATTCACTATAAATTGACCAGAGATAATTAGGGGTCATACCATATATGCATGGTTTCCTCTCTGAGTCTAGTTTCCATAGAAACAAACGGCATCAGTATTGAAGCTCAGTGCAGAGAGATATCCAAGTCGTAATGAGAAGAGGTCAGTGTAGTCGACCCCTGTAACTTGGGAGACTTTGACTAATAAACTGTACTAATTGGCCCGACCAAAAATTCTAGAAAAAAATACATAGGTGGGGACATGAGTCTGGTTTCAGGGAAAAATCACAAAACTGATTTTCGAGTTGTGAAACTCAAGATATGATTTTTGAAGCGACTAGTACTCAGACTGGGCAGTGTCTGGAAAAATTTTTAAAAGTCTGTCAACACCTCGTATTCGACTCCGGTGACAGTCTCGGGTTCGGGGTGTTACAATAGCTAAGTTGAAATATACTTACGAAATGTAGTTAAATTTTTGTAAGGTTGATAGTTATGCTTAATGATACATGTCATTTATCTGTTGTAACTCAGTGTAGCAAATTAAAATAATTTCCGCACTTTAGGAGCTTGAAAACAAGTAATGTCATTAGGGTTAATTTTGATTTTGTAAGTTTTCATTAAGTTAATAAAATGTGCAAATTGAGTCTTTTATTGGCTTAGGGGCTGAATGAGGCCTAAGGGTTAGTTGATGAACTGTATAAGTGTGCAAGAGACCACTAGAAGGCGTAATAGACAGATACTGGTCGCTATGTCGTAACACGGAATGCTCAATGCTGCAACATAGGAAGCAAAATGGAGAAATCATGAAACTGCCTTCAATGTCACGACACAGGCCATGGGTGTCGTGACATACCCCTGAAGTATTCCAAGAGGAGTACACTGATTGTTATGTCACGACACAGGTCCTGGTGTGTCTCGATATCGACTCTGGAAATTAAACATGAGGTAGGGGCGTTTTGGTTCACAAAATCAAACAAAAAGCTCGAGAACGTCAGCTAAACCTAGGGTTAAGGAAGATGACCACCTACGATCTATAAATAGGCTCCTTTTTCACATGTAAAAGACACCATTCACTTAGCCTAAAATTAGTCTTTTAATTTTAGTTCAATTTTCTCTTTTCTTAGGTTAGATTTATTTTCATTTTGTTCTTGTTCTATTTTAAGAGATCTGTATTGTGGAGATAATCAAACCTTGTGGATTCACAATCAATCTTAATACAATCAGGCTCTTTTGTAAACTCTATATTATCGATTTATTTAGCATGTTTTCTTTTTATATTGATTCTATATTGTCTATGGAAATCATTAGGAACTAACCCCTCTATTGGGGATTAGTGAGTGAAGGTATAATATGTTAATTGTTTTGTAGGGATAATCAACGGATCATTTGTTTGGAAAAGGAAAAACATAAAACAAACCTTAGACCTGACAACCTTGGGAAGTCATCAAGGTGGGAATTAACCTATAATTGGTATTGCCCATCCGTGAACACTTTCACCCCAAATCAGTTTGGACTGTGAGGTTAGAAGATAAGTAGTCATTGTCGACTCTTATTCAAGTGGAAGATTGGAAGATCCTGTTAGGATAGCGACTAGTTGGTTGACATGAAACCCAAAGCGATAATTAATGGGGATCACCGAAGCGAGCTAATCACCCATAATCAGATTTGATTAATTCTATTCTTTAATCTCTCAAACTTTAGCTCTTTATTTTATTATTATTATTATTATTATAAAAACCTTAAAAAACTCCTTTTATTTCACTTTCGTACTATAGTTGAATTAGAGTACTAATTAGATCTCTCAGTTTTTATGTTAAAATTTTCTAATACTCAGCTCTATTGGGAACGATCCTTGGAGTAATCACCTACTTTATTGTAACTATATTACAATTGGACCGTATACTTGCAGATACTGCCTCATTTATATATCTTTTACTGTAGTATTCACACTCTGGATGTTAGTATGTCCTGAGGTGGTCAATCATATATATGTATATATGTTCATAAGTGGTTATAAGGTAAGGAAATGGCATGATCCAAGGTGATTTTGTAAAAGTAAGATTGGTAATTGAATGATTTAGTAGGTATGCCTTACTGAATTTGAAATGATTAAGTTTTGTTTATGTTAAAGTAATGAATGTTTTGATTTAAACTTGAGTACGGGTATTTGAACTTATTTGGTATGTTATAGTTGTGTTTTGATTCAAAAAGTGGTTGTTGGTGTAACAGCCCGTTTTTCAGTGGTGTTGGAAATAGTAGTTTCCGTGCCACAAATACGACGAGCAAATTTGTAAATATTATTATTTAATATTTACGAGTCAAATGTAGTGTTATAATAAATTTTGATTTGATAATTTATATTATTTGAACGAATAATTAGGTTCAAGTAGTAGATCCCTAAAGTTAAGTGGTTTTTGAAAAAGATGTATCGGGACATCATTTCTATAAACCGAGCCTGTAAATATTTTATTAAATATTTATAGAGTGTTATTAAGGTCATATTAAAATTTGGTTAAGAAATTCTAACATTTAAATAGCTAATTAAGTTAAAAGAACTAAATCGTAAATGTTAAAAAAGTTAGTTTTTATTAGTTAATTGATTAATTATTAAAGTTACATGAGTTTATATGGCAATTATGCCATAATTAATTGGTAAGTGCAGTTGGTAGATAATTGTAATATTAATATATGTTTATTTAATTGATTAAAGTAAAAGTTAGGTTAATATTATAATAAAGAAAACAAAAACATCATGGTTATTTGATGTTCTTCTTCTCCAAGACATTTAACGCCATTTTTGAAGGGAGAACATTCAACCAAGATAAATGATATGTGTTTGATGCCCTTTGTAGTAATTTTTATGTTTTTAAGTCTGTTTTAGCTTAGTCTAGTTAATTCGAAGGTCAATTTGTATAACTGTTAAAGGTTTAGGCACTCACCATGAATGAGTTTGATTGTGTTTTGTATTTGGTTGATATAATAGTAAGCTTAGTTGTTGAATAAACTTATTTTGTTAAGTGATTTTTGATGAATTAGTGTTTAAGGACCTATTTAAGAAAATAGTAAAAATTTAATGATAATTATGTGAAATAGAAGAAAATATGGGTTATTTGTGAATCTATTAAAAATCGTCTAGCATGGTTTTTGGTTAAAAATGGTGAATTTGCAAGTTTCGAGATTAAGGACTAAATTGTACAAAAGTTAAAATGAAAGAGGTAAATGTAAATTCACCTTAAAATGGATTATAGGCTTGAATTAGTTATTTTTAATTATTTTTAATTTTTTAATTGAATTAAATTACTATTTAGATCAAGATATGCAACAACTAGACTTGAATCGTGGACAGGCTAAAGTCTCAGATTAGTACTCGATTCAATTTTTACAACCGTTATAGTTGAGCTAAGTTCGTATAATTGTAAGATAGTTAATTTATAATTTGTATGAATGATTAGTTAATGATATATATATTTTAATTATTATTGAACATATACATGTTAATTAGTGATTTGTATTAATTTGTAATTTTTATTCAATTGAAGGATATTTGTAAAAAAAATGTGAGTTGTATGGATATATATAATTGAAATAATATAATGGGAAGAAGTTACAGGATTAATATATAAAAATATTCCATTTGAGTCTCGAGAATTCTTAGGATACAAATGACATGTCATTAGGGATTATCTGGTTTCGGGTGTTGGTTCTGGATGTCCTACCGCTAGTGTGAGCAGCATCGTGTAGCTAAAATCCCGACCCACAGCTCGTGTGACCATTATAGAGATGATTACAGTTACATGTACAGACACAGTTTGTGTGAGCATTTCTCAAGTATTCGATGATATTCGATTTGGTTCAACTAGTAAATAAAGCTTTAAAGGGTATGTGATTACATTAAATGAACCATGATTTTTGAGTAATGATATGGATTATGATGAAATGTGTAATTGAAAGGAAAAGATGGTTTAGTGTATATGTATGAGTGATCAGTTATGAAAGTGAAATGTTAGATATGTTTTATGCCATGCTTTGATTGGACTTATATATGCAATGTTACACCAACTAACCTTGTGAGGTGGTGTGTATAGGAAAGGAAAGTTGGCTTATGACATAATGAAATTATGCTTGGTTGTTTAACTTAAAATGTTTGGTAAGTTTAAGTTTCCTTTATACGAGCTTACTAAGCATTAGTTGCTTACATAGTTGTTTTTCTCTGTCTTGTAGATCATCAGAAAGTTCAATCAGAATCTTGTCGGAGCTCTCTCACATTATCCGTCAACCAAATTGTAGCTTTTGATTATTTTGGCTAATGGTTATAAATGACATGTATAGGGCTCATATGAAATCTTGGTTCCTTTGATGTTTTGAGTTTGTGTAACACCCCGAACCCGAGACCGACACCGGAGTCGGACACGAGATGTTAACAAACTTTGAAAAATTTTTCCAGACACTGCTCAGTCTGAGTACTAGTCGCTTCAAAAATCATATCTTGAGTTTCACAACTCGAAAATCAGTTTTGTGATTTTTCCCTGGAACTAGACTCATGTCCCCACCTATGTATTTTTTTCTAGAATTTTTGGTCGGGCCAATTAGTACAGTTTATTAGTCAAAGTCTCCCATGTTACAGGGGTCGACTACACTGACCTTTTCCCATTACGACTTGGATATCTCTCTGCACAGAGCTTCAATACTGATGCCGTTTGTTTCTATGGAAACTAGACTCAGAGAGGAATCCATACATATATGGTATGACTCCTAATTATCTCTGGTCAATTTATAGTGAATTTCCAAATTCGGAACAGGGAATCCAGAAACTGTTCTGGCCCTATTCCACAAGAACCTGAATATCTCTTACTGTACTGTTCATATGATTGTTTCGTTACTTTCATATGAAAGTAGATTCATCAAGGTTTGATTACATAATTTATTCACTATTTAATTCCACTCCTACGAATTCTTGTGATTTTTCCAATCCACACCACTGCTGCTGTCAGCCTCTGTTTTCAAAGTAAACCTTACCTATTTTCGGGGTTTCATGGACCAACTAGGGCCTTGTCATACATATGCCCACATATGATCATACTTAGCCATTCCAATGGCTGATCATTTGCTCAACACTTCCATTCCAACTATAGTTACATCATGAAACCATCTATACATTCATAAACACGAATGGTCTAATGCCATACTCCACTTCTACAAGCCATTTTCGCATGGCTGTACACTTATACATTTCATAAAGTACTCGAAAAACCACAATGGGTAGTCCTATACATGCCATATCAAAATTCAACCAAAATAGTACCCAAAAGAGCCTTTGATAGTGTGGGCGACTTCGACTTCAAGATCCCGAGTCCGATAGCTGGAGAACCAAAAAATCTATAAAACAGAGGAGCAGTGTAACGAGTAAGCAATTTATGCTTAGTAAGTTTTGAGCAAGGAATTCCAGCATAAACAAAGAATAACACACATTTAGCTAAACGGAATATTTCACAATACGCAATTTACCGATATCAAACTTGCTTCACAACATTAACAACCCTTATGTACATACACAATAGACTAACTTAGCCGAAGGCCGGTAGCTCGTTTATCAACTGAGCGAACATTTATTTGTAAGGGCTCGATTAAATTCAACACATACCTAACATATCCCCATATTGGGATGTTTTTCGAGTATTCGCTGGAATTTTACAGCAAGCTCATTCATTACCAAATCACGTACCTTCGGGATTTAACCGGATATAGCTCCTCGTTCAAATGCCTTCGGGACATAGCCCGGTTTTAGTATCTCACACAATGCCTTCGGGACATAACCCGGATTTAATAACTCGCACGAATGCCTTCGGGACTTAACCCGGATTTAGTATCTCGCACAAAGGCCTTCGGGGCTTAACCCGGAATTTGTATCTCGCACAAATGCCTTCGGATCTTAGTCCGGATATATTCACTTAGCACAAAGCCTTCGGGACTTAGCCCGGACAGCATTCAATTAATCATGCACATCTAACAATAATTCATGGCACATTCATATTTCATTTTCATTTGCGAAACTCAAACACAAGGCACATATCGTCCTTGCACATTCGGCTCAATAGCCACACATAGAGCATGATTTAATCACATCGTAATTTAAGCTCTCTACTCAAGAACTTACCTCGGGTGTTGTCGAACGATTCCGCTAACTATTCGACCACTTTTTCCTTCCCTTTATCGGATTTATTTCCCCTTTGCTCTTGAGCTTAATTAAACAAATAAATTGATTTCATCATTTAGGCATCAAAAGATGAACACAAGGCACTTAGCCCATATTTATACATTAGACATTAAAGTCTCATACATGCAAAAATCATGCACCAACACAACATATTAGCTAATTTCTTTCCCCTTGGCCGAATATGCATGTCTATTTTTGGGGTCGATTTCAACACTTAATACACACATATACACACTAGTAAAGCATCCTCCCCCTTTTCATCAATTTAACACATGCATTGCTCATTAACATGCAAAGTTACATTCGGCCTTAGCACACATCTTGCTAGCCGATTCTTCTCCATTTAGCAACCAATGCACATATGTGCTCACACAAAAATGCTAAAAAGGAGGTTCAAGAATCATCAAGCCATCATCACATGCATCATTAACAAGCTTCATATTTTGCATGCAATGGCATTAACACGACCTCCACCTAGGCCGAATCTTAACTCATCCTCATGCCTCATCACCACAACATCAAACATCAACCAAGAATGATGCATCCATGGTCAAGTGCCATTTCCATCACATAGCAAGATTTAGACCATGGGCTAGGTAGAACTCAAGCTAACAACTAAAACATGCATGCATCTCATGGAACATCATCAAACATACCTTAGCCTAGCTACATGCATGGCCGAATCTCTTCACATTTCTTCTTCTTTCCTCCATAAAATTTTTGGCCAAGGATGAACCAAAGGATGAGAAAATTTTTCTTTGTTTTTCTTTCTAATTTAGGCTAAATGAAGGTGAGAAAAGGATGAACAAAGATCTTCTCCTCTCTTTTCTTTAGCTCACGGCAATGGGGGGGGGAAAGAATCAACTACTCACTTTTTTTTTGTGTAATCATCATACTCCTTTTCATTATTTAATTTCCATGCCTATTATTTTATTTTTTTCCACCCATGATGCACCAACAAAACATGTCTATGACATGTCTTGGCCATCAAACTTGGTCTACCATGCTTGTCATGGCCGGCCACTACTAGTAGGGGGGGGGAATTTGACATGCAAGTCCCCCTTTGTCCACATGCACTAATAGGTCCTCACACATTGACCTATCACATTTTAGAATTTTCTCACATAAGTCCTATTGACTAAATTCACATGAAATCAACCAAATTGAAGCTTGAAATTTTCACACATTCATAATTACATATTCTAGACAATAAGTATCACATTCAAACATTTCGGTGACTCGGTTTAGCGGTCCCGAAACTACTTCCCGACTAGGGTCAACTTTGGGCTGTCACAACTCTCCCCACTTAAGAAATTTTCGTCCCCGAAAATCTTACCGGTAAATAGGTTTGGGTATCGTTCTTTCATCGAGCTCTCGGTCTCCCAAGTAGCTTCCTTGATCCCGTGTTTGAGCCATAACACCTTTACTAGCAGAACTCTTTTGTTTCGCAACTCCTTCACTTCACGAGCTAGGATACGCATCGGTTCTTCTTCATAGCTCATGTCGACTTGAATTTCAACCTCTGATGGGCTAATTATATGCGATGGATCAGATCGATAGCGTCGAAGCATCGAAACATGAAAGACGTCATGAATCTTTTCAAGCTCCGGGGGCAAAATCAATCTATACGCAACCGGACCAACTCGTTCGGAGATTTCGTACGGCCCAATGAATCTTGGGCTCAACTTGCCCTTACGGCCGAACCTGAGTATCTTTTTCCAAGGTGAAACCTTAAGGAACACTTTGTCTCCCACCTGATACTCGATGTCTTTTCGTTTCAAATCTGCGTACGACTTCTGACGATTCGTGGCTACCTTCAGACTTTCACGGATTACCTTTACTTTCTGTTCAGCATCTTTAATCAAATCAACTCCGAAAATTTTACCTTCACCGAGCTCGGTCCAAAACAATGGTGTACGGCATTTACGACCGTACAAAGCCTCGTAAGGTGCCATCTTAATACTTGATTGAAAACTATTGTTGTAAGCGAATTCAATCAAAGGTAAATACCGTTCCCATGAACTACTGAACTCGAGGATGCAACATCTCAACATATCCTCAAGTATCTGAATTATCCGCTCGGATTGACCATCGGTTTGGGGGTGAAAAGCAGTGCTAAAATGCAGCTTGGTACCCAGAGCTTCTTGCAATTTCTTCCAAAATCGTGAGGTGAATCTCGGATCTCTATCCGACACGATAGAAACAGGTACCCCGTGTAATCTCACAATTTGATAAACGTACAATTCAGCTAGTTTATCCAATGAAAAATCCGTACGTACGGGGATGAAATGAGCCGACTTAGTCAGTCTATCAACAACAACCCATATCGCATCCTTCTTACTTGCTGACAAGGGCAGTCCGGACACAAAGTCCATTGTGACTCGATCCCATTTCCACTCGGGTATCATGATCGGCTGGAGTAATCCTGAAGGCACTTGATGTTCCGCTTTCACTTGTTGACATATTAAACATCTCGAAACAAAGTCGGAGATGTCCCGTTTCATACCATGCCACCAAAATTGACGTTTCAAATCGTTGTACATTTTCGTACTCCCCGGGTGAATTGACATTCGGCTACAATGGGCTTCGTTCAGAATCATCAAAATGAGTTCCGAATTCCTTGGAACACACAAACGATTTCTGAACCTCAAACAGTCATCATCATCAATTTGAAACTCCGATTCCTTGTTCGAAAAACACTTAGCCTGTTTTGCAACCAATTCATCATCGACTTTCTGAGCTTCACGAATTTGGTGAGTCAATAATGGTTTAGCTTTTAATTCAGCTACTAACACATTGTCTGGTAGAACAGACAAATGCACGTTCATCGCTCGTAAAGCAAACAATGACTTCCGGCTTAAGGCGTCCGCAACCACGTTAGCCTTTCCCGGGTGGTAATCAATGACAAGCTCGTAATCTTTCAACAACTCAAGCCAACGTCTTTGTCGCAGATTCAAGTCTCGTTGAGTCATCAAATATTTGAGACTTTTGTGATCCGAAAATACATGGCACTTCTCACCAAACAGATAATGTCGCCATATTTTTAAAGTAAACACGATGGTAGCTAGTTCGAGATCATGGGTCGGATAATTCCTCTCGTGTGGCTTCAATTGTCTCGACACATAGGCCACGACTCGACCTTCTTGCATCAATACGCAACCCAACCCAAGTAGGGATGCGTCACTATAAATGACAAACTCTTTACCTGATTCGGGTTGCACCAAAATTGGAGTTTTAGTCAAATGAGTTTTCAGTTGGTCGAAACTTTTCTGACATTTCTCCGTCCACTCGAACTTAACATCCTTTTGAAGTAGCTTCGTCATTGGCGTGGCTATCATCGAGAAACCTTTCATAAATCGTCGGTAATAACCGGCGAGCCCCAAAAAGCTCCGATCTCAATCTATTTTTGAGAACACTGAGGCTCCCTTCAGTTGGTCGAACAAATCATCGATGCGCGGCAATGGATATTTGTTCTTTATCGTCACTTTATTCAGCTGACGATAGTCAATGCACAACCTCATGGTTCCGTCCTTCTTTTTCACGAACAATACTGGTGCACCCCAAGGTGAGAAACTTGGTCGAGCGAAACCTCTATCCGTCAGTTCTTGCAACTGAGCTTTCAACTCCTTTAACTCGGTTGGTGCCATACGATACGGAGCTATCGAAATCGGCGTAGTCCCAGGTACAAGCTCAATACCAAACTCTACCTCCCGAACAGGTGGTAAACCCGGTAATTCTTCCGGAAAAACATCCGGGTATTCACAAACCACCGGCACAGATTCGGGTTTCTTGTCTAATTCTTTGTCATCCAGTACATACGCAAGGTATGCTTCGCACCCTTTTCTTACATATTTCTGGGCCAACATTGTTGATATTACAGCTGGCATCCCCTCCAAGTCCGTAGACTCAACTCGGATTACTTCGTTATTTGCGCATCTCGAATTTCTAGGGGACATTACTTACACACTTTGTCGACAAGCACGTAACGACCCAAGGGATTTGACACCCGAATTACAAACTCAGTAGACTCAATAGGTAAAGTCTTACTGGATGCTAAGGTTTCACATATGTAAGAATGAGTAGAACCGGGGTCAATCAAAGCAATTACATTAGTATCAAAGAGAGTGAATGTACCGGTAATAACATCAGGCGAAGAAGCATCCTCGCGGGCACGTATAGCATAAGCTCTAGCAGGCGCACGAGCTTCGGATCTGGTTATATCATCTCTAGATCCTCTCTGACCACCACTAGCATTGCCCGTAATTCCAAATGGTCTACCTCGAGCAGTGGTAGCACCCGGTTTCCCACTCTGATTTTCATTCTGTTCAAACAACCTCGGGCAATCTTTAATGAAGTGGTCAACTGATCCGCACTTGTAACAGGAGCGGTCAGGGAATCTACAACTCCCCGAATGCCATTTACCGCAATATCGACACTTCGTTCTATCTCGACATTCATTCCCAACACTG
Source organism: Gossypium hirsutum (assembly GCF_007990345.1). Taxonomy (NCBI): domain Eukaryota; kingdom Viridiplantae; phylum Streptophyta; class Magnoliopsida; order Malvales; family Malvaceae; genus Gossypium; species Gossypium hirsutum. Next base: position 117,070,172 of record NC_053429.1, on the reverse strand, counting down.
GCGACCGAAGTGCCTCGTGTACCCACAGGGGGTCGATCACGATCTCGTCTAAAAAGGCCCGAAGTGCCTCTAAACTGGCCCGCATCATCTCGAAATCTCTTCGATGTCTGTTGAAGAGACCTTCCCGAGGATCTTTTACGAAACTCTCCAGTTCCCTCATCAACTCTTTGCTTTTCTTTTCTAAGCTCTTCGGCTTTACAAGCTCGTTCAACAAGTACCACGAACTCTCGTATTTCAAGAACCCCAACGAACATTTTTATATCTTCATTCAGCCCATCCTCGAAGCGTTTACACATAATAGCTTCGGACGAAACACATTCCCGAGCGTATTTGCTAAGTCTAACAAATTTTCGCTCGTAATCAGTAACCGACATGGAGCCTTGCTTAAGCTCAAGAAATTCCTTCCGTTTTTGATCAACAAATCTCTGACTGATATACTTTTTCCGAAACTCAGTTTGGAAAAACTCCCAAGTTACTTGCTCTCGGGGCACAACAGAAGTCAGAGTACTCCACCAATAGTAGGCAGAATCACGTAGCAAGGAGATGGCACACTTTAGGCATTCATCGGATGTACAAGATAGCTCATCGAGTACCCGGATAGTGTTGTCCAGCCAAAATTCAGCTTGCTCGGCATCATCGCTATCCATAGCCTTAAATTCAGTAGCCCCATGTTTTCGGATTCTATCAACTGGGGCTTATTTGACCTTATTTGGTCCGTTACCGGCGGTATTGTAGGTGCGGGGGTAGTATTTGTCGGGAATGGAGGTTGTGGAACAGCCATATTAGTTCGAATGTATTGGTTGTCATTCATCACGCTATAGAATGCTTGTCTAGCTTCATCATTCGAATTACTAGCATTAGGTTGAGAGTCTGCCGGCACTGTCCCTTGTGCGGGAGCAGGCGCTACACTCTCAAGATCATCAGCTACCTCTCGGTCACGATCGGGATCCATTACTATAAACACATTTACAATTTTCAGAAGTCACCACACTATCAAGTAATCACATAAAATGGCATGTATAGCTAGACCCAACACATTACGGTAGTCCTAGAATCGACTAAACCGTAGCTCTGATACCAATTTAATGTAACACCCCGAACCCGAGACCGACACCGGAGTCGGACACGAGATGTTAACAAACTTTGAAAAATTTTTCCAGACACTGCCCAGTCTGAGTACTAGTCGCTTCAAAAATCATATCTTGAGTTTCACAACTCGAAAATCAGTTTTGTGATTTTTCCCTGGAACTAGACTCATGTCCCCACCTATGTATTTTTTTCTAGAATTTTTGGTCGGGCCAATTAGTACATTTTATTAGTCAAAGTCTCCCATGTTACAGGGGTCGACTACACTGACCTTTTCCCATTACGACTTGGATATCTCTCTGCACAGAGCTTCAATACTGATGCCGTTTGTTTCTATGGAAACTAGACTCAGAGAGGAATCCATACATATATGGTATGACTCCTAATTATCTCTGGTAAATTTATAGTGAATTTCCAAATTCGGAACAGGGAATCCAGAAACTGTTCTGGCCCTGTTCCACAAGAACCTGAATATCTCTTACTGTACTGTTCATATGATTGTTTCGTTACTTTCATATGAAAGTAGATTCATCAAGGTTTGATTACATAATTTATTCACTATTTAATTCCACTCCTACGAATTCTTGTGATTTTTCCAATCCACACCACTGCTGCTGTCAGCCTCTGTTTTCAAAGTAAACCTTACCTATTTTCGGGGTTTCATGGACCAACTAGGGCCTTGTCATACATATGCCCACATATGATCATACTTAGCCATTCCAATGGCTGATCATTTGCTCAACACTTCCATTCCAACTATAGTTACATCATGAAACCATCTATACATTCATAAACACGAATGGTCTAATGCCATACTCCACTTCTACAAGCCATTTTCGCATGGCTGTACACTTATACATTTCATAAAGTACTCGAAAAACCACAATGGGTAGTCCTATACATGCCATATCAAAATTCAACCAAAATAGTACCCAAAAGAGCCTTTGATAGTGTGGGCGACTTCGACTTCAAGATCCCGAGTCCGATAGCTGGAGAACCAAAAAATCTATAAAACAGAGGAGCAGTGTAACGAGTAAGCAATTTATGCTTAGTAAGTTTTGAGCAAGGAATTCCAGCATAAACAAAGAATAACACACATTTAGCTAAACGGAATATTTCACAATACGCAATTTACCGATATCAAACTTGCTTCACAACATTAACAACCCTTATGTACATACACAATAGACTAACTTAGCCGAAGGCCGGTAGCTCGTTTATCAACTGGGCGAACATTTATTTGTAAGGGCTCGATTAAATTCAACACATACCTAACATATCCCCATATTGGGATGTTTTTCGAGTATTCGCTGGAATTTTACAGCAAGCTCATTCATTACCAAATCACGTACCTTCGGGATTTAACCGGATATAGCTCCTCGTTCAAATGCCTTCGGGACATAGCCCGGTTTTAGTAACTCACACAATGCCTTCGGGACATAACCCGGATTTAATAACTCGCACGAATGCCTTCGGGACTTAACCCGAATTTAGTATCTCGCACAAAGGCCTTCGGGGCTTAACCCGGAATTTGTATCTCGCACAAATGCCTTCGGATCTTAGTCCGGATATATTCACTTAGCACAAAGCCTTCGGGACTTAGCCCGGACAGCATTCAATTAATCATGCACATCTAACAATAATTCATGGCACATTCATATTTCATTTTCATTTGCGAAACTCAAACACAAGGCACATATCGTCCTTGCACATTCGGCTCAATAGCCACACATAGAGCATGATTTAATCACATCGTAATTTAAGCTCTCTTACTCAAGAACTTACCTCGGGTGTTGTCGAACGATTCCGCTAACTATTTGACCACTTTTTCCTTCCCTTTATCGGATTTATTTCCCCTTTGCTCTTGAGCTTAATTAAACAAATAAATTGATTTCATCATTTAGGCATCAAAAAGATGAACACAAGGCACTTAGCCCATATTTATACATTAGACATTAAAGTCTCATACATGCAAAAATCATGCACCAACACAACATATTAGCTAATTTCTTTCCCCTTTTCCGAATATGCATGTCTATTTTTGGGGTCGATTTCAACACTTAATACACACATATACACACTAGTAAAGCATCCTCCCCCTTTTCATCAATTTAACACATGCATTGCTCATTAACATGCAAAGTTACATTCGGCCTTAGCACACATCTTGCTAGCCGATTCTTCTCCATTTAGCAACCAATGCACATATGTGCTCACACAAAAATGCTAAAAAGGAGGTTCAAGAATCATCAAGCCATCATCACATGCATCATTAACAAGCTTCATATTTTGCATGCAATGGCATTAACACGACCTCCACCTAGGCCGAATCTTAACTCATCCTCATGCCTCATCACCACAACATCAAACATCAACCAAGAATGATGCATCCATGGTCAAGTGCCATTTCCATCACATAGCAAGATTTAGACCATGGGCTAGGTAGAACTCAAGCTAACAACTAAAACATGCATGCATCTCATGGAACATCATCAAACATACCTTAGCCTAGCTACATGCATGGTCGAATCTCTTCACCTTTCTTCTTCTTTCCTCCATAAAATTTTTGGCCAAGGATGAACCAAAGGATGAGAAAATTTTTCTTTGTTTTTCTTTCTAATTTAGGCTAAATGAAGGTGAGAAAAGGATGAACAAAGATCTTCTCCTCTCTTTTCTTTAGCTCACGGCAATAGGGGGGAAAAGAATCAACTACTCACTTTTTTTTTGTGTAATCATCATACTCCTTTTCATTATTTAATTTCCATGCCTATTATTTTATTTTTTTCCACCCATGATGCACCAACAAAACATGTCTATGACATGTCTTGGCCATCAAACTTGGTCTACCATGCTTGTCATTGCCGGCCACTACTAGTAGGGGGGGAATTTGACATGCAAGTCCCCCCTTTGTCCACATGCACTAATAGGTCCTCACACATTGACCTATCACATTTTAGAATTTTCTCACATAAGTCCTATTGACTAAATTCACATGAAATCAACCAAATTGAAGCTTGAAATTTTCACACATTCATAATTACATATTCTAGACAATAAGTATCACATTCAAACATTTCGGTGACTCGGTTTAGCGGTCCCGAAACTACTTCCCGACTAGGGTCAACTTTAGGCTGTCACAGTTTGTGGTAAGCTTATTATGATCAAGTGCTTAGTTGATGTTGTGTTGTAAATAATGATGTAAGTAGGTGAAATTTGCACTTGTGCATGTTTTATCTTATATTAGGTAAGTCATGGTTGAATGGTGTGTTTTTGAAATGGTTGTTGGTATGTTTGATATAAGTTTATTGATGAATTTATAATGTTGAGTGGGATCATATTTGATTTGTGGTTCGGGTACCTTTTGTTGGTGAATTGGTTAGTCTTATAGGTTGATGGAATTGGTATGTTTTAAGCATGTTTTGGTCATTTGAATGTTTGTGGAAATGGTATGTCTTGGTGTGCAAGAATTGGAATTGAAATGCTCGATTTAAAGGCAACTTATGCTGCAAACGGCCTAGGACACGGGCTGTCACACAGCCGTGTATTACTATTGTTTTTAGGTGTAGGTTTCACATGTCCTGCAACATGGTCATGTGTCTCAAGTTAATTTGTAATACGGTCTGGCACACGACCTATGACATGGCTATGTAACCCAACATCAAATGCACACACGGTTTGGCACACGACCTACGACACAATTGTATGGCCCTATTTCAAATACCCACACGTGCGGACACATGGGTTGGGACACAAACGTGTATCCAAACTTCGAATGACCACAAGGTTTGAGCTGTGTCACACAGCCATGTGACCCCTATTTTTTCAAATTTTTTATTTTATTTCAAATTGATCCTAAGTTGTTCCCAATTTATTTTTAGGGCCCCAAAAGCTCTATTTAAGACTCGAATGTGTATGTTTATTATGATTATATTAAGTTGTTAATTATTGATATTAAAATATATAATTGTTTTTGTTATGATGTTAAATGTTTTGATTTGTACGGTAATGTTCCATAACCTTAATCCAGCAATGGAGACGGGTTAAAGGTGTTATAGTTGGTGTATATGTTGTAAGATTTAGTTACAAAGTATGAAATAGGTACCAAAAGGTTCATTTTTACCAAAAACAGGGGCCACATCGCAACCACTAATTTTGGATGCACAACGTTATCATTACATTAAGTAACATTGTGACAAGCTAGGGCTTGAAATCACAACGTGACATATGCTAATGACCACATCATGTTGAGCATTAGATAAAGTCATGACATTTGTCCAAACATTTTGAAAACTTTGCAATTTGGTACTATTTCATACCCGGAGTGATAAAAGAGCTTTCTTAAGCTAGATTAAGACCCAAGAAAGGTTTAATTATAACACCCCTCACCCGTATTCAATGCCGAAATAGGGTTAAGGAGAATTACCAAACTTATCACAGATTAAACATACATTCCATATACAACTTAAACATTTCATAAACATTTCAATCACAAACAATCATATTGTCCCTAGGAATTTCTATAATTGAAGCAAGGTCGAATGACAGTAATAGAGTATGAGCATGAGTTCGTGAGGCTCAGCAAATACACTAGGGACTGTGTATCTACTGAAGCCATCATGTGCAAGAAATTTGAGGACGGATTGAATGAAGACATCCAATTATTAGTTGGAATCTTAGAGTTAAGGGAGTTTGTGGTGCTTGTTGAGAGAGCTTGCAAGGCAGAAGAGTTGGTCAAGGAGAAGAGAAAAGCTAATAACGATTCTCATGACTCAAAGAAAAGACAAATGGGAAGATCATTTCAGACCTCATCTAAGAGATCGAAAGAGTTCACTACCCGATCAAATGCTTCAATGGGATTCTCAAGTAGAAATAAGAATAAGCAGTACACGACATCTAAAGCTCAAACCACCTCTATTGCGAGTGTTGGTAATGCTCGGCCAAATAGGCCAGAGTGTTCGCAATGTGGTAGGCGTCATTTTAGTGAGTGCCAAAGAAATGATAGAGGTTGTTTCAAGTGCGGTTCACTAGACCATTTCATCTGAAACTGTCCTGAAATGGATGAGAAAGACAAAAAGCAAGATGTGAGAACGAGTAATGCTCCTTCGAGGGGAACACCACAGATGAACCCAGGAAGTGGGGCTAACAATAGAGGTACGCATCGAGATTCATCTGTGAGGTCTGAGGGCCGAGCGCCTGCAAAGACTTATGCCATTCACGGTTGCGAAGAGGCATCGTCTCCGGATGTGATTACGGGTACTTTTTCTTTTCATGATATTTCTATTGTTGCTTTGGTTGATCTGAGGCCTACCCATTCGTATGCTTGTGTGAAATTGGCATCTAGCATGAATATGCCTATCGAGTCTACAGAATTTGTGGTAAAGGCATCAAACCCATTAGGCAAGCAGGTATTAGTTGACCAAGTATGTAGAAATTGTCCCTTGACAATTAGAGGTCATCTTTTTCCGGCTAACCTCATGTTATTGTTGTTTGATGAATTTGACGTTATCCTTGGTATGGATTGGTTGTCTATCCATGATGTTATAGTGAATTTTGGAAATAAATTCATTGAACTGAAATGTAAAAATGGGGATATTCTTCGGGTTGAATCAGGTGAACTGAATAGCTTACCTGTAGTGATTTCTTCTATAAATGTTGTAAAATGTATGAGAAAAGGGTATGAGTCTTATCTCGTATTTGTGTTGAATACCTAAGTGTCGGAAGAAAAGATTGAGTCAGTGCCAGTGGTATGTGAGTTTCCGAATGTGTTTCTAGAAGAGTTTCCCGGATTGCCTCCAACTAGGGAAGTCGAGTTTGGTATTGAGTTAGTCCCTAGTATGACGCCTATTTTGGTTGCCCCATATAGGATGACCCCGCTAGAATTAAAAGAATTGAAAGTTCAGTTACAAGAATTAATGGACAAAGGTTTTGTGAAGCCTAATTATTTTCCGTAGAGTGCTCTGATACTTTTTATGAAGAAGAAAGACAGGTCGATGAGGTTATGTATAGACTACAGACAGCTCAACAAGGTGACTGTGAAGAACAAGTATCCTTTGCCAAGGATCGATGATCTGCTTGACCAATTGAAAGTAGCCACAATGTTTTCTAAGATAGACTTAAGGTCCGGTTATTACCAGCTATGAGTTAAGGAGAAAGATGTACCGAAAATCGCGTTTCAGACGAGGTACAGGCACTATGAGTTCCATGTCATGCCCTTTGGCTTAAAAAATGCTCCCGTCGTGTTTATGGATTTAATGAATCGTATTTTCTGACCGTACTTGGATAAGTTTGTTGTTGTTCTTATGGATCATATATTAATTTATTCTCGTGATGAGAGTGAGCACACGAAGCATTTGAGAACTGTTTTGCAAACTTTAAGAGATAAGCAGTTGTATGCCAAGTTTAGGAAAAGTGAGTTTTGGCTCCGAGAGGTCGGATCCTTAGGACACATCATGTCAGGTGATGGAATTAGAGTTGAACCGAATAAGATCTCAGCTATTGTTGAGTGGAAACCACCGAGGAATGTATCAGAGATTAGAAGCTTTCTAGGCTTAGCGGGTTACTACAGACAATTCGTTAAAGGATTCTCCATAATCACTACACCGATGACAAAGTTGCTACAGAAAGATGTTAAGTTCGAATGGACGGAAAAATGCCAACAGAGTTTCAAAAAACTAAAGGCATTGTTGACTAAAGCTCCAATTTTAGTGCAACCGGAACTGGGAAAAGAATTTATAGTGTATAGTGACGCATCCTTGGTGCTCATGCAAGAAGGCAAGGTAATATCATATGCCTCGAGACAACTAAAACCGCATGAGAAAAACTATCTGACTCACGACTTAGAGTTGGCCGCCATAGTGCTCGCCCTGAAGATTTGGAGACACCATTTGTATGGCGAGAGATGTCGAGTATTCATCGACCATAAAAGCCTAAAGTATTTGATAACTCAAAAGGAACTGAACCTTCGCCAACAGAGATGGCTAGAGCTAATAAAAGACTACAAACTGGTGATCGACTATCACTTGGAGAAGGCGAATGTGGTCGCCGATGCTTTGAGTAGGAAGTCATTGTTTGCCTTGAGGGCTATGAACACTCAGTTTCTAGTAACTGATGATGGTTCCATTTTAGCTGAGTTGAGAGTGAAATCAATGTTTTTGCAAGAGATCTACGAAGCTCAGAAAGGTGATAAATAATTGCAAGCTAAGATAACTCAGTGCGAGACAAGTATAGAATCAGACTTTCGGATTAGTTCAAATGGATGTTTAATGTTTCGAGACAGAATTTGTGTACCCAAAGATGATAAACTTATTCGGAAAATTTTGCATGAGGCACATAGCAGTGGTATGTCTATCCATCCGGGTAGTGTGAAAATGTACAACAACTTGAAGAAAATGTATTGGTGGTTGGGAATGAAGAGAGACGTTTCTGAGTTTGTCTCCAAGTGCCTAATTTGTAAACAAGTGAAAGCTAAACACCAAGTACCTTTGGGTTTTCTCTAGCATGTGATGGTTCCTAAATGGAAATGGGATCGTATTACTATGGATTTTGTGTCCTGGTTGCCTTGGATGCCAAGGAAGAAAGATGTCGTTTGGGTTGTGGTTGATAGGCTAACAAAGTCAGCTCATTTTATACCGGTGCGTATAGATTATCTGCTTGAAAAATTGGCTAATTTGTATGTTTCTGAAATTGTGAGACTTCATGGAGTGCCCTTGTTGATTATTTTGGATAGAGATCCGAGGTTTACCTCACGGTTTTGGAAAAAGTTACAAGAAGCTTTGGGAACAAAGTTGAATTTTAGCACGGCTTTCCATTCGCAAACTGACGGTTAGTCGGAGAGACTAATTCAGATTCTTGAAGACATGTTGCGATGTTGTGTCCTTGAATTCCAAGGTAGTTGGGAAAAGTATTTACCGCTAGTAGAGTTTGCCTACAATAATGGATATCAGTCGAGTTTGAAAATGATGCCTTATTAGGCTTTATATAGGCGTAAGTGCCGAATGCCCTTGTATTGGACTAAACTCAGAGAAAATTAGATTGACGGGGTTGACTTAGTCAAAGAGACTAAAGAGAAAGTAAAGGTAATTCGTGACTATTTGAAGGCTACTTTGGATAGACAGAAATCCTACGTGGATTTGAAGCGAAAAGAAATTGAGTTTCAAGTCGGTGATAAGGTGTTTTTGAAAGTATCCCCATGGAATAAAGTCCTCAAATTCGGTAACAACGGAAAATTAATTACACGTTTTATTGGACCTTATAAAGTGACTGAGAGAATTGGACCGGTAGCTTATTGACTAGCCTTCCCATTCGAGTTAGAAAAGATCCACAATGTTTTCCATGTGACGATGTTGCGCCAATACCGTTCTGACCCTTCGCACGTTCTTTCACCTACAGAGGTTGAGAGTCGATCAAACATGACTTATGGCGAAGAGCCGGTTAAGATCTTGGCCCAAGAGGTCAAGCAATTGAGAAATAGAAGTATAGCACTCACAAAAGTACTATGGCATAGACATGGGGTTGAAGAGGCCACATTGGAGCCCGAGGAGACTATGAGAGATCAATACCCAAACCTTTTCACTGGTAAGAATTTCGAGGACGAAATCCCTAAATGAGGGAGAATTGTAACAGCTCGATTTTGGGGCTAGTCGAAAAAGTGGTTTTGGAACCAATAAAACGATGCCGAAGAAATTATTTTTAATATTATTTTATGTGTTTTAGCATGATTATATGAGTGCATGAAAATTTTGGTGAAATAATTTTAGCGATCTTATGCTCAATTTTGAAAAAAGACTAAATCACATAAAGTGCAAAAACTTTGTCCTACTAACTAAAGGTGTCAAATAGCTATGGAACATTAAATTAGAGGTCTTTATTGAGTAAATAGACCACAAATTTATTAGTGGCTGAACATGGAGACAACGAAATTGTAAGGTCAAATTTAGGTGAAATTTGGTGACTAATTTGACTAGAAATAAAATAAAATAAAGAGAAAAAGATATCACCTTTTCATCTTCCTCCTCTCCACCGAAAATATTAGCAAAAATAAGAGTTTTGAGAGCTCAAAATTTCAGCAAACTTCTATCCCTTGCAAGTAAGTGATTTTAATGGTCATTCTTGATAATTTTTGTGTTTTTGGAACCTTTATAGCTTAATCTAGCTATTGAGAGAACTATTTTGCATAATGGTTGGAAATCTAGGGTTTTTCCATGAGAGTATTCATGTTGTTTGCTGAATTTTTATAGAATAAAATGAATCATGGTTGTTAAATAAACAACTTTTTTGAAGTGGTTTTCATGAAAACACCTAAAAGGACCATTTTGTGAAGTTTATAAAATAGGTTGTAAATATGTGAAATAAATGAAAATTTTAAGTTTTTATAAGAGTAATAAAGTTTCGGCTAGGCTTGTAAAGAAGGAAATTTGATGAAAATCGATTTACGAGCCTTAGGGTAAAATTATAATTTTGTGAAAGTCTAAGGGCAAAATGGTCATTTTGCCAAAATATGAATTATGAAATGTCTTGATTAATGTGATGAGTAAATTATTGAATTTTATCATTTATAGATCAAGAAATACATAATTCGGACCTAAATCAGGGGAAGACCAAGCTAGTAGACTAATTCAATCTAGTCGCCCACTTTTTGTATACCGAGGTAAGTTGTATGTAAATAATACAACTTTATTGTTATTATGTATTGAAAAATTAATATGGCATAAAGTGTTTGATTATTGTTGTGAATATGCATGATGAGAATTGATGTAGTAAAAACTCCCGGTTGAACCTTAGGAATAGATTGGATATTCATACCATGACATCTAGGTGATATGAGAGCCAGTGTAAGACCATGTCTAGGACATGGCATCGGTCACATTATGAGAGCCAATGTAAGACCATCTCTAGGACATGGCATCGGCCACATTATGAGAGCCAGTGTAAGACCATGTCTAGGACATGGCATCGACCACATTATGAGAGCCAGTGTAAGACCATGTATGGGACATGGCATCGGCATTTTACCCTCTTGTGTGAAGCTTATCGGATATCCTTTAGTATCCCAAAATGGTTCCACGTGTTATTTAAAGCTAATGATAAAGATATGAAAGGATATAATCATGTTGTGAGTGGTACATGTTCTTACTCGAAACTCATAAGATATGAGCTTAGATATGATGCCTTAATGGTAAGGATGAAATTGAGTAAGTTTATCTGTGAGAATAATTTTGGAAACTATCTTGAAGTTTTTGGCTTATGCTTGTGATGTGTAAATATGTAGTAAGTCTACCATTGTTAAATCAAGAATGCTGTGCTAGTTTATAATGTACTATTTGTTTAAAGATGCATGGTGGATGTTGTTACTTATTTACTTGCAACTTACTAAGCTTTATGCTTATTCCCTTTCCCTTTTTTTTTAGCATCGTCAAGCTAACTCGGGGATCAAGGGACGTCGGAGGCTCGATCATACTATCACTTAGAATATTTGGGTATAGTTAGATTTAACATTTTGAGTATGGCATGTATAGGGACTTAGTCTTTTTGTTATATGTCATATTGGTCTAGCCAAACATGTTGGCTTATAGAGACAGTTGATTCATTTTGTGTATGTAGTTGATTCATTTTGTGTATGTATGTGCCAATTTTATTATGATATGGTCTATGGTTATTGATGATTGAACATTGATGAATGTCATATGTGGGTATAAAATGGTATGAAAATGCATGCATGCAAGTCTAAGAAATATTGCTTATTCGTATATGTGTGTTGGTATGATCTAATTTGACATATTAGGGAGTCTCAAACAAGTATAATGTGACGATAAGTTGTTATGCATGAGCTAAGTTTATGAGTGTTTTAGGCACCATTCAAGTCATATATGTGTTTGTACAATTAATGGTGACAATTGGCTTGGAAAATAGCCTTAAAGTTGTCCATATGAGTAGACACATTGGTGTGTGTCTAGGGTGTGTGTGAAACACGGTCTGCCCCATTGGCATGTAGTCCGGCCGTGTGTCCCCTGCACCCTATTTAATGCAAAATAGAATATTCATTAGTAAACACACGGGCAGAGACACGACCGTGTCTCTCAGCCGTGTGAAAGACACGGCCTTAGAACCTGGGCGTGTGCTCAGGCCATGTGAAGCCTACACTTGATTTTGGAATTTAATTCGCAACACGAGGGCGTTTGCCTTGGCCACGTGACCTTATTTGTTTGATGATGTCATAGTCAGAGGGTTTCATGGATAAGGACACGAGCGTGTCCCAAGCCACGCGGACGTGTGTGATCACACGGCTTGCCTACACTGGCGTGTGACTCTCCAAAACATGCAAATTGTTTTAAGTGTTGTAAAGGTTTCAAAAATTCCTGGTTTAGTCCCAAATCTTCCTAAGGCATGATTTGGGCATCGTATGCCTGTATAAGGGATGTTATATATATATGTATGAATGACCTTAAGTGGAGCAAAATTTTATCGTTCGGTCTTTGTGTGTTTGAATGCATTCAAGTACAGTAATGCCTCGTACCCTATTCCAACATTGAGTGCGGGTAAGAGGCATTACACTGATGACGAATTTGTTACAGAAAGATGTAAAATTTGAATAGACGGAAAGGTGTCAGCAGAGTTTTGAGAAACAAAAGGCATTGTTGACCAAGGCACCTGTTTTAGTGCAACCTGAGCCGGGAAAAAAATTTGTGGTTTATAGTCATGCGTCTTTGAATGGATTGGGTTCTATACTTATGTAAGAAGGCGAGGTCATAGCTTATGGCTGGAGGCAGCTGAACCCCCCTGAGAAAAATTATCCGACCTATGATTTGGAGCTAGCCAACATTGTATTTGCGTTGAAGATTTGGAGACACCATTTGTATGGCAAGAAATGTCAAGTCTTCACTGACCATAAAAGTTTAAAGTACTTGATGACTCAAAAATATTTGAACCTACGAAAAAGGAGATGGTTGGATTTGTTAAAAGATTACAAGTTAGTGATTGACTACCACTCGAGAAAGCCGAATGTGGTCGCCGATGCTTTGAGTAGGAAGTCATTATTGGCTTTGAGGGTTATGAACACTCAGTTGGCCTATCAGATGATGGTTTGATTCTAGCTAAGTTAAGAGCTAGACCGGTGTTTCTCCAAGAGATTTATGAAGCTCAGAAAAGTAACGGTGATTTGCAAGCCAAAAGAGTCCAATGTGAATCGGGTATGGAATCAGATTTTCGAATTAGTTCTGATGGTTGCTTAATGTTCTAAGATAGGATTTGTATTCCTAAGAATATCGAGTTGATTTAGAAGATTTTGCATGAGGCCAATAGTGGTTGTTTGTCTGTACATCCGGGTAATACGAAAATATACAATGACTTGAAGAAATTGTATTGGTGGCCGAGTATGAAAAGAGATATTTTCGAGTTTGTTACGAGATGTCTAATTTTTCAGCAAGTAAAAGCCAAACACCAAGTACCTTAAGGTTTACTTCATCATGTAATGGTTCCCGAGTGGAAATGGGACCGTATTACTATGGATTTTGTGACATGTTTGCCTTTGACACCGAGAAAGAAAGATGTTGTATGGGTTGTTGTAGATCGATTGACAAAGTCAACTCACTTTATACTGGTATGTATCGACTACTCACTTGATAAGTTAGCCGAGTTGTATATTTCTAAAATAGTGAGATTACACAAAGTACCTTTATCGATTATATCGGATGGAGATTAGAGGTTTACTTTGCGGTTTTGGAAAAAGTTGCAAGAGGCTTTAGGTTCAAAGTTGAACTTTAGTACCACTTTCCATCTGCAAACTGACGGTCAATCTAAAAGGGTAATTCAAATTCTTGAAGATATGTTATGGTGTTGTGTTATTGAGTTCCAAGGTAGTTGGGAAAAGTACTTACCGTTGGTAGAATTTGCCTACAACAATAGTTTTCAGTCGAGTTTGAAAATGGCGATGTATTAGGCATTGTATGGGTGTAAGTGTTGAACAACCTTGTGTTGGACACACCCTTGTATTAGATAGAACTCGGAGAGAATTAGATTCATAGAGTTGATTTAGTCAGAGAAATCGAAGAAAAGGTAAAGATAATACGTGATTGTTTGAAAGCCGCATCGGATAGACAAAAAATCCTACACGAATTTGAAACGGAAAGAGAATGAGTTTCAAGTCAGTGATAAGGTATTTTGAAAGTATATCCGTGGAAGAAAGTTTTGAGGTTTGGTCAGAAGGGCAAGTTGAGTCCACGTTTTATTGGACTGTATGAAATTACCAAAAGAATAGGGCTGGTAGCATATTGGTTGGCTTTTTCGTCTGAGTTGGAAAGAATTCATGATGTGTTCCATTTGTCTATGTTACGCCAATACCGATCTGATTCTTCACATGTGATTTCACCAACTGAGGTTGAGATTAGATCAAATATGACTTATGGCAAAGAGCCGGTTAAGATTTTGGCTTAGGAAGTCAAACAATTGAGAAAAAAGTATTCCCCTTGTGAAAGTATTATAGCAAATACATGGGGTAGAAGAGCCTACATGGGAGATTGAGGAAAACATGAGGAACCAGTACCCAAACCTCTTCGCTGGTAAGATTTTTGAGGACGAAAATCCTTAGGGGGAGAGTTGTAACATCTCGAATTAGGGTCTAGTTAGAACAGTGGTTTCGAGACCATAAATTCAAAGTAGAAATAATTATTTTATGATTCTTATAAGGTCTATGATATGATTGCATGCTTGTGTGAAAATTTCATGAAGAAATTCTATTGATAAAGTGTCCAATTTGACATTTAGGACTAAATTGAAAAAGTTGTAAAATGTGAGTTCTAGAAGCTTTTAAGCATGAAATTGTCATGGATTATTAAATGGAGGTCCTTAAATAGAAATTTTCCCAATTTCTATAGTTATGGACAAAAATGGGCATGAATAGGAAAAATTTGAAAGAAATGCCTTAAGGACATTTTGGTCATTTGGTTAATAAAAGAATAAAAAGGGAAAAATGAAGCAAAATTTTCTCATCTTCTTCAAGCTAGGGCCAAAACTTTGAAGCTCTCTATAGCTAGGGTTTTTTCACTTTCCAGGCTTGATTGTAAGTCAATCCTAGCCCCGTTTTTAATGTTCTTTACATTTTTGAAGTTGTCATCAACCAGTCTAGCTATTTCTACCATTATTTTGAGCTAGGGTTCATGTTCAAAAACTTACCCATGTGTGTCATGCATGTATTTTGATGTTTAATGGAGGAATATGAAAGTTGATGTGTGTTTAACATCTTTTACTAGGTGATTTTTTATGGAAATGCATGAAAATGGCCTATTTGTAAAATATGCAAAATGAGTAGTAAGATGTATGTTTTAATGAGAATGTGGGCTGCTATGAGCATGTTATAAGTTTGGCTAGGCTTGGTTAACAAAAAAAAATAAACACATTTCATTTTACGAGCCTAGGGGCAAATTTGTAATTATGTAAAAGTTTAGGGGTAAAATTGTAACTTTTCCAAAGAATGATTTATGGACTGATTTGAACAATGTGATAATTAAATAAGTGAAATTTTCTATTACAGATCAAGAAAAACAGAGTCCAGACCTAAACCGAGGAAAGAACAAGGTTGTGGACTAAATCGAATAGTTAGCCATATTTTGGTACTGAGGTAAGTTCGTGTGTAAATAATGCAACATTACATTATTATGTTTTTAACGCTTTAATATTACTTGAATTGTGTAATTGTCTTCGTGAATTTAATTAATGATGACTCGATGATGATTCGACGGTTGAACCTTAGGAATAGTTAGGATACAAATGTCATGACATTAAGGTTATGTGCGATCCCATATAAGACCATGTCTGGGACATGGCATTGGAATTGATATGTAATTTCGTATAAGACCATAGCTGGGCTATCGGCATTGATATGTGATCCCATGTAAGACCATGTCGGGGACATGGCATTGGCATCAATCTACGATCCCATGTAAGACCATGTCTGGGACATGGCATTGGAATTGATATGTGATCCCATGTAAGACCATATCCGAGATATGGCATTGGCACCCTACCCTATGTACGAGAGTTCCTGAGTATCTATTAGTATTCCAAGTAGTTCAACGGGAAATCCAACGATTATGTCAAAGAGATGACAAGGTATGATCATGTTGAAAGGGTATAGGTACGTACACAAAGCTCATAAACATTGAGATTATGAATCGATGAGACCTTAGAAGAAGTGAATGAATGAATTATGATCATGAGTTTTATTGTACATTATGTAAATGGCATGACTTAAAATATACCTATGATATTTGATGACATTGTGATAAATATTATTGTGTTATGTGTATAATAATGCATGGTTAATGTTATTAATCATTTACATGCTAACTTACTAAGCTTTATGCTTACTCCCTTTTGTTTTCCATTTTCTTATTAAAACTAATCTTTTGGGTATAGTGAATTCAAGTATTTTGAGTATGGCATGTATAAGGACTTGGTCTTTTTTTTATATGTCATATTGGTTTAGCCAAATGTATTGGCTTATAATGATTTGATGATTCATTTTGTATATGGCCATGAGATATGGCCCATATTAATTATTGGGATGTAATCCTATTTATATATGCATGCATGTGCTAAGGCCACTCATGAGGTGGTTAAATTCATTTAGCATGGATGAATTGTGGATATGATCATGGATGTTTGATGATGGAAATGTGAGTAAATGGCATAATAACAACTAAGGCATGAATTTATGAAATGGGAGTAAATTGATGTTTCATATTGCATGTGATTTGGTAAGCTTGGTTTAAATAAAATATGAAGTCTTAAGTAAGTGTAAATTGATAAGAAGTTGATATGCATGAGCCATGTTTATGAATGTATAAGTGCTCATTTATGCCATGTAGGATGTCATTGAGATGTGTAAGTGTGCATGTGTTATTGAGGGTGATAAAAGGCTTGGAAAATAGCCTTAAAGTTGTCCACATAGGTAGGCACACGGGCGTGTGTCTAGATCGTGTGTGACACACGGTCTGCCCTATGGACGTGTGATCTGGCCGTGTATCCCCTACATCCTAATTAAATAAAACAAAATGTCCAGTAGTAAACACAGGGCAGAGACACAGCTGTGAGTCTCAGCCATGTGAAGGACATGGCCTCAGGACATGGGCGTGTGCCCTGGCCGTGTGAAGTCTGCACCTGATTTTTGGAATTTAATTCGTCACACGGCCTAAGCACACGGGTGTGTGACTTGGTTGTGTGACCCTAATTGTGGTGATGATGTCATAAATAGAGAATTACATAGGCTAAGGACACGGGCATGCCCCAAGCCACACGGGCTTGTGTGACCACCTGGCCTACCACACGAGCGTGTGGCCATCCAAAGCAAGAAAATTTCTAAGTGACACAAAAGTTTCGAAAGTTCTCAGTTTAGTCCCGAACCATACCCAATGTACGTTTTGTGCCTTGTGGGCCCATATAAGGGACGAGATGCATGTTTATGAATGGTTTTAAATAGAAGGAAATTTTATGGCCCGGTTTTGTATGAATGTTTATGTTTGAGTCAGTAATGCCTCGGACCCTGTCCTGGTGTCGGATATGAGAATGAGGTGTTACAAAGACACACGCTTGTGTCTCTGGCTGTGTAACTATCGAACTAGGGACACATGGATGTGTCCCAGCCTGTGTCCTCACCCGTGTAACTCTCTGAGTAGAGTCACACGGTCGTGTCACATGCCCGTGTGTCAGGCCGTGTAACTCTCTGAGCTGCCCCATATGTCTGTGTGCCAGGCCATGTAACTCTTTGAGTTGCCCCACACACCTGTATGCCAGGTTGTGTGTTAGGCCATGTAACTCACTGACTTGCACCACAAAGAAATCATCAGATGACACATGGCCGTGTCGCCAGGCCATGTGTCTCACCTGACTGAGTCACATGCATGTGTCTCAGGCCATGTGGACCAAAATTTACCTAATATTAAGCTATTCCAAAACCATGTTATGCATAAACATTCAACCTATTTAAGCACACTATAAAAGGGACCTAAACAACACCCAAACACACACCAATATGCCATCTTAAGATCCTAAATCAACTAACCAATATGTCATTCAAAGGCATCATAATTAAACAATCTAGCATTTACCAAAACATATGAACCTTACCTATTTCCATGCACAAAAAATTCATTCTATATGTGCCTAAAACACGTCATAATTGACAATTTCCAAACCAACATCTTGTGCCAAAATGCCATACACAATAATTCACAAAAATGACCAAAAAGACCTACCTAACAAGAATTATAAGTCCATCAATCCTTCACAAATATCAAGATACAAACATACCAAAATACCATTACATAACATCCTATACATGCCATTATAAACCTCAGCCAAAATGTTCAAAAACTACCGAAAATAAATGGATAGTGTGACTTGAGTGCCTATTTGGCTGTCCAACCTTCAAAGTATTTACAAGAACAAAAAAATAACACAAGTAAGCTCATTTAAATCTTAGTAAGTTGACGTACAAAAATGATAAATCTTGCCAAAGTAATACAATAAATCATTCAATAAGAACTCAACTACATGTATTCCCTGTCATCCAAAATCTCAACCCAGTGAATTGCAAGTTCAATTCAAAGCTCAAATACATGTTATAATTATCAAAATCATTAAAAAAGTTATAATACAGAGATTCATGATATAATGAACGACTTACAGATATGAGTACATAGATATTCCACCCGAAACACGCCAAATGCTTATAAGAGCTAGTTCAACAAGAAACACGCCAGATGCTCATAAGAGCTAGTCCAACTGAAAACACGCCAAAACATGGAGTATAACACGAGAGTTCACAAAAAATGCTGAACCTCAGCCTACTCAAGAAAAATATACATCACTCCACAACAATCTCCACTTCAATCCCCTTATAACACGCCATAATTCAATTGTACTCTATCCTGCGTCCAACTTATCCAAGTATTGAAATTCAACAAAATTTCTCAAATAACTTTACATCATCTATAATCAAATATATCTATTATATCATATTCCATCATCAAAAACTTCATATAGATGTTAAATTATAAGTCCTACGAACTTACCTGGACTGAATTGTAGTAGTTGCTGAAGTTCAAGGACAAATTTGTGATTTTTCCTTTTCCACATATATCAATAGTGTATTGATCTAAAATGTAAAATTTCTCACTTATTAGCTTACATTTCACATTCCAATTTACTTTACATTTTATACCCTTTTATTTTTCAAATTTACACAATTACCCCTAACTTTTACAACTTTTGCAATTTAGTCCATTACCTCAAAAATCATCAAATTAAGTATTTTCCTCAAGTCAACATTATAGCCAAATATTCTAGGTCCTTAAATATTTTATCATAAAAAGAATTCAAGGTTCATCAATGGACACTTTTGAAATTTTTAACAGATTAAAAAACAAAGGTACAAGCCAATTGGACCTAGTTGCACCGATCTCAAACACATAAAAATTACAAGAAACGGGTATAGAAATCACTCACATGCAATGCTTTGAACCTAGCCGAATCTTAAAGCTTGAAAAAACATGGGCATTCGTTTTTCAACTAGAAAATTAAAGAAGATGATGACAATTTCATGTTTTGTTTATGTTTAATTATTGACTAATTACCTTTTTACCCTTTAAAATCAATTAAAATTTCATTAAAACCACACTAGACAATCCACTATTTACTACTAAGGTACAATTACCTTATTGGTCCTACCACATATATTATATAAGCCATTAAATCACCAAAATGTAATAATTAACAGTTTTACACTTATTACAATTTAGTCCATTTCCTTAATTAGCTATCTAACCGTTAAAATTTCTTAACCAAATTTTAATACGACTTTAATGAATCCATAAATATTCTATAAATAATATTTACGAGTCGACACAATGGAAATTTGTGGTCCCAAAATCACTATTCCGTCAACACTGAAAATCGGGCTGTTAAAGTTATTATATCTGAAAATAGTGAGAAATTTATTTTCTAAGTATAAATTCTATTTTTTGGAAATAACAATTCTAGCAGTTTCTATTGAGAGAGAATTAATTTCCTAATGAAATTAGAATTTTTTCTGGTTTGATTCGTGATTGTTCGAACCCACACTTGAGGCGATTCATGGTACGAGAATAGTGGAGAAGGTTGTTTGGTTAAAAGTCGGGAAAATTTTATTGCTATAAATATCACAAACCAACTCAGGTTTCAAAATTTTAATTTTCTGTTGTGACAAAAAATTATTTTTAAACCAAATTTTTTCTAACATAATGTTAGGTCACCAGCTGGATTATCAATAGGGTTGGGATTAGTTTAGGGCAACTCCCCGTGAATGGTTAATTCCTAAATCAAATCCTCAATATTCTATTCTTGAGTTGTTTGGGGGTTTGAAGGTGTAGGTGAACCTATTCCAAATGAATGATTTGGTGGACATGACATCGGTTTAGGAAGTACTGATAGGATCTTGAATGGTTTCAGGGATTGGGGTTTCATTGATTTCAAGATTTTCTTTATGTGAAGAACAATTTGATATGTTTTTAGCCTTAGTAGGGATGGTTTTAGATATTTCATGTAAAGGGGTTACCAGAACAAGATCTTAGGTAGTGGGCACTTCTTGTTCTTGATCAGTGGTAGCTTGACCTTGGCTACTTCCTTCTCCCGTCTATTGTGCTTAGAGACGTTTTTGCTATCCCTCAGCAGTGATAATCTTGATTCTTGCCATGGCTGGGAGATGAAGTAGCATGAAGTATTTCTTTAGGTTTCTAATGCAAAGAGGCAGCTTTGAGAAGAAATCACTGTAACACCTTTTGAAAGCCTTGAGAGATAAGTAGCTAAAGAGTTAAGGTAATTTGAAAGGAAATTTAAAGATAGAAAGAAGTAACCACTTCCCATTCAATGCACGTCTTTCACCAAGATTTATGAAAGAGAATCCACCAGGTTTTCCCATGAAAAATTCACTTTTTTGCCCAAGAAAAATAATAATACCCTCAAATATTTTCTTTAGAAACCTGGGAATAAAAACACCAAAATGGCATTTGTGATAGTTGTGTGGATGACATCTTCAATTGTTACATGTTTTTCAAGCTCAACAAATACCAACAAAGCTTCTCAACCTCTCAAATTTGTTTGCATCTAAGGCCTTCATGAACATGTAACGCCTTCAACCTGATTCGATTCGCTAGATCCAGATCTCGGGTGTTACCAGAATTATACTAACAAATTTTAAACTTTTACAACTACTTACAAATATTTACATTTATAACACTTACAAATTTTTATTAAACAAATGAACCTCTAATATACATACAAGAGTAGATAGAAAATTTATTTACAAAATTCATCGCCATAGAACTATTTATTTCAATTACCCAAACTGTATACTTCTATGTAACACTACTAATTCATAATACACCACCAAGCTTGCTTTGTATGTATAATAACCTGTATGCCGCTCCGTTGGCATAATCCTGGCATCATTCCTCCAGGTACAAACTCACATCTTCAAACCTATAACTTAACATACAATATAGATAAGTTCATAAGAACTTAGTGAGAAAAACACCATTTACCTTAGTGATACATGCTTATAGGAGAAGATGACTAATAATAGTGATCTTGTCGTTCTTAAACCTTAACCTTATTTCAGAAAAAAACTTTCTCAAACTCTAATCTCTTATACACATTAATTACCACCTTACTCCGAATTCATTTATATTTCCCATCGATGACTACAATTCTTCACTTATTTTTCAATCTTAACAACCATATTACTAATTTAGTTTTCTTTTCAAATATCAAAGAAATTCAATATACCATTTCATGTGCACGCCTAACTTAGAACCAACGTACAAGCACAATTCATAACGAGCACATTCTTAGTTGGTGGATGCCTTCTTCGAACATTTAGAAATGAGCATTTATTTAGACCAATTCTCACTGTTGAATCATAACTTTTATGGGTCTCTTCAAATCATTCTCTTCAATAAACTTTTTACCTTAAATAGTACTTACATATAACTAATTGATACTTTAAATTATGTTGGATTTACTGAGTGTTTAAAGAATCATACAGAACACATATCAGAACTTCCCTCAGAACATCACCAGTCATCCCATTCAGAATACTCCTCAAAGGCCATTCATTCAGAGTTCGACATAAAGACAATTCTTACAGAGTGTGCCACAAAGGTTATTCATTTCAGAGTTTTCCATATCAGAGTTTGTGTTTTTTTTTGTCCCGAGAGACTTCATCATTTACCATCATAGTGATTAGATACAAACCTACAACCTAGACCCTTATACACGGACACGATCCATACCAGACATTTTTTATCACCAATCAGATGACCCTATAACTCATTCTACAAATGCCAGACACATATATGTATATGCACTTCAACATAAAAAAACCTATATGCAATTCATCATGCAATTTGTACTCATCTAATTTCTTATATAACATACATACTTACTTCTTCAATATTTTATATGCTTTTCATGATCTCCAGAATATAGATCCTAACAATACATTGATGGATACCTAGAAACCCTGTATGAACTATTGTGTGCCAACCATTATTTAGCATCATTTATTCTGTTGGATACCACCACAGTCACATCATTCTCTGATACACCAGTTATCATGATCTTACCCTACCAAATCTTCCTTGCCTAGCTAACTAAGAAATCTTTTCAAACCTTTCATAAATTTTAGTTACAATAATAATAGTAATAATAATTTCTTAACAAAATATTTCCTCATAAACCACTTCCAACCACCCATGCCTTAAGCCATACCCTTATTTCAAACAATTCTCTAAAAATTATATTGGGCAAATACATATGTATTTGGCGAATACTTTCGTTGAACTAAATGCCTTCCAATTTACTCTTAGAAAAACTTTGATTATATACGAAACATATTGATATTGGCAAAAGACTATTAGACCATTCAGATGAACTCCATATCCATATCTTTAAGAAAACATATATTCAAAACATTCATATTCCAAATTTTCTTGTGATTTTAGGAGAGGTCATTAAATCCTAGACAATCATGATTTGACAAATTCCAAGTAACTCTTATTCAACATTCATCATAATATAGACGCCCTTCAATTATAGATCCTTAAATCTTACATAGTTACAAATATATATCTGACCTTTTTCGGATCATCATGGTGAATACTTTTACCATCATGTAGATACATGGTTCTTCAATAACTTATTCGATTAAATTCACAAATCTTACTCAACTAATGTTCTTAAGCACAGTAACACTTTACCTCAACTATACTTATTACAAAACTAATTGACTTATTCATATCTTACTAGAAATTCAGTCATGTAAATCTCACCAGACATTCATGAAAGATTACACTATACAAGCTAACCAAAGCATGCCATACAAGCTTCATACATAATCTCATTTCTACTCTCTTGGCGGACTTCATAGAAGATGCCATCACGACTTCATATGAAGCACACCTTAGTGAATTCATATAAAGCCATGTACTTGTGGTCTTTTCATGTAATCCTTTCATAACTGCCATGGGTCATAACCTCATGGTCTTACATATACATTCATGTATCATGATCTACCACTTCATTTCTTATATATATCGAAGGCTACGCCATGAATTATTTGTATCATTTCATTTCATATTCTTTATGCCATTAGACCTAGCCTCATGGACTTACACATATCATGTATCACGATCGGTCAATTCAGTCGTTAATTTACTGAAGGCTACGCCATGAGTGTTTCCATATCATAAGATGCCATGGGTCAAAATCACATGGACTTTTGTCTCATTCATGACGTGACTTGCTAGTCTGATTAGCAATAACTGCCTTATGATCTGTCAAGACATACTATTATTTACACCCTTTTTACACATAACTTTAGCTTGTTTAATAGTTAAATCAAAGCATCTTAGTATATATTTATGTTTTCATGCTTAAAGTAGTAGTTTATGCTTTTTAGTACTTTTTATTACATTTTATATATCTAAATAGGTTACATGGTCTTATAGGACAAATTGGGAGCTAAAGATACATATTCGGGCTAAAACTGATGTCTATGTCGCAACACCAAGACATTGATGTCACAACATCAAAGATAGAAGAAAAAACAAGTCCTGGAGTAAAATGGCCTTCAGTTTCATGACACCACTCTTCAATATTATGACATCGGACCCAATGTTGCAACACAGCAAGCCAGTGTTGCAACACCACTTCTACGTGACCCAAAGAGACCTTACACGTAACAACTACATTTTTTAGGGGAAATTAGGAGTATTTGTCCTAATCGAACACTAAAAACTTCAAGGATAGTTTAAGCACTTTAATATTCCAAGTTTAGCCTATATAAAGGCCATTGTAACCAAATTAAACAGGTAATTTTTAAGGAAATAGAAATCATTCTTTGGTTTTTATTTCGTTCTTAGTTTTTACTTAGTTTATTTTATGTTCTTATAATCGAAAGATCCTATTTCAAAGTAAAACTCTCGTGAGTGGAGATTGTTCCAAATTCAAGCTTTCATCGATAAATCGATGAACATCACTTTTCTTTATTCTATTCTTTACATCTCTTTCTTTAACATTGTTAATTGAATGTTTGTGTAAAGATTAGAATCAATTCATGTTTTATACATATTTAACATGTTTCAACTATTTAATCTAATTAATTAATTAACATGTAAAGTTCAATTAGGATTGGTTGAATCTAGTTGAGTGCAATTAAACCCTAGGATTGACGACCCTAGGAAGTCATCTTGGTAGGTATGAACCCGAAATCAGTATTGCCTACGAAGCATCACTTAGTAGATCAGTGGATGGGGAAGGAAGAATTTAAACCCTAGGCTTGACGATCCTAGGAAGTCATATAGGTGGGAATTAACGCGAAATCGGTATTGCTTATCCATGAAAACATTCCTTACCCTATCAAAGTCTTATGGGTTTATCATCATTAGACTGCTCATTGGTTTCATCACTAGCACCACTTTCTTAATTTTCCACTTCTATGTTTTCACCAGTCTTGGTAGTGCCAAGGGGAATGGGTATTGTCTCAAGCACTAGATTGGAAGTTGTGTTCTCATCATAATCACCATGGATATCAAAAACTTCAGCATCGTCTACCATCATATTATTAACTCCATAACATTTTTAGTTCACTTGTTGAACACCCTATAGGCTTTATTGCTCACTACATACTCAATAAAGATGCTTTCATAAGATTTAGAATCAAACTTATCTTTGTGTTCGCTATCTCTCAAGATGTAATACGTATTTCTAATGACATGAAAGTTCTACATTATAGGCTTATTTCCTTTCCACAATTCATATAGAGTTGTTTGAGTCTAGGCTGGATCATAACCCTGTTGATTACATATTTAGTTGTGTTAACAGCCTCAACCTCGATGTGAAATGTTTTTACTGTTGAGCATCGCTCTTGTTATTTCCTGTACAGTTTTTTTATTGTGTTCTACTACATTTTGCTGAGAAGTTTTGGGAGCTAAAAACTCACTTCTTCATAATAAAACTTCCTAAACTCTTCATTTTCAAACTTTCGTCCATGATCACTACGTATTATCCTTATTAACCCAATGGTTTTTCCTGGGTTTTCCTTCTTTTCATTCATAAGCCCCTTACACAATGATTTAAATTCATCAAAATGTGAAACTAAAGTAGCCATCAACACACACAATGGCATATCTTTTTCTTCCAAGGCTTCCTATTTAAACAAAACCAAATAGATCAATGTGCAAAAGTACAAGTGAGGCTTTGTTATGAATGTGGGTAAATTTTTTATGTTTTTTGTGATGTTTTTTTACCCTTCACACAGCTATTGCAAACTTTAGAAATGTTGTTAGATTTAGTGCCCTATTTGTAGTATATTCATTTTGTACACTTATAATTTTTTGAACAAATTGGTTAATAAAATTATTCATGAATTACATTAGTATCCTTTGTATGATGTCCTCATTTGATTTTTACATGTAAAGCAACATAAAAGCAAATATTAGCTCACTGGTTGTCTAGTGTTTAACTAATACTAAACGGTATTACGTGGTCAAGTCGTAATACAGAAAAACAACTTATATTAGTAAACAAAATTAAACATGTCCTTAGTCTAATCGAAAATGAGAAAAATGATTGAAAGGCTAATATGTCATATATCAAGTCCAATTGGGGGGATACTTTGTCTTGGGCATCAACAGATGAATTATAGACGATAGTGACATAGATGTGACTAATTGAACTAACAATATATCAGACTGGACCCTAGTAGAATAGATCCTGAATTAGTTTATGGATTTATTCATTTGTGATGCTCATAGTGTGGCATACTTAAATCCTAAGTGAATTATGGACTATCTATGTGTGACTCATATACTTTGGTGTAAGTAAAAGCCTAAGTTAAAATAGATAAGGAACCTAAAGCCAGTACGTTGGGTATGCGACTTCTACAATATGTAGCACAATTCAAAATAGTGGAATTTATAGCCCAAGACATGGGTAAATGATATCCTCTCATTGGCATTACATGATAGATGAAAAGTAAACATGGTCATGAGTCCTTTGTCTTTGTGATAAACGACTTAATTACTATATAGTAGTAATTGACATTTCATGAAGGAAGATGTAATAGTTATCATGAGATAAAATAAGATCATATTGAGAGAACATATTTATCCTAAAGAGATTATGGATATCCTATGAGGGTAACACACTTATGACAAGGTCATTGGACGAGAACCAATCGAGTAGATTTTGTAATGGTATGTAATTAGGAAGAGCTAAGTCATGATACCATTGTGGAATAACTTCGTGACTAAATAAGTTTATAATTAATATGCAAAAAGCTAGAACTTAATTTTAAATCATTTGAGCCCTAATCACATATGTCCAATTGGTCCCTCCGTTAGCTTCTTGAAACCAAAAATGAATTGCATGTTAAATCAAATGAACAGAAATAGATAGAAATGATAAAGTTAGACAAATGGGTAACATTTAGAAATGAATCAGGTTTTCTCACTAAGTATGGGAATGACCTGAGAATTAATTTATGATTTTTCAATTGATTCATAACTAATTAAATATTTTAAGTTCGAAAATGAAATTAGATTAATTGGTCATTTTGAATCCGTTAAATGTAGAAATATTAAATATATTTTCTCATAGATTCTTTTAAGGTAAAGTTGTCATGATTTTAACGGAATCAAAATCGGGCTGAGAAAATTATTTAATTAGAAAATTAATTAATTAAAATTAATTCATAATATTTATTTTGGGAAATAGAAAATAATATATTGGGTTGGATTGAATTATAAAGTTTGGGTTAAATTTCCAAGAAGCACTTATAACTAGACTCAATACAGGAAAGACTCAAAGCCCATCATATTGAATACAAAGGGACGACAAACCCTAGTATTTTAACTAAGGTTGTCGCCCCTCTCTCTCTTATTTCAACTAGAGGATTATTTTTCTATTAAATAGGCATTAAATGTATTCTACTAATTCAACTAGGGTTTCACTTCCTCTCCCTATAAAAACATAATAAGTTTTACATAACTTTGAGATATTGTTATTTTGCCTAAAAATAGAGAGAATTTAGTTTTAAGTATAAATTATATTTTTCGGCAATAATAATTAATACCAATTTCTATAATAGAGATAGTTTTACTTTCCCACTGAAAGTAAAGAAAATAATTTTTGGATATGTGTTTGATTCGAAAGTATTCAAGCCTACACTCAAAGCAGTTCGTGGTACAAGAATAGCAGCAAAGGTCATTCAGTTGAAAGCCAGGAACGTCTAGGATCGGTCTAGCCCAAAACACAGGTGCAATTTCGGAAAAAAGTTTGTTACTATTAATATCATAAATCAGCTCGATATTCAAATTTTTATTTTTCCATTGTGTAAGAAAACCCTTTTTTGAGCTAGATTTTTTCCAACAAATGGTTCCTGTAAGTTTGGAAATGCCTCAAAATGCCTCATATCAAACTTTATCATTATTATGTGTTTAATTTACTAATTATGTGTGGTAAGTATTTTAAGGTAAGTGTTTAGTAAAATGATAAATTTATGATTGGGCACTGAAATGAGACTGATACTGAACTGAATTATAGAATACTGAAAATTGTTTTGAGTACTAAATTGAATTGTGAAGTTACTGAATATTATTATGTATACTGCATTGAACTGTGAAATTACTGAAGTAATGAATTACTGCAATATAGTGAAATTGATTGAAATAAGGAATTATATTTGATTATTAACTTTGACTTCGAGCCGATGAGGCACCATGTGTGTCGTATTGCTACTGTTACTTCGGTTTAATCCGATGAGGTACTGAGTACCGTACTATTACTGTTTTACTTCGGCAAAGCCGATGAGGCACTGAGTGTCGTACTGGTGTATTGGTTGGATCTGTGTATCCGCCTAAGTCCGAGTCTTGTTAATAGGGGTAAATATGAATATTAAGTGAAATTGAAATGAGAATTGAATTCCTTATTAACTTGTCGGGCTAGTCGGATATAATTGGCATGCCATAGGATTTGGAAGAGTACGGGATATATCGGCTTTGTCGATCAAGCACTTTATGTGTTGTATATTAGGCACTTTATGTGTCGTATACTGATCAGGTACTATGTAGCGTTTTAGGTACAATGTGCCGTACTGGTGTCTTTGGTTGGATCCGTGTATCCGTCTAACTCCGAGTTATGTTAATAGGGTTGAATAAATGAAATGAGAAAATCGAATGAATTTGATCGATTGAACTATTGAAAGTATGAAAAAGTGGAATTATGAATTGAAATTGAATTGAAATTGAGATATGAGATTGAAGGCTTAAACCAAAGGTTCATGAATTGATTAAAGATAATATAGATGATATGTGATGCCCTTTGATGGAAGACTATTGTTGAGATATGAATTTAAATATAAATTAGCACATATGACTTATAATTTTACATGTTTGATGTCTATTATTTATTATATTTTTTATAATTTGAATTATGGTAATACCACTGAGTATAGACATACCCAGCATACGATTGTATTACTATAATTCAAATTATTTATTATTAAATGTTAAATTTAAATTATGTGCATGGTAAGTGAAGTATGAGGTAAGTGTTATTGTTGAATTGAATGGAAATTGAACTGAGTGATGGATAAATATTAGTATTGAACTGTATATTGATAAGAAAATGAAATTAAATTGAGTTGCGAATGAATTGAAAGTGAAATTGGAATTGGATAGTGATATATGAAGTACATGATAAGAATTATTAGTAAATTACGAGACTAGTGAATTTTGAAATATATTACATGTATTAAAGATAGAGAATATATAAACATACGGATTATTGGTACAATGATTAAATTGTAAAGTATTTAAATGTATGAAATTCAATTTTAATGCTCAAGTAGACGAAATTTAGATCTACTAGAATATTAGTGGCATGCCATTAAGGAACTCTAGTGCGCTTTTTTATTATTAGCACATTTGTGCTCTCCGTTTAGCACATCTGTGCTATCTGTATAACACTTTAGTGCTCTCTATTTAATAGTGCATAATAATGCGCCTCTATATCAGTTCTGTATATTCTAAGTGTTCTGTTTAGTCTAGTAGGCCTCTGTTAAAAAGGTAAACAATTTTCGTTACAAGGTAAAGTATTATCTTTGATTTGTGTTTAAAAGATTGAATTAAAAATAAATTGTGAAATGAAAGGATAGAGAATGGACTAGTAAGTAAAAATGATTATGACTGAGATATCGGACAATTTTTCTGAGGATTATTCAAAATACGCAATGTTACTGTTAAGAAAGAAGTTATTTGTGACAGCCCAAAGTTGACCCTAGTCGGGAAGTGGTTTCGGGACCGCTAAACCGAGTCACCGAAATGTTTGAATGTGATACTTATTGTCTAGAATATGTAATTATGAATGTGTGAAAATTTCAAGCTTCAATTTGGTTGATTTCATGTGAATTTAGTCAATAGGACTTATGTGAGAAAATTCTAAAATGTGATAGGTCAATGTGTGAGGACCTATTAGTGCATGTGGACAAAGGGGGGACTTGCATGTCAAATTCCCCCCTAATGAGTAGTGGCCGGCCATGACAAGGAATGATGGGCAAAACATGTCATGAAACATGTTTTGTTAATGGAAGAATAAAATAAGGAGTATGGGTAATAAAGAAATGGAAACAAAAGAAAAAAAAATGTGTGGTTGCCCCCCCATTGCCGTGAGCTAAAGAGAAGAAAGGAGAAAAATTTGTGTTCATCCTTTCTCACCTTCATTTAGCCTAAATTAGAAAGAAAAACAAAGAAAAAAAATTTCTCATCCTTTGGTTCATCCTTGGCCAAAAATTTTAAGGAGGAAAGAAGAAGAAAGGTGAAGAGATTCGGCCATGCATGTAGCTAGGCTAAGGTATGTTTGATGATGTTCCATGAGATGCATGCATGTTTTAGTTGTTAGCTTGAGTTCTACCTAGCCCATGGTCTAAATCTTGCTATGTGATGGAAATGGCACTTGACCATGGATGCATCATTCTTGGTTGATGTTTGATGTTGTGGTGATGAGGCATGAGGATGAGTTAAGATTCGGCCTAGGTGGAGGTTGTGTTAATGCCATTGCATGCAAAATATGAAGCTTGTTAATGATGCATGTGATGATGGCTTGATGATTCTTGAACCTCCTTTTTAGCATTTTTGTGTGAGCACATATGTGCATTGGTTGCTAAATGGAGAAGAATCGGCTAGCAAGATGTGTGCTAAGGCCGAATGTAACTTTGCATGTTGATGAGCAATGCATGTGTTAAATCGATGAAAAGGGGGAGGATGCTTTACTAGTGTGTATATGTGTGTATTAAGTGTTGAAATCGACCCCAAAAATAGACATGCATATTCGGCCAAGGGGAAAGAAATTAGCTAATATGTTGTGTTGATGCATGATTTTTGCATGTATGAGACTTTAATGTCTAATATATAAATATGGGCTAAGTGCCTTGTGTTCATCTTTTTGATGCCTAAATGATGAAATCAATTTATTTGTTTAATTAAGCTCAAGAGCAAAGGGGAAATAAATCCGATAAAGGGAAGGAAAAAGTGGTTGAATAGCTAGCGGAATCGTTCGACAACACCCGAGGTAAGTTCTTGAGTAAGAGAGCTTAAATTACAATGTGATTAAATCATGCTCTATGTGTGGCTATTGAGCCGAATGTGCAAGGACGATATGTGCCTTGTGTTTGAGTTTCGCAAATGAAAATGAAATATGAATGTGCATGATTAATTGAATGCTGTCCGGGCTAAGTCCCGAAGGCTTTGTGCTAAGTGAATATATCCGGACTAAGATCCGAAGGCCTTTGTGCGAGATACTAAATCCGGGTTAAGTCCCGAAGGCATTCGTGCGAGTTGTTAAATCCGGGTTATGTCCCGAAGGCATTGTGTGAGTTACTAAAACCGGGCTATGTCCCGAAGGCATTTGAACGAGGAGCTATATCCGGTTAAATCCCGAAGGTACGTGATTTGGTAATGAATGAGCTTGCTGTAAAATTCCAGCGAATACTCGAAAAACATCCCAATATGGGGATATGTTACGTATGTGTTGAATTTAATCGAGCCCTTACAAATAAATGTTCGCTCAGTTGATAAACGAGCTACCGGCCTTCGGCTAAGTTAGTCTATTGTGTATGTACATAAGGGTTGTGAATGTTGTGAAGCAAGTTTGATATCGGTAAATTGCGTATTATGAAATATTCCATTTAGCTAAATGTGTGTTATTCTTTGTTTATGCTGGAATTCCTTGCTCAAAACTTACTAAGCATAAATTGCTTACTCGTTACACTGCTCCTCTGTTTTATAGATTTTTGGTTCTCCAGCTATCGGACTCGGGATCTTGAAGTCGAAGTCGCCCACACTATCAAAGGCTCTTTTGGGTACTATTTTGGTTGAATCTTGATATGGCATGTATAGGACTACCCATTGTTGTTTTTCGAGTACTTTATGAAATGTATAAGTGTACAGCCATGCGAAAATGGCTTGTAGAAGTGGAGTATGGCATTAGACCATTCGTGTTTATGAATGTATAGATGGTTTCATGATGTAACTATAGTTGGAATGGAAGTGTTGAGCAAATGATCAGCCACTGGAATGGCTAAGTATGATCATATGTGGGCTTATGTATGACAAGGCCCTAGTTGGTCCATGAAACCCCAAATTAGGTAAGGTTTACTTTGAAAACAGAAGCTGATAGCAGCAGTGGTGTGGATTGGAAAAATCACAAGAATTCGTAGGAGTGGAATTAAATAGTGAATAAATTATGTAATCGAACCTTGATGAATCTACTTTCATATGGAAGTAACGAAACAATCATAGGAACAGTACAGTAAGAGATATTCGGGTTCTTGTGGAACAGGGCCAGAACAGTTTCTGGATTCCCTGTTCCGCCTTTGGAAATTCACTATAAATTGACCAGAGATAATTAGGGGTCATACCATATATGTATGGATTCCTCTCTGAGTCTAGTTTCCATAGAAATAAACGGCATCAGTATTGAAGCTCTGTGCAGAGAGATATCCAAGTCGTAATGGGAAAAGGTCAGTGTAGTCGACCCCTGTAACATGGGAGACTTTGACTAATAAACTGTACTAATTGGCCCGACCAAAAATTCTAGAAAAAAATACATAGGTGGGGACATGAGTCTAGTTTTAGGGAAAAATCACAAAACTGATTTTCGAGTTGTGAAACTCAAGATATGATTTTTGAAGCGACTAGTACTCAGACTGGGCAGTGTCTGGAAAAATTTTTCAAAGTTTGTTAACATCTCGTGTCCGACTCCGGTGTCGGTCTCGGGTTCGGGGTGTTACATTTTATTGGTATCAGAGCTACGGTTTAGTCGATTCTAGGACTACCGTAATGTGTTGGGTCTAGCTATACATGCCATTTTATGTGATTACTTGATAGTGTGGTGACTTCTGAAAATTGTAAATGTGTTTATAGTAATGGATCCCGATCGTGACCGAGAGGTAGCTGATGATCTTGAGAGTGTAGCGCCTGCTCCCGCACAAGGGACAGTGCCGGCAGACTCTCAACCTAATGCTAGTAATTCGAATGATGAAGCTAGACAAGCATTCTATAGCGTGATGAATGATTGGTTCAACCAATACATTCGAACTAATATGGCTGTTCCACAACCTCCATTCCCGACAAATACTACCCCCGCACCTACAATACCGCCGGTAACGGACCAAATAAGGTCAAATAAGCCCCCAGTTGATAGAATCCGAAAACATGGGGCTACTGAATTTAAGGCTATGGATAGCGATGATGCCGAGCAAGCTGAATTTTGGCTGGACAACACTATCCGGGTACTCGATGAGCTATCTTGTACATCCGATGAATGCCTAAAGTGTGCCATCTCCTTGCTACGTGATTCTGCCTACTATTGGTGGAGTACTCTGACTTCTGTTGTGCCCCGAGAGCAAGTAACTTGGGAGTTTTTCCAAACTGAGTTTCGGAAAAAGTATATCAGTCAGAGATTTGTTGATCAAAAACGGAAGGAATTTCTTGAGCTTAAGCAAGGCTCCATGTCGGTTACTGATTACGAGCAAAAATTTGTTAGACTTAGCAAATACGCTCGGGAATGTGTTTCGTCCGAAGCTATTATGTGTAAACGCTTCGAGGATGGGCTGAATGAAGATATAAAAAATGTTCGTTGGCGTTCTTGAAATACGAGAGTTCGTGGTACTTGTTGAACGAGCTTGTAAAGCCGAAGAGCTTAGAAAAGAAAAGCAAAGAGTTGATGAGGGAACTGGAGAGTTTCATAAAAGATCCTCGGGAAGGTCTCTTCAACAGACATCGAAGAGATTTCGAGATGATGCGGGCCAGTTTAGAGGCACTTCGGGCCTTTTTAGACGAGATCGTGATCGACCCCCTGTGGGTACACGAGGCACTTCGGTCGCCAGTGTTGGGAATGAACGTCGAGATAGAACGAAGTGTCGATATTGCGGTAAATGGCATTCGGGGAGTTGTAGATTCCCTGATCGCTCCTGTTACAAGTGCGGATCAGTTGACCACTTCATTAAAGATTGCCCGAGGTTGTTTGAACAGAATGAAAATCAGAGTGGGAAACCGGGTGCTACCACTGCTCGAGGTAGACCATTTGGAATTACGGGCAATGCTAGTGGTGGTCAGAGAGGATCTAGAGATGATATAACCAGATCCGAAGCTCGTGCGCCTGCTAGAGCTTATGCTATACGTGCCCGCGAGGATGCTTCTTCGCCTGATGTTATTACCGGTACATTCACTCTCTTTGATACTAATGTAATTGCTTTGATTGACCCCGGTTCTACTCATTCTTACATATGTGAAACCATAGCATCCAGTAAGACTTTACCTATTGAGTCTACTGAGTTTGTAATTCGGGTGTCAAATCCCTTGGGTCGTTACGTGCTTGTCGACAAAGTGTGTAAGTAATGTCCCCTAGAAATTCGAGGTGCGCAAATAACGAAGTAATCCGAGTTGAGTCTACGGACTTGGAGGGGATGCCAGCTGTAATATCAACAATGTTGGCCCAGAAATATGTAAGAAAAGGGTGCGAAGCATACCTTGCGTATGTACTGGATGACAAAGAATTAGACAAGAAACCCGAATCTGTGCCGGTGGTTTGTGAATACCCGGATGTTTTTCCGGAAGAATTACCGGGTCTACCACCTGTTCGGGAGGTAGAGTTTGGTATTGAGCTTGTACCTGGGACTACGCCGATTTCGATAGCTCCGTATCGTATGGCACCAACCGAGTTAAAGGAGTTGAAAGCTCAGTTGCAAGAACTGACGGATAGAGGTTTCGCTCGACCAAGTTTCTCACCTTGGGGTGCACCAGTATTGTTCGGGAAAAAGAAGGACGGAACCATGAGGTTGTGCATTGACTATCGTCAGCTGAATAAAGTGACGATAAAGAACAAATATCCGTTGCCGCGCATCGATGATTTGTTCGACCAACTGAAGGGAGCCTCAGTGTTCTCAAAAATAGATTTGAGATCGGAGCTTTTTGGGGCTCGCCGGTTATTACCGACGATTTGTCAAAGGTTTCTCGATGATAGCCACACCAATGATGAAGCTACTTCAAAAGGACGTTAAGTTCGAATGGACGGAGAAGTGTCAGAAAAGTTTCGACCAACTGAAAACTCATTTGACTGAAGCTCCAATTTTGGTGCAACCCGAATCAGGTAAAGAGTTTGTCATTTATAGTGACGCATCCCTACTTGGGTTGGGTTGCGTATTGATGCAGGAAGGTCGAGTCGTGGCCTATGCGTCGAGACAATTGAAGCCACACGAGAGGAATTATCCGACCCATGATCTCGAACTAGCTGCCATCGTGTTTGCTTTAAAAATATGGCGACATTATCTGTTTGGTGAGAAGTGACATGTATTTTCGGATCACAAAAGTCTCAAATATTTGATGACTCAACGAGACTTGAATCTGCGACAAAGATGTTGGCTTGAGTTGTTGAAAGATTACGAGCTTGTCATTGATTACCACCCGGGAAAGGCTAACGTGGTTGCAGACGCCTTAAGCCGGAAGTCATTGTTTGCTTTACGAGCGATGAACGTGCATTTGTCTGTTCTACCAGACAATGTGTTAGTAGCTGAATTAAAAGCTAAACCATTATTGACTCACCAAATTCGTGAAGCTCAGAAAGTCGATGATGAATTGGTTGCAAAACGGGCTAAGTGTTTTCCGAACGAGGAATCGGAGTTTCAAATTGATGATGATGATTGTTTGAGGTTCAGAAATCGTTTGTGTCTTCCAAGGAATTCGGAACTCATTTCGATGATTCTGAACGAAGCCCATTGTAGCCGAATGTCAATTCACCCGGGGAGTACGAAAATGTACAACGATTTGAAACGTCAATTTTGGTGGCATGGTATGAAACGGGACATCTCCAACTTTGTTTCGAGATGTTTAATATGTCAACAAGTGAAAGCGGAACATCAAGTGCCTTCAGGATTACTCCAGCCGATCATGATACCCGAGTGGAAATGGGATCGAGTCACAATGGACTTTGTGTCCGGACTGCCCTTGTCAGCAAGTAAGAAGGATGCGATATGGGTTATTGTTGATAGACTGACTAAGTCGGCTCATTTCATCCCCGTACGTACGGATTTTTCATTGGAGAAACTAGCTGAATTGTACGTTTATCAAATTGTGAGATTACACGGGGTACCTGTTTCTATCGTGTCGGATAGAGATCCGAGATTCACCTCACGATTTTGGAAGAAATTGCAAGAAGCTCTGGGTACCAAGCTGCATTTTAGCACTGCTTTTCACCCCCAAACCGATGGTCAATCCGAGCGGATAATTCAGATACTTGAGGATATGTTGAGATGTTGCATCCTCGAGTTCAGTAGTTCATGGGAACGGTATTTACCTTTGATTGAATTCGCTTACAACAATAGTTTTCAATCAAGTATTAAGATGGCACCTTACGAGGCTTTGTACGGTCGTAAATGCCGTACACCATTGTTTTGGACCGAGCTCGGTGAAGGTAAAATTTTCGGAGTTGATTTGATTAAAGATGCTGAACAGAAAGTAAAGGTAATCCGTGAAAGTCTGAAGGTAGCCACGGATCGTCAGAAGTCGTACGCAGATTTGAAACGAAAAGACATCGAGTATCAGGTGGGAGACAAAGTGTTCCTTAAGGTTTCACCTTGGAAAAAGATACTCAGGTTCGGCCGTAAGGGCAAGTTGAGCCCAAGATTCATTGGGCCGTACGAAATCTCCGAACGAGTTGGTCCGGTTGCGTATAGATTGATTTTGCCCCCGGAGCTTGAAAAGATTCATGACGTCTTTCATGTTTCGATGCTTCGACGCTATCGATCTGATCCATCGCATATAATTAGCCCATCAGAGGTTGAAATTCAAGTCGACATGAGCTATGAAGAAGAACCGATGCGTATCCTAGCTCGTGAAGTGAAGGAGTTGCGAAACAAAAGAGTTCTGCTAGTAAAGGTGTTATGGCTCAAACACGGGATCGAGGAAGCTACTTGGGAGACCGAGAGCTCGATGAAAGAACGATACCCAAACCTATTTACCGGTAAGATTTTCGGGGACGAAAATTTCTTAAGTGGGGGAGAGTTGTGACAGCCCAAAGTTGACCCTAGTCGGGAAGTGGTTTCGGGACCGCTAAACCGAGTCACCAAAATGTTTGAATGTGATACTTATTGTCTAGAATATGTAATTATGAATGTGTGAAAATTTCAAGCTTCAATTTGGTTGATTTCATGTGAATTTAGTCAATAGGACTTATGTGAGAAAATTCTAAAATGTGATAGGTCAATGTGTGAGGACCTATTAGTGCATGTGGACAAAGGGGGGACTTGCATGTCAAATTCCCCCCCTAATGAGTAGTGGCCGGCCATGACAAGGAATGATGGGCAAAACATGTCATGAAACATGTTTTGTTAATGGAAGAATAAAATAAGGAGTATGGGTAATAAAGAAATGGAAACAAAAGAAAAAAAAATGTGTGGTTGCCCCCCCATTGCCGTGAGCTAAAGAGAAGAAAGGAGAAAAATTTGTGTTCATCCTTTCTCACCTTCATTTAGCCTAAATTAGAAAGAAAAACAAAGAAAAAAAATTTCTCATCCTTTGGTTCATCCTTGGCCAAAAATTTTAAGGAGGAAAGAAGAAGAAAGGTGAAGAGATTCGGCCATGCATGTAGCTAGGCTAAGGTATGTTTGATGATGTTCCATGAGATGCATGCATGTTTTAGTTGTTAGCTTGAGTTCTACCTAGCCCATGGTCTAAATCTTGCTATGTGATGGAAATGGCACTTGACCATGGATGCATCATTCTTGGTTGATGTTTGATGTTGTGGTGATGAGGCATGAGGATGAGTTAAGATTCGGCCTAGGTGGAGGTTGTGTTAATGCCATTGCATGCAAAATATGAAGCTTGTTAATGATGCATGTGATGATGGCTTGATGATTCTTGAACCTCCTTTTTAGCATTTTTGTGTGAGCACATATGTGCATTGGTTGCTAAATGGAGAAGAATCGGCTAGCAAGATGTGTGCTAAGGCCGAATGTAACTTTGCATGTTGATGAGCAATGCATGTGTTAAATCGATGAAAAGGGGGAGGATGCTTTACTAGTGTGTATATGTGTGTATTAAGTGTTGAAATCGACCCCAAAAATAGACATGCATATTCGGCCAAGGGGAAAGAAATTAGCTAATATGTTGTGTTGATGCATGATTTTTGCATGTATGAGACTTTAATGTCTAATGTATAAATATGGGCTAAGTGCCTTGTGTTCATCTTTTTGATGCCTAAATGATGAAATCAATTTATTTGTTTAATTAAGCTCAAGAGCAAAGGGGAAATAAATCCGATAAAGGGAAGGAAAAAGTGGTTGAATAGCTAGCGGAATCGTTCGACAACACCCGAGGTAAGTTCTTGAGTAAGAGAGCTTAAATTACAATGTGATTAAATCATGCTCTATGTGTGGCTATTGAGCCGAATGTGCAAGGACGATATGTGCCTTGTGTTTGAGTTTCGCAAATGAAAATGAAATATGAATGTGCATGATTAATTGAATGCTGTCCGGGCTAAGTCCCGAAGGCTTTGTGCTAAGTGAATATATCTGGACTAAGATCCGAAGGCCTTTGTGCGAGATACTAAATCCGGGTTAAGTCCCGAAGGCATTCGTGCGAGTTGTTAAATCCGGGTTATGTCCCGAAGGCATTGTGTGAGTTACTAAAACCGGGCTATGTCCCGAAGGCATTTGAACGAGGAGCTATATCCGGTTAAATCCCGAAGGTACGTGATTTGGTAATGAATGAGCTTGCTGTAAAATTCCAGCGAATACTCGAAAAACATCCCAATATGGGGATATGTTACGTATGTGTTGAATTTAATCGAGCCCTTACAAATAAATGTTCGCTCAGTTGATAAACGAGCTACCGGCCTTCGGCTAAGTTAGTCTATTGTGTATGTACATAAGGGTTGTGAATGTTGTGAAGCAAGTTTGATATCGGTAAATTGCGTATTATGAAATATTCCATTTAGCTAAATGTGTGTTATTCTTTGTTTATGCTGGAATTCCTTGCTCAAAACTTACTAAGCATAAATTGCTTACTCGTTACACTGCTCCTCTGTTTTATAGATTTTTGGTTCTCCAGCTATCGGACTCGGGATCTTGAAGTCGAAGTCGCCCACACTATCAAAGGCTCTTTTGGGTACTATTTTGGTTGAATCTTGATATGGCATGTATAGGACTACCCATTGTTGTTTTTCGAGTACTTTATGAAATGTATAAGTGTACAGCCATGCGAAAATGGCTTGTAGAAGTGGAGTATGGCATTAGACCATTCGTGTTTATGAATGTATAGATGGTTTCATGATGTAACTATAGTTGGAATGGAAGTGTTGAGCAAATGATCAGCCACTGGAATGGCTAAGTATGATCATATGTGGGCTTATGTATGACAATGTCCTAGTTGGTCCATGAAACCCCAAATTAGGTAAGGTTTACTTTGAAAACAGAAGCTGATAGCAGCAGTGGTGTGGATTGGAAAAATCACAAGAATTCGTAGGAGTGGAATTAAATAGTGAATAAATTATGTAATCGAACCTTGATGAATCTACTTTCATATGGAAGTAACGAAACAATCATAGGAACAGTACAGTAAGAGATATTCGGGTTCTTGTGGAACAGGGCCAGAACAGTTTCTGGATTCCCTGTTCCGCCTTTGGAAATTCACTATAAATTGACCAGAGATAATTAGGGGTCATACCATATATGTATGGATTCCTCTCTGAGTCTAGTTTCCATAGAAACAAACGGCATCAGTATTGAAGCTCTGTGCAGAGAGATATCCAAGTCGTAATGGGAAAAGGTCAGTGTAGTCGACCCCTGTAACATGGGAGACTTTGACTAATAAACTGTACTAATTGGCCCGACCAAAAATTCTAGAAAAAAATACATAGGTGGGGACATGAGTCTAGTTTCAGGGAAAAATCACAAAACTGATTTTCGAGTTGTGAAACTCAAGATATGATTTTTGAAGCGACTAGTACTCAGACTGGGCAGTGTCTGGAAAAATTTTTCAAAGTTTGTTAACATCTCGTGTCCGACTCCGGTGTCGGTCTCGGGTTCGGGGTGTTACATTATTCATGAGTAATCGATTTATTCAAGTATGGTATCTACAAAACGAATTTACTGGAAATTTCTTCTAAATTAGTTCTTTTAGTGAGTTGTATAATGTAAAATTATCAATGATTTTAGTAGTCGGTTGCACAGTGGTAAAATGGAAAAGATATCTGACTGCAACTGTTATAATTATATATCTTACAACAATCTTTTCTGGGTATTCTACATGATTTGTATATATATATATATATATATAAATCTATGTAATTGTTCATTTTCAAATGTGATTACTATTTTATAGAAAGGTTGGCTAATCATGATGTTAAATGGAATTGTTGAAAGTCTGATTAAAATATGAGCGGTACTGCTTATCTTTTCTCTGGTTTTCTAATAAATTATACTTGAGGGAAGATTTGATAAAAAGATTCATATGATGTTGTTTTCTTCTTCTATTGATTGAAGCTCTGAATTGTAAATATAATAAAATATATATATTTGAGAAAGATATTTATTAGTCGGAGACCATTACATTTACTGTTATAACTCCTGATTCGAATATGGAAGTTTAGTAATATGAATCATAGATTGTGGATATCATGTTATTGCATTGGTTGTTATTGGGACTATTTTTAGTCTTTTCTTTTCTGTTTGGGAAGTACTATTGATATTGAAGTATTATTTTATTTCTAAGGTTGAGACGCTGACCTTATTATGGTACTATGGTTTCAATTGGTATGATGGTTACAACTTCGGAAAATTTAAAGCTTCAGTGTTAATAATTGATAGCTATACTGATGATACAGTTATTACAGAAAGATGTAAGATTTGAATGGTTTAATAAATGTTAGCAAAATTTTGACCAGATAAAAGCTCTGTTGATCGAAGCATTAGTTCTGGTTCAGCCTAAATCGGGTAAGAAAGTTGTGATTTACAGTGATATATCATTGAGTGGGTAAACTGTGTTTTGATGCAGCAAGACAAAGTAATAGTCTACACTTTAAAACAATTAAAAATCGTATGAAAAAAAATTACCTGATATATGAGTTAAAAGTGGCAGTTAATGTTTCAACTTTGAAAATTGGTGATACTATTAGTTAGTGAAAAATATTTGAACCTCTCCACCGAAGGAATTTTCGAGGATGAAAATTCTAAAAGGGGGAAGAGTTGTAATAGCCCAAATTTCAACGATGTCGGAAATAGTGGTTTGAGACCACCAAATCTAAAAAATAAACTTGTAAATTATATTATTTAATATTTATGAGCCAAATGTAGCTTTTAAAAGATTTTTGAAATAGTAAATTGTGTTTTATAAAGATTTATTTGGTCAAGAAATTAAGAAAAAAAATAGTGTTATAAACCAAGCCATAAATATTTTTATAAATATTTACGGAGTGTCAATAAGGTAGTATTAAAATTTCGTTAGAAAATTTTGACGTTTGGGTGATTAATTAAATAAAAAGGAGTAAATTGAAAAAGGTGTAAAAGTTGCTAGAAGGATTAAATAGCTCAATTGTCAAATGAGCAAGGACCTAAAGTGCAAATAAGCCTAAAGGAGATACTTTGGGGGGCACAAGCAGAGAAAAATCAGGAAAATTGAGGAAATAAGGACAAAATGGGAAAATAACAAAATTTACTAAATAAAAAGAGGACTAGAATGGAATATCTAGAATTCTCTTCATGGAAGAGGGTTCAAGCTGGTTTTCATACTCTAGCTTCATGTAAGTTTAATTCTTGCTTTCTCCTTGAAATTTCTAAGATTTTGGACTTTTACAATTGGGTCCAACTTACTATGTCATTAGTTTTTGATTCCATGGCTAATTTTTAAAGTTTCTATGGATGAGTGCTGGAATAATATGATAAATAAATATAGAATTGAAGCTTTAATTTTGATGTATGATGATTTTATCAAGTAAAATTGATGGAAATTGATTTTAGGACCTAATTATGAAAGAGTTTGTAATTAAGGTCTAGTGCTAAAGTTCTGATTTTTAGGGGTTATGAAGTAGTTTAAAATGATAGACTAAAGTATTAATTGAGAAAAATTAGCTCAATTGAGGGATTAATTGAGCAAGGACTGAATTGTATGAACTGTGAAATTTGGGGTAAAATGAAAATCAACATTTTGTATTAAAACTGTTTTAGACAGCAGCAGTAGTCTAACTTTGAAAAATCACAAAAAAAAAATTTAAATCGAATTATTTGATAAATAAAATATGAAATTAAATCTTATTGAGTCTAGTTTCTTATAGAAAAACTATGAAAGCAATGGAATTGTAAATCATGAGATATAATAAATTTTATGAGACAAGGTCAGAATGATTTTGGGTTCCCCTATTTTGACTTTGGAAAATAATAAAAAACTGAAAATAATTAGGGGATTAAATTTATATTTTTAGAATCTTGAATGAGTATATTTTCAAGAGAAATAAACAAGAACATTATTCAAATCCCATACGAGGAGATAATTAATTTTTAGTGAAGAAGGGTCGGAATTGTCAAACAGCAGAATAATGGTGAATTTAAAGAATAAAATGTACTAATTGGTTAAA
This sequence comes from Gossypium hirsutum, assembly GCF_007990345.1. NCBI lineage: Eukaryota > Viridiplantae > Streptophyta > Magnoliopsida > Malvales > Malvaceae > Gossypium > Gossypium hirsutum. Next base: position 117,027,374 of record NC_053429.1, on the reverse strand, counting down.
CCAAAAATTCTGAAAATTTTATGATAAGAAGATACGTGAGTCTAGTTTCAGGAAAAATTAGCATATCTTAATTTGGAGTTCTATAGCTCAAGATAAAAATAATTTAGTGACTATCACATAAATGGACAGCGTGAATATTCATATAAATAAATAGTAAAAATTATAGATAATGTTACTTACAAGTGTGTTATATATGTGGAATGGAGAGGAGGAGGAGGAAAATATGTAAGTAACTTATGCAATTGATCACATGTTCGATTATATTTGGTAAATGTTAAACTTTGTTAAAATGAAAAATGTTATAAATTCATGTTTGAATTAAATGTTATATATGTTAAAGAATAATTTGAATATTTGATATTACCTAATAAATGAATATCCAATATTGCTTAGTAAATGTCAAGCCAAATATAAAAAAAAATGTTATAAGTGGAATATGTGTGAAAGAATGTGGTAAGTATTTTCATGGTTATTGTTGAGCTCATTCACATGAATCTGTTATTTGAAATTGTGATAGACTGTAACGTCCCAAAAAAATTGGGCCTAGAAGAGTTGGGCTTTGAGTCTGGGATTCGGATAAAAGAAAACTTAAATAATTAAGAAGTTTTAAATATTATCGTTTAAGAAAAAAATTTTGAATTAAATTACTACTAGAAAATTTTTACTATATTTATTATTACGAATATTTTAAATTTTTATGAAATTTTAATTAGTATTAAGAGATAAAATTATTATTATTAGAAAAAAATATATATATTATCGTATTTGAAATTTTCATTATTATGGTTATTATTATTTTAGTTTTTAAATAAAATATGAAGGGCTTATAGTGTGGGAAAAAGTCCAGCCCATAACTTTAGCAAAAATTTAAATTTTGCCTCTTAAGGGAATCTGCGTAGTAGGCTTTATTAAAAATTTGGGCTGAGTTTTAGCATAAAAGAGCTCTTGGCCCAGTGGCAGAGGCGCTGGGAGTGTGGTATAGTGCCTAGGTTCGAGGGTTGGCACACGCAAAGGCTTGTTTTTATTTAATAAGCCAGATCGCACTAACGTAAGGTTTAAGAATAATTGCGACCGAGCTATGTCACAAGAAGCGCCTGTGGCTCAGTGGTTGTAGCGTGCTGGGCATATAGAGAGGGCGCAGGTTCGAGTCTGTATGCAGGCAAATTCTATTTAATTTTTTAAAGTGGGTCAGAACTGAAGCAGGTAAGGTTTATAATTAATTGTGACCATATATTAGCAAGGAAGAAAGCATGGTACTGTGGCCAGTAGCACAGGTGTGGGCCCAAGGCGGACGGAGATCTGGGGTTGGAGCTGCAGTTCGTGCACGCAAGGTTTGGATTTTTGCTGCATGCGTGGGGAGGAATTGGGGTCTGACCAGGACTCTTGGCAGCATGCAGAAGCGGTGCAAGCAGGTGGATAAGGCTGCTGATCGGTTGGGGAGTTTGAATGAAATTCAAACTTCAAATTTGGCCAAAAATCAAGGAGCAAATTATGGAATTGGAATTTAAAAAGAATTCCTATGCCGAAATGCACTCATTCGGCCATAGCTAAAGAGTGCCGAATATTTTAGGCCTTTAGGATTTATTTTTTTTCCTTCTTCTATTTTCTATTCTTTTCTATCCTTCTCTCATCTCTTCCCCTTTTCTCTCTTCTTTCTCCTCTTGTCGATTCTCATCCTATCTTTTTGCCGAACCTAAAGCCTTCATATTCTTCTTCTTCTTTTCTCTCATAAATCCTCAAAAAAAAAATTGGTTAGCCGAATTTCCATTGAAGCCAAACCTCGTATCTTTTCTTCCAAAATCGAAATCTTACTACTTTGAGGTACTGCAAAGGCCGAACCCTTGGTTGAGTATTTTCCCTTCTTGTGCGGTAGTTGGATCTACAATCGATTGGGAGTAGTGTCATAACGATATAGGTAAACGCTCGAATCTTTCTTTTGTTATTCATGAATTAAGGTAAAAGCCGAAAAGCCCCTATATACAAAGGGTGCCTGTTGGTTGTACTTAAAGGGTTTAGTGGTGACATCTGATTTGTTTTCCTATAGTGTGGATTAAAGGCTACTAATCGAGGGCTTGGATATTTGGAACGACCAGAGTTAGATCTAGTCCATTTTTTCGGCAAAGGTAAGAACACTAGTGCCTAAAGTGTTAATGGTCGATTTTTAGTAAGGAGTTTTGCAGATAAGTTGCTATGGATTCATAGTTAACGTATTAGTAATTGATTGTAGGCAGTTCGTGTGTGGAACTCGTCAGCGTTTCGTCACAAACAGGTGTGTAAACGACACCCACTCATAGGCTAGATCGGCAAAAGCCGAAAAGTCGGCATTTGTGAACTTGCGAGCGTGCGAGCGCTTGCGAGGTGGTTTGGTTGTTATTTTTGGTAATTGCAAGAAGTATGATTGTAGAGTGTGCAATTTCGTGCACTTCGGTATATTTGGGCTTAATGGGCCGAAAACGGGTTAGTGGGTCAACGGGCCCAATTCGGTAAAAACGCCGGTAAGTGCTTCTGTTAATGTGTTAATGGTTAGAATATGTATGTAAACCCTAAAATATTTAAATTACTAGAATACCCTTAAGTAGGAAAATTATCGTTTTACCCCTAGGTGCAAAATGACCGTCATACCCCTGGGGTTAATTTTGACTGAAATGCATGATATTCTGATTATGTTTGTTGTATGCCATGACATGTATATCTGTTGCATGGGGTTGGGTTTTGTTATGGAGGAAGAACCCGTTCTGGTGGCTGTGCCACATATTCCGATATAAGCAGCTTTGCTGCGGATATAGTTAGTGCCGCAACCGGTGCTAACACTGTAAGTGTAGGGATGGCGTGGGTGATTTATTCCCCACAGGAAATGTAGGGATGGACGGAGGGAAGTCCAGGGTTGGATGGGGTTATCATGCATTAATCATACGAGGCTATTTTGTTATGGGCCAACTGTATTGAAATGGGTCCAACTGTGCTAATGTGAGCAAGGCCCAATATATCTCGACTTGTATAGGGCTACGGCCCAGATTGATACTGATATGGGCTAGGCCCAGTATACTCTGTTACTGTAAGGGGCTATGGCCCAGATTAATATTGATATGGGCTAAGGCCCAGTTAACACTGATTTCTGAATAGGGCTTAGGCCTAGTAAAGCTTGAACTGATTTGGGCTCTGGTTGGGATACTTTACACACTGAGTTTTCCAAACTCACCCTCCCCCTTTTTCCCATCTTTGCAGGTGAGCCTTAGATCGATGGACTTGGAGCTGGGCGGGATTCAGAGTGGCCACGAAGATTAAGTTTTGTTTTCTTTAAAATAAGTTTCGCATTTATTATTTTGATTATTTTTATTCTGGTTAAAGTTGTAATAAGGCCACTCTTTTTATTATTTTTAATATTTTGGGTTATTAAATTGGTTAGCTCTAAAGCGCGTTTTATAAAATTACTTATTTTCAAAATATCATGATTTCCGAGCAAAGCTTCCGCAACGTAAATATTTTCAAAGGAAATAAATATTTTAAATAGACTTAAACTTAATTTATTGTTCGTGGACAAGTAATAGGCTTAAAGTGTGGCAATGGATGTGTGCATGTCTAGGATTGGATCATGGAAGAGCTAGGTACTTAAGCAGTCTAATTGACTCACCTCCTCCTTTCTTGAATCCTACCTGGTGCATAGTATCCATTCACTTTAAGCCATGACAAAGAAGGTTTGATTTTTTTCGATACTTAACTGGTTTTTTAAAATAACATGTTTCTGCCACTACAAAGGTTTACAAGTTTTCAAAGTTTCCCATAAGATTTTACAAGGTTGTTAACAATGCTTTGATTATTACAATGAATCACATTTTGGAAAAAAAAATAAGGCTAAGGTTTTATTCAAGTTTAAACGGTAAAAGTTTCTAAACATCAAGAAGGGTTTTTAATGAAAACATGGTTTTCGAAAAACACTTCAATGTGACACGCCGGATTCGGTCGTAACGTTTGGGCTGGGTTTGGGGTGTTACATTTAGTGGTATCAGAGCTCAGTTGCAACAACTCGATTGTGGATCGGGTCCAAAATTTTTTCGAAAACTTAGGCCTAAGAAGGGTATTTTTGGAGATGGTTTTTGAAAAGTTCATTTTAAAGATGTTTTGCGGAGTATATATGTTAAAATGGTACAAGTTTTTCTATTTTAAACAAGAGTTTCAAAATAAGGGTGCTTTCAAATCAAAATTTTTAAATTTCTACCCTCTATAAGCAAAAATATGGCTTTTTGAGTTTTAAATGGATTGGAGAAAGAAGTGGCGCACTGAATCCCCGGCACCAAGTTTGTAAGTATACTCTCTTTACGTTATGTGATATTGATATGATGCTATGAATAGAACTGAGACCCTACTATGATACTCTAGATAAGGTAGAGCTGTAAAACCCTAGAATACTGAGACTATAGCTAGGCTTTGATTCTATAAAAACAAAAACTCTAAAATACTATCTCTGCATAAGACATATGAATAAATAGTAAAATTTTTTGAGATCTTTGTAGTTATTTGATATGTGTACTGGTAATGTAGAGCATTGATATGGATTCTGAGGGTAAGCAAAGTCTGCCAACTTCAGGTAGTGGTAACTCGGAGCTTGGTACTGAGGCACTGGCTGAGTTAGTAAGGAAAGTGGTAGAGGAAGTATTGGATACCAAAATTAAGGAAATTAGGGAAACGCTTCAAATAGGGTGCTTGGAGTGTAAGAAAAAGAAGGGTCCTAGTTCTCAAAGAACAGAGCCTCGTTCTGTGAAACATGTTAAGACACGACCAAACTTTCCAACCTGCAAAGACTGCAACGGGCGTCATCCGGGTGAATGCCATAGGAAGACAAGAGCATGTCTTAGATGTGGGTCCAAGGAGCATCGAGCTCGAGATTGCCAAGTTTATTCTATTTGAGTGTGTACTACGAATTGTATGCGTGCTTGATAAACGTTTCCTTATTTCGGTAATTAGATGTTCTGGGTCGTATTAAAATTATTTATATCAGAGTGCGCAGCGGTAGCATATTAGCATAGTGGTTTGACTTGAGTAATACAGTTAGTTGATAGTTGGAAATTTCGAGAACGAAATTTTTTTTAAGGAGGATAGAGTTGTAACGTCCCAAAAAACTTGGGCCTAGAAGAGTTGGACTTTGAGTCTGGGATTCGGATAAAAGAAAACTTGAATAATTAAGAAGTTTTAAATATTATCGTTTAAGAAAAAATTTTTGAATTAAATTACTACTAGAAAAATTTTACTATATTTATTATTACGGATATTTTAAATTTTTATGAAATTTTAATTAGTATTAAGAGATAAAATTATTATTATTAAAAAATATATATATATTATCGTATTTGAAATTTTCATTATTATGGTTATTATTATTATTTTAGTTTTTAAATAAAATATGAAGGGCTTATAGTGTGGGAAAAAGTCCGGGGCTTAGCCCATAACTTTAGCAAAATTTTAACTTTAGCCCACCGAGATATGTCACAAGAAGCGCCTGTGGCTCAGTGGCTGTAGCGTGCTGGGCATATAGAGAGGGCGCAGGTTTGAGTCTGTATGCAGGCAAATTCTATTTAATTTTTTAAAGTGGGTCAGAACTGAAGCAGGTAAGGTTTATAATTAATTGTGACCATATATTAGCAAGGAAGAAAACATGGTGTGGTGGCCAGTAGCACGGGTGTAGGCGCAAGGCGGACGGAGGTCTGGGGATTGAGCTGCAGTTCGTGCATGCAAGGTTTGGACTTTTGCTGCATGCGTGGGGAGGAATTGGGGTCTGACCAAGACTCTTGGCAGCATGCAGAAGCGGTGCAAGCAGGTGGATAAGGCTGCTGATCGGTTGGAGAGTTTGAATGAAATTCAAACTTCAAATTTGGCCAAAAATCAAGGAGCAAATTAGGGAATTGGAATTTAAAAAGAATTCCTATGCCGAAATGCACTCATTCAGCCATAGCTAAAGAGTGCCGAATATTTTAGGCCTTTAGGATTTATTTTTTTTCCTTCTTCTATTTTCTATTCTTTTCTATCCTTCTCTCATCTCTTCCCCTCTTCTCTCTTCTTTCTCCTCTTGCCGATTCTCATCCTATCTTTTTGCCAAACCTAAATCCTTCATATTCTTCTTCTTCTTTTCTCTGATAAATCCTCAAAAAAAACACTGGTTAGCTGAATTTCCATTGAAGCCAAACCTCGTATCTTTTCTTCCAAAATCGAAATCTTACTACTTTGAGGTACTGCAAAGGCCGAACCCTTGGTTGAGTATTTTCCCTTCTTGTGCGGTAGTTGGATCTACAATCGATTGGGAGTAGTGTCATAACGATATAGGTAAACGCTCGAATCTTTCTTTTGTTATTCATGAATTAAGGTAAAAGCCAAAAAACCCCTATATGCAAAGGGTGCCTGTTGGTTGTACTTAAAGGGTTTAGTGGTGACATCTGATTTGTTTTCCTATAGTGTGGATTAAAGGCTACTAATCGAGGGCTTGGATATTTGGAACGACCAGAGTTAGATCTAGTCCATTTTTTCGGCAAAGGTAAGAACATTAGTGCCTAAAGTGTTAATGGTCGATTTTTAGTAAGGAGTTTTGCAGATAAGTTGCTATGGATTCATAGTTAACGTATTAGTAATTGATTGTAGGTAGTTCGTGTGTGGAACTCGTCAGCGTTTCGTCACAAACAGGTGTGTAAACGACACCCACTCATAGACTAGATCGGCAAAAGCCGAAAAGCCGGCATTTCTGAACTTGCGAGCGTGCGAGTGCTTGCGAGGTGGTTTGGTTGTTAATTTTGGTAATTGCAAGCAGTATGATTGTAGAGTGTGCAATTTCGTGCACTTCGGTATATTTGGGCTTAATGGGCCGAAAACGGGTTAGTGGGTCAACGGGCCCAATTCGGTAAAAACGCCGGTAAGTGCTTCTGTTAATGTGTTAATGGTTAGAATATGTATGTAAACCCTAAAATATTTAAATTACTAGAATACCCTTAAGTAGGAAAATTATCGTTTTACCCCTAGGTGCAAAATGACCGTCATACCCCTGGGGTTAATTTTGACTGAAATGCATGATATTCTGATTATGTTTGTTGTATGTCATGACATGTATGTCTGTTGCATGGGGTCCGAGCAAAGCTTCCGCAACGTAAATGTTTTCAAAGGAAATAAATATTTTAAATAGACTTAAACTTAATTTATTGTTCGTGGACAAGTAATAGGCTTAAAGTGTGGCAATGGATGTGTGCATGTCTAGGATTGGATCATGGAAGAGCTAGGTACTTAAGCAGTCTAATTGACTCACCTCCTCCTTTCTTGAATCCTACCTGGTACGTAGTGTCCATTCACTTTAAGCCATGACAAAGAAGGTTTGATTTTTTTCGATACTTAACTGTTTTTTTAAAATAACATGTTTCTGCCACTACAAAGGTTTACAAGTTTTCAAAGTTTCCCATAAGATTTTACAAGGTTGTTAACAATGCTTTGATTATTACAATGAATCACATTTTGGAAAAAAAATAAGGCTAAGGTTTTATTCAAGTTTAAACGGTAAAAGTTTCTAAACATCAAGAAGGGTTTTCAATGAAAACATGGTTTTCGAAAAACACTTCAATGTGACACGCCGGATTCAGTCGTAACGTCTGGGCCGGGTTTGGGGTGTTACATAGATAGAAAGAAATAGTGAATGGCATGCTTATGTATGGTTATATGTATTTATCTGAAACACAAGAAAATGATGGTTATATATTTGATATATGGAGACATGAGACTATGATATATGAACATGGAATATATTTTATAATTGTGTTCGTTCATAATTATAGAATTGTGCAACTCAAGTGTACTATTTGTATAAAAATAGTATTTCAAATGATTTGATGAGTAAAGCTCCAATGTGAGATGGTCTGAAATCAAGACAAATTGTTATGAAAGCTTATTTAAAATACATAGATATGATTGTTATAAATCATGTGAATAAATTATGTGTAAAAGTATATGCATATGAGAAATTTAATGAAAGTTAAGCCCATACATGTTTCTTGATATTTATAAGAATTATATGACTAACAATGTGATAAGAATAAGTTTTAGGGCTCATGATCAATTCGAATAATTATGCTTTGCATAATTATATTGAATATAGAGAAGCGGTAAGTTAATTACAATGTTATATGAATTTATTAAATATTACATGTTTACTTTGTTTTACTTTTTCTCCTAATTAATAATGATTCGATAAGCTCCAATAATGCCTCGTACCCTGTTCCAATGACGGATATGGGTAAGGGGTGTTACATTTATTCCCTCAAAATGGATGTGACCAAGCTTATCATGCCATAGCTCTAAACATGATGTTCTAGCACTATTGCAGCCTATTTTAGTCATGGTTTTATAACAATTATCAAAGGTTCAACCTCCTTCCATGATCAATTCATCAATTTTATTCATGACAATGCATTTATTTTTAGTAAATTTAACCAACATACCTTGGTCACAAAGTTGGCTATCACTAGATTTGTTGAGAACAACCATTATCAAAATACCAAATCCCATCTATAGTATACTTTAAATATCGATAAGCAACTAGCAAACATTTGACTTCTTTCTTTACCCAATTTTGTTTCTACACTTTTCTAGTTGTAGTGCCACAGAAAGTGGGCAGTACCCTAGGCACTAAATTCTTCCATATCAGATCATGAAGCATTTTGAAACAACATGACCTTATGTGACTAGGAGCGCCGCAATAATGGAAACTTACCATATGAGGATGTCTAATAATTTTTATAAGCTTGACAATTACAATCTTTGAACTTTCTCTATTTTCTTTTGAAGACTTAATGGACACAATAACTTGTTCCTCTACAACTTTCCCTTGATCTACAAATCCTAAGCCCCCTCTACCTCTATCTTTTTTACTAGCTCCTAACATATCATTAAGCTTACTGTTGCTTCTTGCAAACTTTTCAAGCATCAATTTAGTTTCAACCAGTTCCTTCTTGACTTTCATGAAATTTTCAAGTTCTTCTGCAAGAAGAGCTTTTTTGGTTGTAATCTATTTGATTAATCTGGCATTCTCATCTTTCACTAGCTTGATTTCTTGAAACAATTGTGTGTTGGCCTCACACACCATGCTCTATTTTCCCAACATGTCTTTGTAAGTCTTTAGAAAATCCTCATCACTCCCCGTATCAAGTTCCTTTTTAAAATCATCTTTTACATTGGCAGTGAGGGCAATAAAATTTTGATGATCCACTTGTAACAGCCTGGTTTAGACCTTACTCGGAATAGTGGTTTTGGGACCACAAATTTGAGATTGGAAAATTATTTTAATATTATTTTTTATGTTTATAATATGTGAATTAGCATGTGTGAAAGTTTTGTATGAAAATTTTATCATTTGTGCGCTTAATTTGCAAAAAGGACTTAATCGCATAAAATGTAAAAGTGACTAATTAATTGTTAAAGTGTTTAATTGCTATGTCTCTTTAAATTAAAGGTCCTTATGATGCAAATGGACCATTGGTTTAATGAATGGACAAGTATGGACAATTGTTAGTGGAATTTTAATGAAATAGCTAAGGTTAATTTTGTAACTTATGTATTAAGTTATAATTAAAATAAAACAAAGTAAAAGATAAATGTGTTCATCTTATTCTTGTTGAAAATATCAAAGAAAACGAAAGGTTAAAGCTCAACTAGGGTTCGGCCATATTTAAGTTCAATTAGGTAAGCATTCGAGCTCGATTTTTGATAATTTTTACGTTTTTGTGATCGTTAAGTGTTCTAACTAGCCCATGCTTAAATTCATGAAATTATTAATAATTTGATGAGATTCCATTGATGAATTCATGAGTTTTGTTATGTTAAATGATGAAATATGAAAGCTTAGTACTTGATATACATGTTTTGTAAAGTGATTTTCAGTAAAAATGCATATTAAGGACAAAAATGTGAAATAAATGAAATCTGTGGGCTTATATGAACTAAGGTAAAATTTAGCTAGGCAAGTGTATAAGGAAATTTTGAGTAATTTGTGATTTTATGAATTAGGGATTAAAGTTTTAAAATGTGAAAATGTGAGGGCTAATTTGTAAAATGCCCTAAATATGTATATATGGATTGAATTGAATGTGTTGGTGATTAAAAGAGTTAATTTTGAATACATATAGATCAAGAAAAGAGGAATTCAGATTTAGATTGGGGAAAATCGAAGATTGACGAGTAAACGATCCGAATCGTCAATTTCGAGTACGAGGTAAGTTCGTACGTGATAAATGATGTTATAGTTATGTTTTAATACTTTGATAATGCATAAATTGTATAGCTATTTGATTATGGTTTGAGCATGATGATAATCGATTATGTTCGGCACTAAGTGTGCGATTCGAAATAACTTTGGCTACAAATGACACTAAGTGTGCGTGCTGGAATAGCTTCGGCTATATGTGGCACTAAGTGTGCGATACCAAGATAGCTTCAGTTTATTGAAATGGCACTAACTGTGCGGGATTGTTACAGTTTTGGCAAATCATGGATGCACTAAGTGTGCAAATTCTTTAAGCATGGAAAAACTTCTGAATGAACTAATGTATTTGAACAATAGGTGAGAATGAAGTGAAATTATACAGGAAATGTAACAGCCCGATTTAGACCCTAATTGAAAGAGTGGTTTCGGGACCACGAATTCGATTCAGAAAAATATTTAAAAATTATTTTCTGTTTTCATTATGTGTGAATTAATATCTGTGAAATTTTCATGATTTAATTTTATTGTTTGAGTGCCCAATTAAATAAAAAGACTTAATCGCATAAAAGGAAAAGTTGGTGGTTAAATATGAAAGTGCTTAATTATTGTTGTCTTTATAAGTGGAGGCATTTATAATGCAATTAGACCAAATTTATGAGTGGTGGAAGGTAATGACCTTAGATTATAATGATTTTATATTAAAATTAAAAGGTTAAAATTGTAAATGGAATAATATGTTATAATATATCATATAATAACATAATTAAAAACCATGGTTCATATATTTTCTTTTGGCTGAAACTTCAGCAAGAAAGAAAAAGAAAAAAAATCTAGGGTTCGGTTACATTCAAGCTTGATTAAGGTATGAGTTTAGCTCGGTTTTTGATAATTTTTACGTTTTTGAGACCGTTGCTTCGAGTATGATGGGCGTCGAATCCACCAAAAAATAATTCCTACTAAATACAATAGTAGTAAGAGTGGTAGTAGGGTCGAGTCCACAGGGATTGGTACTCTAATCAACTTTCGCGTTTGACTTATAAACAAAATGTCGTGTCAAGGGTCGTGGCTAGAGTCGTGCCCACAACTCAAAACGTACTAGCTGCAAAATAAGCAAATAAATAAAGTGGGGATTTTGAAATTTATTAGAAACTAAATAATTAAAACTGCTAAGATAAATAATTAAATAAATCAGAAATAACTGCTAAGATAAATAATTAAATAAATCAGAAATTTAATTGGGATTTGCAATCAAATGTAATAAGCCTTAGCCTTAGACTCGGTAAATCCTGTGTTGAGAATCGATCCTTGAAAATTGATCTTCTCCTTCAAACAATAAGCTGGTTATAATGATTAAGAACGTCCTAACCATTAATTCTTCCTTTCGTAGCTGGTCCCGGTACGTCCTGCAAACTAACCCTTAGCGATAGTCTAACTGAGATACACATGTTCTCGATTCAAGATTTCAGTAGCCTTGCGTTCTGAAGAACCCAACTCGAATTAACGGCCTCAACCGCGTGGGTCGTTTAAACCCGATCACCTCTTCCTTGATTTGTTCTCGGAGATCCAAATACAGCACAGCCAATTCATTTCTCCAACTGTCAAAAAACACGACTCCAACCCAACGAGCTTTTTTTGACTTGAAATCGAATTATCCTTAAAGGATGAGTTGTCAACCCCGATGCTTAGGAAAAAGGTGAAAACCGATTGAAAGGATTTTAGGTGCGAGTACCAATCTCACAATTATCGACCAAAATGAACACCGACCTAAAGCTAAGATAGAATTTAGCTAAGCATGAAATTGTTCATGCTTTGTGAGCTTGCAAAGAAGTTTGATGATTATCATGAAGAAATGAATGGAAAGGACTTGGAGAGCAATTGGCCCAATTATGTAAAAGAAGCAAAAATTGGAGAAAAGGCTACAGAATGTAACGTCAAATTGAAGAGAAAAAAAAAGATATTCCAATTCCAAATTGAAGAAGGAAATACAAGAGAGAGAGTAATTCAATTCCAAATTGAAATAGGAATGTAAAACAAGAGATGATTTCCTAAGAACTAAAAGCCTCTATTTATATACATGGGGTTTACTAAAAATAGCCTAACCTAAATTAATAAAATAAAATAAAATAAAAATATCTTCCTATTTTTAGCTTTTTACAAAGTCAAAATATATGATAAATCATTGGCTTTCTCCATCCTTTTGATTTAGCCCTAATTCAATGATTTATCTTTCAATTTAGCCCCTTTTTGCTCGTTTTTGACCAATTGCATCCCTAAAAAGATTAAACCATAAAAAGCACTTAATTAGCAGGGTTCAATTCAACAATAAACCAAATTAAACACAAAAATATGCAAATTAACATGTTTATCAGAGTACTACAAAACCCATGCTTTAATTTTTTATTTTGATGAATATTTTGAGTTGTGCCATTGTTGAGAGCTTGTGATTTTTGTTGTTTGATGATGAATTATGAAAGATATGTTTTAGATCAACATGTTTTGTATTGGAGTTTTTGATGATTTTGAGTAATTAGGATTAAATTGCAAAAATAATAATTTGAGGGACTAAAATATGAAATAAATGAATTATATGGGTTTGTATGGTTATGGTTAATATTCGGCCTAGCTTGGGTATGGAGAATTTTTGTGTATTTTGTGTTTTGTGCAATAGAAACTAAATTGTAAAAATTGTAAATGTCAGGGGTAAAATGATAATTTTCTCATTTATGTGTTTTTGGACTAAATTGAATGAAAATATGTTTGAATGAGCTTAATTTGAATATGTTTATATCAAGAACCAAAGAAATCGGATTTGGATCAAGGGAAAACAAAAATTGTCGACTAGCTGCCCTGTTCTGTTTTACATTGTCCGAGGTAAGATTATAAGCAAATAGACGTACTTAATTGTAGTTAAATGCTTGAATTTATATATGCTATGGACGAATATGAGCAAACTTGGCTACCACATTTTCAATTTCATTTCGACCGAGTTACGACGTCCGAAAGTCCCGTATGAACCTTACATAGGATTCCGATATATGTGTACGAGTAAGACCACGGCATCGATATGTGACTCTGATATATGTGTGCGAGTATCTGGGACAGTGGCATCGATATGTGGTTACATGTAAGACCACGACTGAGACGTTGGCACTGTACGATAAATGTGTGATTATCCGAGTGTCCTACCCAATTCTGAATGGTTTATCGGGCCAAGGTTAATCGTGTACAGATGTGTGAAATGAGCTAAAACGACTAGGTATGAATTTAGCTTATTGCTTAATTGAAACAAGTTAAGTAAGTTTCTTGATATTTATTACAAGTCATGTAAGATGTAAGTGAAGAATGTGAGTAAATATGAAACGTATGTTCAGCTACATATATATAAATATAAGTGCATATATATGATGTCAAGATTCGACTCATGAGTTTGTGTATATGAATGTAAGAATATTTGGTATAATGTCATTTGAATTTAAAAGTTGAATGATATTATGCTAAATAAGATATATGAGAATTCGGCCCAAGTAACTTATTTGTGTGAAAGTATAAGTTATAAATAAATTAAATGATATGTTTGAGACCAGGTATAATAATAATGTTATAATTTGGTTTGTTTTAAATGCTTTGATTACACCTTTGATTGGTTTATTTGCTTATGACTTACTAAGCTATAATAGCTTATTGTGTGAATATTTGTCAGTAAAGTCTATCACACTATTGACTGTCTTCGGTATTTAATAAGTTGCATTTTGGTACTATGGCATGTATAGGCTGGAACATACTTTAGAAATGTGGAATATTGGCTATGTAAATCTAAAGCCATGCGAAAATGCTTAATTCCTAAGTTTGGTTTTAGTTATGTTTTGGTTATGGTTTAATCTGTTCCGGCTATAATGTTGCATGCCATGATATGCATGGTATATGTGTTAAATGTTATATGTTTTGAAAATGGTTGATGTAATGAACATTGTGTGTACATATTTGCATAGCGTGTTTAATTGCTTCGGCCAAGGTTTTGGTATAGGTAAAACAAATATGAATTGGTAGGAAAACTATTTCAATAATGAAATGGTATATATATTCGGTTATAAGGTGGGATGGAATAAAATGATAATGATTAATTTGTGATTCGGCATTGCTTATACAAATACTTATGCATATGATAATTTGACTTGTCATGTTTGACATATGGTAGGTAATATTTATGTTTTGGATATATTTGTATGTAGTTAATGTCTTGTAATGATAAAAATAATCTTCTTTAGTTAATAAGTATTTTCATTCAACTTAGTTGAATCATGATTACATGCATGTTTTTGAGTGGGTTTTAGATGCTCAAATTCGATTATGATAGTTAGGTAATGTACTGAATAAGTAGTGATAAGTTGGATATATTGTTTGGAATTATTAATTTATATTATTAGGGTTCGGTAAATGTGATTAAAAAATTAGGTAATTATAGTATGTATGTATTAGGTTGCGGTGTATAAAATATTGGAAAAACTATGTTATATTTTATGTATAATAATTTAAACATTTGAAGTGTATAAACTTGTAAAATGATTGAGATAAGTTGTAAGTGAGTTGTTGTCAAAACAAACTTGTTTTCGGCTAAATGCATGGAAGAATGATCAAATGAATATTGACTTGATCAATGATAAATTATGAAAATAGCATGTATATCATGTGTTGTATAAATGTCCAACTTGATAGTAAATGAAAGATAAATATAATATGATTTTTATTAAATAATTATATGTAGTAGATTTTGGGTGTTTTATTTGAGTATGATTTTTAGTATGCAACTAAAGTGTAATGAAATCTGAATATATGCACGTATTATAAGTTGAATCAAAAGTGTATTCAGTTATGTGGTATTGATATTTAAATCGATTAATGAAGTTAATAAATGATTGTATTCTTTTAAAATAAAAAAAATAAAGATAAATAAAATTTTGCAAGTGTATGCATGTGTTCGTTTAAATTTGTGTTTTTATTGGTAATACCTCATGACCCTAATCCGAGACAGATACGGGTTAGGGGTTTTACATTTTGTTGGTATTAGAGCCACGGTTTAGTCAGTTCTAGGACTAACGTAGCGTGTGTGAGTCTAGCTATACATGCCATATTATATACTGCGATAGTGTGATGACTTCTGACATTTGAAAATGTGTTTTCATATAGTAAATGGCTCCCGACAAAGCTGTAGCTGATGATGTCGAGAGTGTAACACCTACTCCAGCGCAAGGGACAGCGCCGGTTGATTCTCGACTGATTTCGAGTAACCGGGAGGGAGAGGCTAGACAAGCCTTTTACCAAATGATGAATGATTGGTTTACTCAGTATATCTGGACTAACTCGGCTGCACAACAACGTCCACCCCCAACTAATCCATCTTCGATGCCTAATGTACCTCAAGTAAGTGATCCGTTGAGATTGTATAAGCCACATGTTGATAAAATCAGAAAATATTGGGCTGAAGAGTTTAAAGTTACTAATGATGATGATACTGAGCGGGCTGAATTCTGGCTTGATAATACTATTCGTGTGTTTGATGAGCTGTCCTGTACCCCAGATGAATGTTTGAAGTGTGCCATATATTTGCTTCGAGACACAACATATCACTGGTGGAATACCCTAGTATCAGTGGTTCCAAGAGAGCGAGTGACCTGGGAATTCTTTCAGACTGAGTTCCGTAAGAAATATATCAGCCAGAGATTTATTGATCAGAAGCGAAAAGAATTTCTAGAGCTGAAACAAGGTTGGATGACCGTGACAGAGTATGAGTGAAAATTTGCAAGACTCAGTCGGTATGCTCGAGAGTATGTTTCTATCGAAGCTATAATGTGTAAAATATTTGAAGCTAGGTTGAACGAATACATTAAACTGTTATTTGGTATACTTGAGATAAAAGAGTTTTTCGTACTTGTTCAGTGAGCCTGCAAAGCTGAAAAGCTCGGGAAAGAGAAAAGAAAAGCTAATTTTGAAGCTAGAGACTCGCGTAAGAGATCATTCAGTAAGTCAATCCAATCGGTACCAAATAAGTTCCGAGATGATTTCAGTCGTTCAAAAGCCACTTCGGGTTATTCTCAACGAGATCAGAATAGACCACCTGTGAGCTCGAGAGCTACCTCAGTAGCCAGTATGGGTAATGTCAAATCTAATCAACCTGAGTGTAAGCATTGCAGTAAATGACATCCCGACAGTTCTAGATTGCACGATCAGGCTTATTTTAAATGCGGATCGACAGATCATTATATTCGAGATTGTCCAAGGTTAGCTGAAAAAAATCCAGTGCAGAACACGAGATTGGGTAATACTGCAGCTCAAGGTAGACCACCTAGAAATGCGGATAATGCGAGTAGCAGTCAGAGACGAATTAAAGGTACAGCAGTCAAATCTGAGGCTCGTGCACCTGCTAGAGCCTATGCTATTCGCGCACGAGAGGAGGCTTCATCCCCGGATGTCATTACTGGTACATTTACTCTTTATGATACTAATGTAATTGCATTGATTGATCCTGGTTCTACTTATTCTTATATGTGTGAGACATTAGTATTAAGTAAGACTTTACCTGTTGAGTCTACTGAGTTTGTGATTAGAATGTCAAACCCCTTGGGCCAGTGTGTTATGGTTGACAAAGTGTGTAAAAATTGTCTCTTGATGGTTCGAGATTCGTGCTTTCCGGATGACTTGATGTTTTTTCCATTTGATGAGTTCGACATAATTCTGGGTATGGATGGTTGACTTTGCATGATGTTGTTGTAAACTGCAAGAGAAAGACTATTGATTTATGGTGCCAGAATGATGAGATTATTTGGATTGAATCTAATGATATGAATGGGTTACCAGCAGTGATTTCTTCGATGTTAGCTTAGAAATATGTAAGAAAAGGCTACGAAGCTTACTTTGTATATGTGCTTGACAGTAAAGTGGCTGAAAGAAACATTAAATCAGTACCTGCTGTGTGCGAGTATCTAGATGTCTTTCTTGAAGAATTACTGGGTTTGCCACCTATTCGAGAGGTAGAGTTTGGTATTGAGTTAATACCTGGGATGACCTCGATATCCATAGCTCCGTATAGAATGGCACCTATATAATTAAAAGAATTGAAAGCTCGGTTGCAAGAGTTGACAGATAGAGGTTCCGTGCGGCCAAGTTTCTCTCCTTGGGGTGCACAAGTACTGTTTGTGAAAAAGAAAGATGAAACTACGAGAATGTGCATTGATTATAGATAGCTCAATAAGGTGACTATAAAGAATAAGTATCTGTTGCCACGGATTGATGATCTGTTTGATCAACTGAAAGTTGCTACAGTGTTTTCAAAGATAGATTTGAGATCAGGCTACTATCAATTGCGAGTTAAAGACTCCGACGTGCCAAAGACTGCTTTTTAAACGAGGTACGGACATTATGAGTTTTTAGTTATGCCTTTCGGACTTACTAATGTACCTGCTGTTTTCATGGATTTGATAATCAGATCTTCAGATCGTATCTAGATCTGTTTGTGGTTGTGTTTATAGATGACATTTTAATCTACTCTCCTGATGAAGCTGAACATGCCAAACATTTGAGACTTGTGTTACAGACTTTGTGAGACAAACAATTGTATGCCAAGTTCAGTAAATGTGAGTTCTGGTTAAGTGAAGTCAGTTTTCTAGGCCATGTCGTATCAACATCGGGTATTCGGGTTGATCTGAGCAAAATTTCAAGTATACTTGACTGGAAACCTCCTAAGAATGTTTCTGAAGTTCGAAGTTTTCTGGGACTTACTAGTTATTACAGAAGGTTTGTAAAAGGTTTCTCTATGATTGCAGCCTCGATGACTAAGCTATGGCAGAAAGATGTTAAGTTCGAGCAGATAGAGAAGTGCCAGAAAAGCTTTGATCAGTTGAAAGCCCTTTTGACCGAAGCTCCAGTGCTAGTTCAGCCAGAATCGGGTAAAGAATTTTTTATCTATAGTGATGCATCTTTAAATGGTTTGGGTTGTGTTTTGATGCAGGAACGCAAAGTTATAGCTTATGCCACGAGATAGCTAAAGCCGCATGAAAGGACTATCTAACACATGACTTAGAATTGGCAGTTATTGTATTTGCATTGAAGATATGGCGTCGTTATCTGTTCGGTGAGAAATGTCATGTTTATTCCAATCATAAAAGTCTGAAAAATTTGATGACTCTGAAAGATCTGAATTTGAGACAATGTCGATGGTTAAAATTACTAAAAGACTACAAGCTTGTGATTGACTATCTCCCGGGAAAGGCTAATGTTGTTGTTAATGCTTTAAGCCGAAAATCACTGTTTGCTTTGCATGCAATAATGCGCATATGGCCATGTTTGATGATGGTTCGATAATAGCTTAATTAAAAGTAAGATTGTTATTTGTTCAACAAATATGTGATGCCTAGAAGGTTGATAATGAATTATTAGCAAAACGAGCTCAGTGTGAGATAGATGTTAATTCAGAATTCAGAGTTGATGCTGATGATTGTTTGAGATTCAGAAACCGGATATGTGTTTTGAGAAATTCAGGATTGATTCAAATAATTTTGAATGAATCTCATAGCAGTCGGTCATCTGTTCACCCAGGCAATACAAAGATGTATAATGATCTGAAACAACTTTATTGGTGGCATGGTATGAAACGAGATATTTCTGACTTTGTTGTAAGATGTTTAGTCTATCAACAAGTAAAAGCCGAGCATCAGTTACCTTTTGGATTGCTTCAGCCGATTATGATACCTGAGTGGAAGTGGGACAGAGTCACGATGGATTTTGTATCTGGTTTACCGTTGACATCGAGCAAGAAAGATGCAATCTAGGTTATTGTTGATAGATTAACTAAATCGGCTCATTTTGTTCTGATACATACAGACTACTCTCTTGATAAGCTGGCTGAATTGTATGTTTCTCAGATTGTAAGATTACATGGTGTGCTTATATCTATTGTTTCGGATAGAGATCCGAGGTTTACATCGCGATTTTGGAAGAAACTGCAAGATGCACTGGGTACAAAATTACATTTTAGTACTGTTTTCCACCCACAAATAGATGGTTAGTCTGAGCGAATCATTCAGATACTTGAGGATATGTTGAGATGTTGCATTCTCGAGTTCGAAGGTACGTGGGAACGCTACCTACCTCTGATTGAGTTTGCGTATAATAACAGCTTCCAATCGAGTATCAAAATGGCACCTTATGACGCTTAGTATAGTCGTAAATGTCGTACACCATTGTACTGGACTGAGCTCAGTGAAAATAAGATACACGGGGTCGACTTGATCAGAGAAACTGAACTGAAAGTAAAAGTGATCCGTAAAAGTCTGAAAGCAGCATCAGATCGTCAGAAATCATATGCTGACTTGAAACGTAAAGATATAGAGTTTCAGATCGGAGATAAAGTCTTCTTGAAGGTTTCACCTTGGAAGAAAATACTCAGATTCGGTCGTAAAGGCAAATTGAATCCGAGGTTTATTGAGTCATATAAGGTTAAAGAGAGTATAGGGCTAGTTGTTTACAGACTATTGTTGCCATCTGAATTAGAAAAGATTCACAATGTATTCCATGTTTTGATGTTTTGTAGATATCGATCTGATCCTTCAGATGTGATTAGTCTGGCAGGGGTTGAGATCAAAGCCGAAATGACGTACAAGGAAGAACTGATTCGTATTCTGGCTCGCGAGATTAAAGAGTTGCGAAATAAGAAAATTTCGTTAGTTAAAGTACTGTGGCCTAAACATGGAGTTGAAGAAGCAACGTGGGAGCCAGAGGATGCAATGAGAGAACGTTATCCGAACCTATTCACTGGTAAGATTTTTGGGGACGAAAATCCATAAGGGGAAGAGTTGTAACAGCCAGATTAGACCCTAATCGAAAAGGTGATTTCGGGACCACGAATCTGAGTCAAAAATATTTAAAAATTATTTTTTGTGTTTATTATGTGTGAATTAATATCTGTGAAATTTTCGTGATTTAATTTTATCATTTGAGTGTCCAATTAAATAAAAGGACTTAATCACGTAAATGGAAAAGTTGGTTGTTAAATGTGAAAGTGCTTAATTGTTGTTGTCTTTATAAGTGGAGGCATTTATAATGAAATTAGACCAAAGTTATGAGTGGTGGATGGTAATGACCTTAGATTATAATGATTTTATATTAAAATTAAAAGGTTAAAATTGTAAATGGAATAATATGTTATAATATATCATATAATAACATAATTAAAAATGATGGTTCATATATTTTCTTTTGGCAGAAACTTCAACAAGAAAGAAAAAGAAAAAAAGCTAGGGTTCGGTTACATTCAAGCCTGATTAAGGTATGAGTTTAGCTCGGTTTTTGATAATTTTTACATTTTTGAGATCGTTGCTTCGAGTACTACAAAACCCATGCCTGAATTTTTTATTTTGATGAATATTTTGAGTTGTGTCATTGTTGAGAGCTTTTGATTTTTGTTTTTTGATGATGAATTATGAAAGATATGTTTTAGATCAACATGTTTTGTATTGGAGTTTTTGATGATTTTGAGTAATTAGGACTAAATTGCAAAAATAATAATTTAAAAGACTAAAATGTGAAATAAATAAATTATATGGGTTTGTATGGTTATGGGTAATATTCGGCCTAGCATGGATATGGAGAAATTTTGTGTGTTTTGTGTTTTGTGTAATAGGGACTAAATTGTAAAAATTGTAAATGTTAAGGGTAAAATGGTAATTTTCCCATTTATGTGTTTTTGGACTAAATTGAATGAAAATATGTTTGAATGAGCTTAATTTGAATATGTTTAGATCAAGAACCAAAGAAATCGAATTTGGATCAAAGGAAAACGAAAATTATCGACTAGCTGCCCTGTTCTGTTTTACATCGTCCGACGTAAGTTTATAAGTAAATAGACGTACTTAATTGTAGTTAAATGCTAAATATATATGCTGGTATGAAATGTTTGAATTTATATATGCTATGGCCGAATATGAGCAAACTTGGCTACCACATTTCTGAATTCGTTTTGACCGAGTTACGACATCCGAAAATCCCGTATGAACCTTAAGAATAGTTAGGATACATATGTCATGACATAGGATTCCGATATATGTGTGCGAGTAAGACCCTGTCTGGGACAGTGGCATCGATATGTGGTTACATGTAAGACCACGTCTGGGACGTTGGCATTGTACGATAAATGTGTGATTATCTGAGTGTCCTACCCAATTCTGAATGGTTCATCGGGCAAAGGTAAATAATGTACGGATGTGTGAAATGAGCTAAAATGACTAGGTATGAATTTAGCTTATTGCTTAATTGAAACAAGTTAAGTAAGTTTCTTGATATTTATTACAAGTCATGTAAGATGTAAGTGAAGAATGTGAGTAAATATGAAAAGTATGTTCGGCTATATATATAAGTGCATATATATGATGTCGAGATTTGATTCATGAGTTTGTGTATATGAATGTAAGAATACTTGGTATAATGTCATTTGAATTTGAAAGTTGAATGATATTATGCTAAATAAGATATATGAGAATTCGGCCCAAGTAACTTATTTGTGTGAAAGTATAAGTTATAAATAAATTAAATGATATGTTTAAGACCAAGTGTAATAATAATGTTATAATTAGGTTTGTTATAAATGCTTTGGTTACACTTTTGATTGGTTAATTTGCTTATGACTTACTAAGCTACAATAGCTTACTGTGTGAATATTTGTCTCTGTTTTATAGATTTTGGATTCAAGTTACAAGCTCGGGGATTGTCAGCAAAGTCTATCACACTATCGACCGCCACCAGTATTTAATAAGTTGCATTTTGGTACTATGACATGTATAGGCTGAAACATACTTTAGAAATGTGGAATGTTGGCTATGTAAATCTAAAGCCATGCAAAAATAGCTTAATTCCTAAGTTTGGTTTTAGTTATATTTTGGTAATGGTTTAATCTGTTCTGGTTATAATGTTGCATGCCATGATATGCATGGTATATGTGTTAAATGTTATATGTTTTGAAAATGGTTGATGTAATGAACATTGTGTGTACATATTTGCATAGCATGTTTAATTGCTTCGGCCAAGGTTTTGGTATAGGTAAAACAAATATGAATTGGTAGGAAAACTATTTCAATAATGAAATGGTATATATATTTGGTTATAAGGTGAGATGGAATAAAATGATAATGATTAATTTGTGATTCGGCATTGCTTATACAAATACTTATGCATATGATAATTTGACTTGTCATGTTTGACATATGGTAGGTAATGTTTATGTTTTGGATATATTTGTATGTAGCTAATGTCTTGTAATGATAAAAATAATCTTCTTTAGTTAATAAGTTTTTCATTCAACTTAGTTGAATCATGATTACATGCATGTTTTTGAGTGGGTTTTAGATGCTCAAATTCGATTATGATAGTTAGGTAATGTACTGAATAAGTAGTGATAAGTTGGATATATTGTTTGGACTTATTAATTTATATTATTAGGGTTCGGTAAATGTGATTAAAAAATTAGATAATTATAGTATGTATGTATTAGGTTGCAGTGTATAAAATGTTGGAAAAACTATGTTATATTTTATGTATAATAATTTAAACATTTGAAGTGTATAAACTTGTAAAATGATTGAGATAAGTTGTAAGTGAGTTGTTTTCAAAACAAACTTGTTTTTGGCTAAATGCATGGAAGAATGATCAAATGAATATTGACTTGATCAATGATAAATTATGAAAATAGCATGTATATTATGTGTTGTATAAATGTCCAACTTGATAGTAAATGAAAGATAAATATAATATGATTTTTATTAAATAATTATATGTAGTAGATTTTGGGTGTTTTATTTGAGTATGATTTTTAGTATGCAACTAAAGTGTAATGAAGTCTGAATATATGCACGTATTATAATTTGAATCAAAAGTGTATTTTGTTATGTGGTATTGATATTTAAATCGATTAATGAAGTTAATAAATGATTGTATTCTTTTAAAATAAAAATAATAAAGATAGATAAAATTTTGCAAGTGTATGTATGTGTTCGTTTAAATTTGTGTTTTGACTAGTAATACGTCGTGACCCTAAGCCAGTGACGGATACGGGTTAGGGGTGTTACAGGAAAGATCAGGTATGTTCGATACCTATGTGGTAGATGATACTATGTGTATGAAGCTTGATGAATTCGTATAAACTTGTTATATGAGATAGATTAGAATTGATGAATGAATTGTGAACTACTAATTGTTTATTAGTGGATGTTTTGTATAATATAAACTGTTGTTTATTTATGGTACGAACTTACTAAGCTTTAAAGCTTACTTTGTGAAATGTTCTCTGTTTTACAGTTTTATAAGGATAGCTCAAATTTAGGAATCGTCAGCGACATCAATCACACTATCAGACATCTATTTTGGTACCATTTCGAGAGTTGTATATATGGTATATGGCATGTATAAGCTTGTGTCATTTTGGTATGTTTTGTGATGTGAATATTAGCCATGAGTTTTGGCTTGGAATTGTTGTTAGGTATGGCCTCTTAAGTTGGCCTAAATGATGTGTTTGATAGGTAAGTAATATGATGTATATAATTTTCATATAATGGTTTGAATATGGAATGTTGAATTGGCAAGTTTTGTGGTATGAAGTATTTGATAAATTGATAAATTTATGTATTTGAAACTTATGTAAGTTGTGATGATTTTGGTACATTGATTAGGTATGTTTTGGTTGAGAAATTGAGTAGTGAATTGGATGGTATTTGAATGGCATGGAATATGTTTGAAATGGTTGATTTGGTTGCCTATAAATGTATGTTAGTGATAAAAAAATGTTGTGGATTTGGTGTGCTTGAGATAGGTGGGAAATGTGGCTTAAACCAAGCCTAATTTCACCCCACATGGTTGAGCACACTGGCTTGTGTCTCGACCGTGTGTCTGCTGTAATTTAGTTATTCAAGTTAGTCTTGAGCATGGCCTAGACACACGGGTGTGTCTGGTGGCCGTGTGTGGTGCACAGCCTTGGTACATGGGAGTGTGTGGCCATTTCGAAGGGTACATAGGCTAGACACACGGGCATATGGTTGGCCATATGACCCAAGTCAGTTTTGATCACGGCTAAGGCACACGGGCTTGTCTTGTGGCCTTGTGGTAAAGTCAGTATGTATGCCCTGTTTTGCCACGATTTAGACACGTGGGCATGTCTAAAGCCATGTGAAGCACACGGCCTGTTCACATGGGCGTGTGACCTATGAAACTCTGAAAATTTTGTTAAGTTTAGGAAAAATTTTGTATGTGCTCAGTTTAGTCCCGACCCCTTTCTAAAGTATGTTTAAGGTCTCGTTGACCTATGTAAGGGACTGTGTAATGTTATGTGACGATGATGCTATGATTATTGAGAAATGAATGCGAGATATTTAGATTTTTCCGGTAACGCCTTTAACCCTAGTCTAGTAACAAATACGGGTTAGGGGTGTTACACCACTTTAGAATTAAACCCACTAGATAAGTCATCATCATTCCATGTAACATATAATAACTTCTTCTTTTTCTTCAAGGTGTTAGCACACTCAGATTGAATGTGGTCTTACCCCTGACACTCTTAATACTTTACTCCTTTCTTTATATCCTTCTCTAGCTCTTTCTTGATGACAATTCCCTTGGTTTTATTTTTTTGGAGCATTTGAACTAGCTTAAAATTTTTTGAACTTTCTAGCTTATTTCTTGAAGGCCTTATTGAAGTTCTAATTAGTAGGGCAATTCGTTCTTAAAGATCTTCAATAGTTACATTTGAGGAAGTAGGCATTGCCTCAGTGGCTTGAAAAGGTAGGTTCTTATCCTCTTTATTCTTACCTTGCTTTGCATCGTAAAGATTCATCTCAAAAGTTTATAATTAGCTAATAAGTTCATTAATGACTAGCCGTTCCAGACCCTTGGCCTCTTCAATAAAAATAACCTTTATCGAGAACCACTCAAGAAAAGATCTTAAAACTTTCCTAACAAGCTTTGTATTGAAGTACTCTTCTCTCAATACGAATGCTTGATTTGAAAGATCGCACAATTTAGCATAGAATTCACCAATTATTTCTGATTCTTGCATTCTAAGACTTTCAAATCTATATGTAAACATTTGCATATTTAATTGTTTGACAGTTGTAGTGCCTTCATAAGTAGTCTCCAATATATCCTAGACTGATTTTTTCATAGTGCATTTGGCAATTCTTTTGAATTCTTGAAGATCAACTCCATAAAATCTAGCATATAAAGCTTTATTATTTGAATTGGCCAATTGTTCTTTCTCAATGGTCCACTAAGCTTCAGGCTTGACTACTCTCCCACTTTCACTGTCCATCTTAAAAGGTTCCCGACTTGTCAACACATCATGCCATGCATTTTCATCAATACGCTTAATTTATGCATTCATATGTGCTTTCTAGTAAGCTTAGTTTTCAACTTCATCATAAAAGGTCAAGATGTAAAGAGCCTTCCATTACTTGATTCTAAAAACCTTTAGGACCTCCACTAGTTACGTTAAATGGAAAAATCTGATACCAATTGAAATTATTAAATTATTGCTTGCAAAATAATCTAAGTGCTTGTAATGAGTGACAGAGACGTGGGCACTTCTTTGGCACCAAAACTTGAAAGCAAAAACACAAAGAAGACACAAAAATTATTTACAAAGTTCGATTTCCCTACGTTTGTGGAGTCTAACTCAGTAATAAATATAGACTACCTTTAACAGTTACAGCAAGTGATCCTAACCTCTCACACACTTCATGATGATTCTCCCTACTTTGGAACCTTGAAGACAGATACACTCACCACTAGCTTCACCCTTGTGAACTCAACAAGTAAAACATTTACACAAATGGTTTTACTAATAAATTGCACTTAAAGAAATATTCCTTACCTTAAACAAAATAAGTACTAAAAACTTTCGATATAATAACCTACACAACTCTATCCTTTAAATAGATTTATGCTCGAGACTTGCTAACATTGAATATCTATAATAATCTCATTAAAACAGTAATACAATAAACTGGTTACAATATAAAATAGAGAATAAACCAATCATGGACTCTTGGCAACTAATATTATAGAGTTTCAATCCAATCCAATGCCCATGTTGCAAGGGATTGACTTGGGTGTTTTAGTTCGATCCAATCTTCAATATGAGTCTCCCAAGTAAAACGACCTTCTTTGATAGGCTAAATATACTCCAAATAATAAGCACAACCCATTCAAATAGTTCAATAAATTGTCAATACTCAAATATGGAAACTATCATTAAATAGCTCTAGTACTGGGGAAGTGGGCACTTCCCTAGTATTTAAAGGTCAGTTTCATATTTTTCAACATAATGCATTAACATATACATATACTAGAAATCTTATCACATACGTATGAGTGTGACAATCACGAATTTAAAATACAGATATGTGTTTAAAAATAACAAATAATAAACAATGAAATTTATGGTTTGAAACTAATTAATCATAATAACACATGACATTACCAACATAAATACATCATATTAACAATACTAAATGCACTACAATTATTTATCTCGACATTAACATTAATTGTGAGTTAATGTCGAGTTGACTTGTGACACCAACTTAATTAACAACATTATTAATACTAGAAATTCTATCACACGTGTATGTGTGTGGAAACTACAAATTTTGAATAAAAATGTGTGTTTAAAATAACATATAATAAATAATGAAACATAAGGTATGAAACTAATAATAATAACAACACATATGCAATACGTACGAAATTAAAATGAAAAATAGTTTAACTTGTGACACCAACTCAATCAAATACATTATTAATACTAATAATCCTATCATACACATATTCGTGTTGAAACCATAAATTTTGAATAAAAATGTATGTTTAAAAATAACATAAAATAAATAATGGGACGTAAGATTTGAAACTAATAATAATAATAACAATACCACATATGCAATATGCACGAAATTAAAATGAAAAATAGATTAACTTGCGACATCATCTCAATCAAATACATTATTAATACTAAAAATCCTATCACACGAGTATGCATGTGGAAAACATGGATTTAAAACACAAATTTGTGTTTAAAAATTACATACAATAAACTATGAAACATATGGTTTGAAACTAACATGAAATTAACAACATAAATAAATCATATTAACAATACTAAATGCACTATAATTATTTATCATGGTATTTTCATCAATTGTGAGTTAATGTCGAGTTTACTTATGGCACAACTCAATTCATAATATTATTAATACTAGAAATCCTATCACAGTGTATGTGTGTGGAAACCGTAAATTTTGAATAAAAAATTGTGTCTAAAAATAACATACAAAAAAATGAAACATAAGGATTGAAACTAATAATAATAACACCACACCACATATGCAATATAATGAAAATTAGTTTAACTTGTAATACCAACTCTATTAAATACATTGTTAATACTAAAAATACTATCATGTATGCGTGAAGAAATCACAAATTTTGAATAAAAATGTATGTTTAAAAATAACATAAAATAAATAATGAAACATACGGTTTGACACTAATAATAACATCAACACATATGCAACATGTACGAAATTAAAATGAAAAATAGTTTAACTGATGACACCAATTCAATCAAATACATTATTAATACTAGAAATCCTATCACACGCGTATACGTGTGGAAACCATGAATTTAAAACACAGATATATATTTAAAAATAACATACAATAAACAATGAAATGTATTGTTTAAAACTAATTAATCATAATAATATATGAACTTAACAACATAAATACATCATATTAACAATACTAAATGCACTACAATTATTTATCATGAGGTTATCATCAATTATGAGTTAATGTCTAGTTGACTTGTGGCACTAACTCAATTAACAACATTATTAATTATTAATATATACAAATGATGGAGATAATAAATTGTGAATATTAAAATAAAAAATGTATAAAAATATATTAAAATAAAAATTTGGTTGAGTGGCTAATTTAAAATTTTATTAATCTTTTTGGTGTGGAATTAAATCGATTATAGACATATTTTCATTGGTTTTTGTAAAAATCAACCGACTAAAATACCTTCAAATACTATAATTTATTTTAATTATATAATTATATTTCTGTAATATTGTTGGTGAACTAATTTGAGAGTAATATCTACTTAATAAATAGTAAAAAAAAATTTGGCATACTAAGTTTCATCATCACTTTTAACTTTTTACTGTTGAGGCATCAAGAACACAAGAGCTAAGCCTGCAAATCAACACTTGCAACACAACGAATAAATCTCCATGAAATATTATATATATCTCCTATCATATGGAAAGCCATGGAAGCTATGATCACCATCTTTCCGTAAATATCCAATTAAAGCAGCCTAATTTGGCTGTTAATATACGGCCTCTCAATCCCTGAAAGATCACATAATAGATTTTATAGCCGAGGATTATTGATCTTTATTACAGATTAAATCCGAAAAAGAGAATGACCTACTCACGCCTACTGAAAGTGGATGCCTCAACCAAAAACCTTGAGGATCATTATATATACATATAATATTATATTATATTATGTGCATATTATAAGGTATCTTCTTTTATCTTGTCAGCCGCCTAGGCGTGTCGGATGCCAAATTGCCAGTCCCTCAACACCATTGCTTTTTCCCCATTCCTTTTCTTGCGGAATTTCATTAGCAAACACCAACCATGGATATATATACATACATATATATATATCATTTACGTGTATATATATGTATATGTATATGTATATGTATAAATATTCTCCATTTCCTATTCCTTGAGCTTAATTAAGTAATATTAACCCACTCACGTATGACTCATCTCCAACTACATGCATTAACTTCAGTATCTATTCAAAGATATTGCATTTACTACAAATTAGGCTAAGACAATGCGAATACTATTCCCAGGTCAGTTCTTAAATATGGCATTTGATGTTTTCCCTGCATCCTACAAATCCAAAAGCAAAAGATAGGGGTCTATTTCAACCCAATAAAAACTGAAAAATTTATACCTCACGTATCCTAAAATTCTTTTGCGTGGTTCATATAGTTTACATTTTGTCATCAACTTCTTTAATCAACCCCTCAAAAGATAAATGTGACATCATTCCCACTAAGCCTAACCACGGTTCGGGTCAGGAGGCAATTCAATTTTATAAAAATTATTTCTTACCTAAGCTTTTTTTTTCTTGCTTTTTATCCAAGGGCACGAATTACTCTCCATTTAACATTAAATAAATTTAATTATTAAATAATAATTCGAGCCTTGAATAAAGCCTGGTTCTTGGTTAGGTGCATGAAAGTCCCACCCATTTCATCACCGTTTCTTCTTTTTTTTTTTTTTTCTTTCTGAAATATACCAAATATATATGTTGGCCACGGAAGACGCAATATATGTTTCCATCTTGAGTAGTTTTTTGTTTTTGAGTAATTAGGTTTTTGTCACGTCAAAAAGAAGGTTCCATTACTCTATTCTTGGTGATAAGTCCACGCCTTTCTCCCACGAACCCTTTTCAAAGAATCAGTTGGTGCAGTTTTCTATTGATTGTTTCGATCATCTATATATATGCAAGTAGCCTTATCGTAAAGGCCAAACCCAAACACAAACACAAACCCAAAGTTTTAATCTATAATTCTTAACCTAATGATGGAAGAAATAGAATGCAAACCACCAACTCAGCTCATAGTAGAAGCTTCCATTAGCAGTACTGACCAACCAGAGAAGAACAACGGTGAGGCGCTATCTCCATCATGTTCCAATATATTAACGAAGATCCATGCTGGGTATTTTAGGATAAGCCTTTCCCTTGGGTGTCAAGCTTTGTTGTGGAAGATTCTGACTCAACCAAATGGTGTTTCTCGAGATGTTCTGCGTGTTTTCAGCAAGCTCCCATCTACGGCTTGTTTGCTGCTATGGTGTCTAGCTGCTTTAACACAGATTTCACTGACTTTGGTTTATGTTCTCCGATGTTACTTTCAGTTCGATTTGGTTAAGGCCGAGTTCTCACACCATATCGGAGTTAACTATCTGTATGCTCCTTGGATTTCATGGCTTGCCTTGCTTCAATCTGCACCGATTCTCCTTCAGAATACCTGCCTTCTTTATATGATTCTCTGTTGGACCTTTATTGTTCCCTTGGCAATGCTTGATATTAAAATATACGGACAATGGTTCACAACGGAGAAACGGTTTCTATCGGTAATGGCAAACCCGACTAGCCTGATATCGGTGATTGGGAACTTGGTAGCCGCTCGAGCTGCAGCACAGATGGGCTGGAAAGAGAGTGCAGTTTGTATGTGGTCACTTGGTATGGTTCACTATTTAGTACTCGTTGTTACACTCTATCAACGCTTATCGGGTCAAAATTCTCTCCCTACGATTTTACGACCAACGTTCTTCTTGTTCTTTGCTGCTCCCAGCATGGGTAGTTTAGCTTGGAACTCCATTACCGGAACTTTCGATACCACATCGAAGATGCTCTTTTTCTTTTCTCTCTTCCTCTTCGTATCTCTGGTAAATTTACAGCAAACAACGTTAAACATGTGTGTTTGTAGTATATATATATATATATATAGCAGTCAAACCAGACAGTGACATCGATATTTGCTATGGTTGGTTTTTACAGGCTTGCAGGCCATTCCTATTCAAGAAATCCATGAGGAAATTCAATGTGGCATGGTGGGCATATTCTTTCCCGTTAACCTTCCTTGCCATGGCAGCTGTTGAATACTCACGAGAGGTGAAATGTCATGTTGCAACTCTCTTAATGCTTTTGTTGTCAGTAGTGTCAGTTCTGGTTTTTCTTGGCTTAATGATGCTCACTGCTGCTAACATTGACCGGCTGTTGGGTGGAACTGATGATCCCATACTGGCTTTTTGCAAAAACAAGAAATCAAATGCTGGAGCCACGACGAAATAAGTGCCTAATACGGGTATATGTTTGATATGGGACGTAATTCTAAACTATTTCTAAGATGTATTTGGAGAACTCTTGGGTTTTAATAATCAAATTATAAATATTAAATTATGAAACACCTGTATGAGAGATTTTGGTTGAATGGTGATGTATAAATATTGAAAATTATAAAAATTTGTGTTCAAATCATATCATATATTTTTATATATAAAAAGGTAAAAATACCCTCTACACAATACAATAATACAATTATTAGGTATAATAACTCAAGAAGACAACTCAACCACATGCTTAATATATAGACATAGATGCACGTTACTGAGAATAGTTTGATGGTTTTCTTGGGCATACTTATAACTCAAATTACCAAGCATTTTGTTGGTTTAAAAATCCATTTTCTTGGGTAATATAAAGTTCTTATTCTAGCATTCAAACTATTACAATGTTCTAAAATATATCAAAGATCAAAACTCATCCATTGATTCATTGAACAGTAGATTCTCAATAATAAAAACATGAAGCTGAAATGACAAAGAGAGGCTAATTTCTCAAATATATATACGTATGCGTGTGTATTTTTTTTTTCTTTGGATCTTTCTCCGTTTGACAAAGTTCAAGAACTAAACTGCAAAAATCAAATCCATTACAGAACTCCTGAAGACCTTTATTGGAAAAACGCTAATGAAACTGCAAAAACACATTCGCAAGAGGTGCTCAAATTCCTTAGGTATTCGTTCTTCTTACCACCTGAATGTGACAAGCTCTAGTCAGATTCAAGCTGCTTAATCCTTGCCCTCAGAGTGGCTATTTCTTCCTCCAGGGCCGTAACTTTGTCTGACCCACCTGCATCTTCAAATCCCTGACCTTGTTTCTTGGCAGTCTCCATGGTCTTCCTTCTTATACGGAGTTCTTTAATATAATGGTGTAATTTGTCTATAATTAGTGATAGGAATAGCAATCCCCCTGTAAAAAAAGTTACCCACCATTAAAAACACAGTTTATTATCAGACCAAAAAGGAAGTGAGAGACATCCCCAGTGAACTTCTAGCTGAAGAATGAAGCATACATCAACTTTTGGGAATTAATATGACATGTAAAAAACCATAATATCAAGAAAACAAACGAAAGTTTACACTGCAAGAGGAGAATTATAGAATACATGATTCAGGTGTGAGCGTCAGCTATGAGTAAGTATACGAGACGGGCATGGTTAGATTTTTCTAAGATTTTCCACACCTTTAGAGATCATATCCTCAGATCTATGTGTTCAACATAGTGTTTAAGAAAAATGAAGGTCCAAGTGCTATATGTTATATATAAGGCTAAAAAACAGGTACCATTGTCCTGTTTTCCCTCCATTTTTGAAGATAAATAATGTATACATTTCAGGGAATTGAATCAAAAGTAAAAGGGTATTGATATTATTAGAATTTGGAACCTGAATCAAGTCTTCGCCACCCTAATTGCATAAAGAAGCAATTGAATCAAACCAATTTATTTTGACAATTAGGTCAAATAATAAGCATTCTAGAAAAGAAAATAAGATATAAACAATCATAATAATTGCATACCGTATGGTAGAAGGAATCAAGATCGCGAATAAAAGTGAAAAAAATTAGGATTAGATTTTAATAGAACTATGGAGGAAGAATTAATTAATTAATTACCCATGAGAGTAGTTTCGAGGAGGTTTTTGGCCATGAGAATCTCGTCCGTTAGAGAAGCGTTTCCATCAACGATCCAGCGTTTCTTGAGCATCATCATGCTGAATATGTACGACAACATCACAACGGATACTGTTCCGCCCACCGTCTTCACTATGACCGGACCTCGTCCCCTCTTGGCCCGATCCAGAACCATTAACACCAGCTTCCTTAACGGTGTCTTGAAGCATAGTACGATGATCACCGCCATCTCTGCGAATATCACCGTGAACAACAACTGTAGCATCTTTAAACGTTATTCCTTTTCTGGAACCCCAAAAAGATGATCAAAATTAAAAGGAGTAATGCAAGCTCTTTCAGTAACAACGAACCCAACACCGAAAAGCACAAAAACAGATTAGTTTTCCATTAATGAAGAAGATGAAGGAGCGCGATTCTCGTACGCAATTTTATTTTTGATCTTTAAGTTATTTTTTGGATTAAATTTCTAAATGCCCCCTTACCTTTTTGTTTATTTGAGATATATATGCATGTAAGACGTATTTTTAGAATTATACATATAGTCGGATGGATCATATCATCGATTTTTTATTCACCAGTCCAACCAGTATGATTGTTGGTCTGATTGATTAAGTACTAAAAAAATTTTGAAAAATAGGGACATATAGAAAAAATAAATTTGGAAAAATAAGAAAAAATATTTTAAAAAAGCTTTTATGAACTAGGTTTGAGTTGCTTGGTTATTGGGTTTAGGGTTGAGCTTTTTTTCTCGGTTTGGGCTAAGAATTTTGGCCCAAAAAATAAAAAGTAATCGGTTCAATTGGTTTTCAGTTCAATGCTAATTCAATCACGGTTCAAAATGATTCACGATTCAACCAATTCAATCATTTTATTTGAACTAGTATATCGACTAGTCCAATCCAATTTAAACAACCATAATCAACACCTTTTAGGCTGCTTCTTGTTTACTTTTTTGAGATAAAAAGTAAGGAATATAGTTTGTCCAGAGATCGAACCTAAAATCAATTTCAACTAAATACATAGAACTCAATTTCTTCTAATCAGGACTATTTAGGCTTTCAAAGTTTAGATTAATATTAGAGACACTAACAAGGCAGCCCATAAGCTTGCAAGAGTCGCTTTGTTACATGCAGACTACTTTGAAGGGATGTTTGGTTCGTCGAATCTTAGATTTTGTTCCATAATAGGATTTAGAGGAATGTAATTACGGGTGTAATGTGAGACTAACTTGTTTGTTTCATTTGATTGGAATGTAAGATTCATACGTTTGGTTAATAGAATGTAAGATTACCTAAAAGAAAGTTTTATATATTGTCTTTATTATAAAATATAGACCCATTAACCAACTAATTAAGTCAATTATTAAAAGAATGCTGCAAGTTAATTCACCAAATTGTCAATCATTCTATAATCCTAATAGCTAGAAAAAAAACTTAAAATCATGTAAAGAAAAAAAAGAATTTGATTGAAAGCTATGACCTCAATTAAATTTTCTATCAAAATGACAATTTAACTCACAAACAACAAAGCAAATGTAACGACCCGAAAGTTAGTGATATTGAAAAATACAGTTTTGAGATTCCATTTTAAAGACCGATAAAAATATTTACGGAGTTATATTATAAATGAATTGTAACATCCCAAAAACTAGGTTAGAAGAAATTGAGTTCTGAAATCAAGAGTGGTCATCTCTCGATTTATGAGTTAAGATCTTAGAAATTTTAACAAGTAAACTAATTTGGTTTAGTGGTTAGGTGTTTTAGTCATGTGTGTGAGATTTTGAGTTCGAATCTTGGTCCTTTAAATTTTGTTATTTTTATCAAACCCTTACTCTTGATTATTTGGCATAAGTACAATTTTCGATCAACTAATAATAAGAATGACTGGTTCAATGGTTAAGCTTTTGTATACCATTTAGTCTTGTGTTTGAGTCTCTACGTAAGCAATGGGGAAAATTTTTGCATTATTTTGTAATTTAGTTTGTTTTGTTTGATTTTAAAGAAAACAAGTTAATTAACTTCCGATTCTCATATTCACAGAACATCCACTTCTCCTTCTATTTTTCTTTCTTTTATTTTTTACTCCTCTTCCGTTCAATTATACTTTTTCCTTTCTTCTACTTCATTATTCTGTCGTTGAATCCTTTTGTATTTGTTACTCCAAGTTCCTTTGTGCGGTTAATCTTCAATTGAACTGTAAGTGTCCTTTGTCAAGTTTTATTTGCTTGAGTTTGATGATGATCGAAGTTACGTCCTTTTTGTTTGGAATGGATTCTGATTTGTGTAAGTCTTTGTTAGACGATGTTCTCAAAAGTAACGTTCTTTCAACATTCTAAGTTTGTACTGCTGATTTCGTACAAGGGTAAGCGTTTTTGAGATTTCGTGTCGAAGTTCTTTGACATCATTTCAGGTTTGGATGTTAATCTTAATGATTGTTTCGAATAAGTCGTTTAATCTATTGTTGTAATGTTGTTTTAAATACGGGAATTCATCCTTGTTGCTCCTACATTGAATCTGTCTCAGGTGGGTACCGATAACCCAACTTTTATTTCAATTTTAGTCATCGAAAAACTGATTGTCGATGCCACACGGCAGTGTGCTAGGCCGTGTGGTAGGCCATACAAGCCACCCGGTCGTGTGTTAGACCGTGTGATAGGACTTGTAACTCTTTGTTCTTGAAAATTGGAGGCACACGGACGTGTGTCCAAGTCGTGTGTGGTTATGTGTTATGCAGGGTTCACACGGGCCAATGACACCGGCGTGTGTCTATACCGTGTAACTCACTGATTGCAGACTAGGACCACACGTGCAGGTGACACTAGCGTGTGTCAGGTCGTGTAGGACACACGAGCGTGTGCTAGACCGTGTGGAGGCATACGGGACAGGTATCTAAGCCGTGTGAAACCAAACAAGCGTGTGGACCAATATTTGGAATTTTTTCCCTTAGGCCACAAGGATCTTTCAAAACGAATGTAAGCCTACTGTAGGGTCCGTACAATCTAAATTAGGTTATATAACATTATATTTGATGATTTGGTGATGACCACCTTGTAATCTGTACGTATATCCACTATGTTTGAACCTAAATAAGTAGGATCTATTAGAGTGGCATGTGCTCATGTTTAATTTATGCGAATTATCCAGGTACGATGTGTATTCTGTTAAGTTTAATGGTATGCCTCTACGTTATTCTATTGCCTAAGAACATGTGACATCAAATATGCTAAATTGATTGGCACTAATTCTGATTTACAACCATGCATGTGACTTTATGGAAAATTTGATATTATTTGTTAAGTTTTGATCAATCTGTTTTATAACGCATAGGCTCCTACGCCTATTGACTATGTTGTTGTACGATAGCATGACTTACATGCTTATCACTATGCTTCTACATATGCATGTCATGACACACTGCATAGGGCTTGAGATGATGTGAAAAGAGGAAGTTTCTTGCAGTTTAATTATCTGCACTATCTGGTGGTTTATCCACGGACCTATTCTGGTAGCTTGACCACGAATATCTGATCTAGCAGTTTTAACTGGAAAATTCTGGTGGCACTGTCCACGGATACCTGTTGGTGTGATTTGGTTGGACAAGTTCTGGGGGAACTCTATCTTGGTGTGTAGTGGAGTTGGGTAGAATATTTTCTAATAAATCTGTATTCTGATCTATTTTGAAAAAAATACTGCATCTGCATAAACATACATCATTTGCGTAGCTTTATTCAGCTCTACTCTATTCTATTATGTTTAGTTCAGCTCTGCTCTATTCCACTCTGTCATCTTCTGCTCTATCCTGTTCCGGTAGGTTTGTGTTGTTCTGTTATATTAGCATGACGGCAATCTCCATGATACTTTGGTCTATTCCGTTCTAGTCTTATACTCGCTATTAAGTTCTCTATGTTACTTTGATTTATATACTATGTTTTGTTAATTGCAATTGATGTTGGTTATACACTGGGCTTTATAGCTCACCTTTTGGTTTTATATTTGTGTGTTCCAGTAAATCTCTGACTTAGGACTGGATGGTGTGTGGGAGCTCGGATTGTTTTGTAATAATGTAAAAATGCTTTTGATCTTTTTGGTTTGTAGTCTATTTCTGAGCTCGTCTTGACTTTTGCTAAATTCATCAGTAGTTGATAACTTTTAATGTGAAACTACAAAACCACTCAAGTCAACAAAATGGATTTCGGTTTTCAACATTAAACTCCGAAAAGATTTTTCCGCCATGAATCAAGTAAAGTTTTGAATGTTTTCTAGATAATTACTGAAATCAGTTTTCAATACGTTGGTGTAACTCGTCTAGGTTCGGCTTAAACTTCAAGGTTGGGTTTGGGGTGTTACATTTATTGAATTTTGGATAGGTAATTTTGCTGAAATAATGCTTAATTAAGGTTCAGAAACTAAATTTTAAAGTCCAATCACTATAAATTTTTTATTAAGAAATGAGTTAGGGATTTATATAGTGATTAAACCATGGAGTAAAATGAAAAATTTACCACACTAGAAATGTTAGTGGACAATAAATGGATGTTATAAAAATATATTATAAAATTTTAATTAGTTATATATTAAAAAGTTAAAAAATAAAATTATATGTATATATATTAAAAATCGGTGGGGGAGAGAGTACATCATCTTCCCCACCAAAATTGAGAAAAATTTAAAGGGAAAACTGCATGGCCAATTCTCAAGCTTTTATTTCAACAAATTGGTTTCAAATTAGTTTTTTTCTTATAATTTTATATTTTTGAGATCATGGGAGCTTAATCTAGCTAGCTAATATATCAATTTGTAAAACTGTTAAAGTTTTGAAATTTGCTATAGTTAAGAATTGAAAATTTTAGGTGTTAAATTGATAGATTTTAAGCTTAGGTGTGAAAAAGGATTAAATTGTAAAGTTTAATTGATAGTTTCGTATAAAGGGACTAAATTGAATAAAATGTAAAATTTTCTATAGAAATAAGAAATAGGAGGTCCCTAATGGATTATAGTGAAATCGAAATTAAATTTGGAGTTTTAATTTGAAAGTTATGTTAGTCTTGTTTTTAGGGACTAAATTAAACAAAATGAAAAATTTATATAAAATGAAAATTAATTATTAATTTGGTTGGGTATTGATAATATTGTATATTTATGTTAATACGTAGCTAACATCGACTCGAATTCCTCAAGAGGAAAAGGAAAAGCTAAAGTCGTCGACGAATAGCTTGAAATTTCAGTTTGTATTTCTATGATCTGTTGAGTCTAATTATTGCTTGTTCTTGTTAAATTGCATGATTTATTCATGAGGTAAGTATATAATTCTTGTATGAGTTAAGTTGAGATGATTGATATGGTATATCGAGATAAAGGACTAAATCAAATAAGATAGAAAGTTGTATAACTTACCTGATACATGAAATTGGTATGAATTTGAGTTAAGAATTTATATACGATATTGAAATATTAAATTCATGATTAAATTGAGATTGCTAGAATGTAAATTGAACTTATAATGGAATTGAAAATTGGTTACCTATTAAATGGATAGATTATACTTCGGTTTATCCGATGATGCACCGTGTGCCAATATAATTGCTTCAGCTTGTCTGATGATGTACTGTGTGTGCCAGTATAATTGTTTCGGCTTGTCAGATGATGCACTGTGTGTGCCAATATAATTGCTTCAGTATGTATTTTTTTTACATAAAACTTTTATTCGAAAATGTATGTATTTTTTTTTACTTAGAGAAAGATATTATTTTCTTTTTTTTTTAAATTTTTGGTACTAATACTTTTTTTAGAATTTTACTAGCAATAAATAATTTGAATTTATTTATAATATCAATAAAACAAACAAAATTATACAAAATTATAAAATATTTTTAAAATGTTTTAATTGATACATATAACCAAACTCATGCCTCACCAGGTAAGAAAACTTATATTAACTAGCATTCGGATGTTATTGATGAGACATTTTTGAAGTGTATTCATTGCTAAAAATAAAAGTTTATAGATGAATAAATAATATGAATAATCTTTGTTGTTGTTTTTTTTAAAATAATAACCCCAAGCTAAATGTGTTTTATATATGATTGCACATTTTTTACTCTATTTTATAAAGGTTGAACTAAAATAGGTTTTAACTAGAAATTAAATATGTCATACGCAATATATATGATTAATTTTCTAGTCATAGAATAGTGGAAAGCATTAGTTGATCTCATAAAATCACTATTCTAGCACAAAATCTTTTAGTGGAAATGTGAATGTAATAATCCTAGATTTGAAAGCGAGATCATATTATGCATGTTCCTAATAGTGTACATGATACTTTTATATATATATATAGCTTAGATATGATCTATAATCTTATAGTCTTATAATTTTGAGATATAGTAAAATTTTGAAATTCACTTTAAAAGTTGTGAATCAAAGATCTCGTTAGTATGAAAATACCAATATTAATTCTATTTGACCTATTTTAGTAATGGACATGGTTTTGATTATAGTCACAAAATGATTAAAAATATCCATGATAAAAGGTGTATAAATGTGTGACGTTGTAGTCAAATAGTTGGACAGTAGATTATCCTCTAATATGACTATTTACTAAAATATATGAAATACCCTTGCTTTGTTAAGAAATAATGTTATTTGGATATGCATATGTGATAAGTTTTAAAGGTCGTGTATTGACAATGAAAAGAGGTTATGAAAAATAGGAAATATGTTGTCTAGTTTCACTAAGGGATTTGAGGTCTTTTTGCAACATTTTACTTGGTGAAAAATACATGATAATACCAATAAAGTGATCATTGTTAATTGATAATCATACAAATGGCATTCTTGATAGCATTCTTTTGCAAAAGAATGAATAACATGGTGGAGATGTTGGTCTTGTGAACTTTCAAGACACAAATAAATATAAAGTTTCACCAAGTGATATAGAAAATTAATATAGCTATGTTAGAAATTTGGAAATTTAGGAATGAGGTACAAGACCATACTATTTGAGTTACCCATGACGGAAACTCGATCCAACGCCTGGTATAACATTAAGTCTTAAGTTCAATGAGATAAAGTACATCATCAGTATGTGACTACTAACACTATAAAACATTATATAATATACCATCATAGGGTGAAAAGTGCTAGGTATCCGTAATGATGGGGGGATGAGTATTACATTCTCAATAGACACATAACATAAATATGTTAGATTCTTATAATTACGGGAACAATCTCAATGAGATCTACCTATGTAAGTAGAAATGTAATCGCTTCTAGGAGCTCAAGGACTTGGCTTTAACAACATGAAAAGAGGTTACAAACACATGGTCATAATAGTGTCCCTAGATACCGTGCATTGATTGGTGTTGAAATCGTTGTGTGAGATGTGTTCAGTTAATCAAATGAAATAGTTGGTTCAAACCATAGTCTACCATGCAATTTTGATTAACTATAACATGTTTTCATTAAATTAAAGTTCAATCCTAAGACCCCTTCATTTATGCAATCGATTTTCAAGATTATCAAAATCTAAAATATTTTGAAAATGCAGAGAGGAGGGAATTGTTGGAACATTTTCAAAATATTTTTAATGTTCCAATAGTTATAATTAAAAAGTTACAAGTGATTCAAAAGTTGTCACTTGGTTATTAATTAAGAGTTGTCACTATTTATAGTGATAATTTATGTCTATTGTCAACAAAAGTTATATCACTTAATTAATAATAAAAAGTCATAATTATTCAAATATATATCTATTGAATAATTATGTTTATTGCTAAAAGATGTGATTATTCATTTGGATAGTTATGTCTCTATTAAGAGACATGAGAACTCCTATAAATAGAAGTTAAAATTCATTTATTTGGTACACCAAAAACACATCAAAACTTGAGAAGTAAAAGTTTCTTTTTATTCTCCTCCATCTTTTAATATTTCTAGATTGTTCTATAAATAATTACTGTAGAAATTTTTTGTAGAAATTGATATACTTGCTATGCTCTGCTCAATGCTCAGTGAACTATTTCTACTAGTGCAAAATGTAGACAACCATTGAGTTTCATTATCCTCGAGGTTCATTTACTATTAACTTTTTTGCATATCAAATTATTAGGGGGACAAATAAAAATTTTAAAGAAAGTAGCATTGATACACGCATATAAATTTTTTTAACTTATAAATTAATCAAAAATTATGAGTTAAGAAAACACACATAAATTTCAAACTTTCAACTTTACTATTATCTAATTTTTAATAAATATATTTTTTTCCAACTAGTTCAATATCATGGAAGGTGAATATAATTTGTGTGACATCATCTGTCTAGTCTCTTGGCCGAGAGTCAAATTAACGCTATAGCTAATTTTAATAATCACATTTTCCCTTTACACAAAAATCACATTTTCAAACCTTTCCATCTTAGTATATGCTATACTTTATAAAATTATATATAAATGAATTATTTATCTACAAAAATCCATCCATATGGGGCCAATCACAAAATCAGCCTCCCTTTTAGTTTTATCCATATTACATCATGATGTTTAAATATATATATATATAATGAATTATTTAAATATATATATATAATAAGTTATTTAGTTATGTTATTTTAATTTTTTATCTCTTTTAATTTTTAAATTTATAATTATTTTTAAAATAGATATTAATTAATTTTGTTGATGTAAAATGCACTATGCAAATTGCAAAATTTAAAGGTAGAAAGAAGTAAAAATTTAAATAAAATATTAAAATGATTTTTTTGTAAAGTTGAAGAGACAAATAAATAATTATTGCAAAATAAAAAAAAATTTATGTCTTACATCATGGTAGTTCAGGATGAATATAAAACTCCACTTTTTTTTTAATCAATTTGATCATCTTATCTTTGCAAGATGAAAATAAAACTTCATATGAATTCAAACTATGACTTCATGTTCTGAGTTCTAATAACCAGTTTTTTGTCAATACTCAACAAAGATGTTCATTTGATCAAGTAACTGTTAAAATTATGTTTGAATGGTTACGTATACATATATACATACAAAAGAATCATTTCTAAGATGTACAAAAAAATAAAGAATCATTTATAAGCTTATATATCAATCAAAATAGTTTGCTTGCAAATTCTTCACTGCATTCTGCAATTGCTGCAAGTTGCTTAAGTTCTGATAGGCTCCTCCCTAGCTGCAAAGCCACTTTCATTTCAAGGATTTCTCCATTTTCTCTTCTCTCAACATCTTTCTCATTGATATTTGACATTATGTTCTCTTCAATCAGCTTAAAGAATCCGACATTACCTCGATACATCTCGAACACCATTCCGACCTGGCCGCCATGTTCCAACGAGTTCACCGTGGTAGCTACTGCACCTGCTACGACTCCCATCATCACAGGCCATGAACAATCAGTAGTGCCCACGAAGGAAGATCCCAAGGCCCCTAAAATGGTTAACAAGGGACCTGATATTGCCAACATTTTATTAAGTTTCAATGCTTTGCTACCCAAATCTATATACTCAGCCAAATTGTAGTTGAATGATTAATATTTGGAGAAATAAAACAAAGAAAATGATAAAGAATATAATGGAGAAGAGAAATAAATTTTGTATGAAAAAATTCTTTCAAATAATCTTTTATTTCAAGCACACAAAGTTAATAATTCTTCATCACATACAACTCTTTATATAGGAGTTGTAAGTGACTATTCATCTATATCACTATATGCTAGGAGTTGTGACTATTCATGCATGTGTGTATCTTTTCATATTCAAGCCTCTTAACTTTTCATCTTCAAGTCTCTTCACTATTCATATTCAAGTTTTTTCACTTTTCATATTCAAGTCTCTTCACTCTTCTAACTTTTCATAATTTATTTGTGCAAGGTTAATTTAATTATGTGCCAACAATGCCTCCCTTAAATTAAACTTGCTTTGAACTCCCAACCTTTCAACATTTTTCTTGAAGACTTGTCCACTTAGAGGCTTTGTGAAGATATCAGCCATCTGATCTTCCGTCTTGCAATATTCAACTTGAACATCACCATTATTGACTAGTTCCCTCAAGAAGTGATATCGAATGCGAATGTGTTTTGTCCTTCTATGAAGAACTGGATCTTTTGTGACCGAAATAGTAGAACTATTGTCACAAAACAAAATTGTTGACTTGCTTTGCTTCTGCTTAAGACTTTCCAAAATTCCACGTAACCAAATCAATTGACATCCTGCATAAGATGCAGCAATATATTCAGCTTCTGTAGTCGAAAGCGCCACAATTGATTGTTTCTTTGAACTCCATGAAACTGCACCACTACCAAAGTGAAAAACATAACCAGAAGTGCTTCTGCTATCATCAATGCTTCCTGCTAAATCACTATCCGTATAACCAATGAGATCAACTAATGTATTAGCTTTATAGAAAATTCCATAATCAATGGTTCCCTTCACATATCTCAATATTCTCTTGGCAGCCTCCCAGTGATTGGAGTAAGGTTTCTCCATGAATCTACTTACCAAGCTAACAACATACACGATATCAGGCCTTGTCGAAGTCAGATACATCAACTTCCCAACCAAACTTCTGAATATGGTGGAATTGACAAGCTTTCCTTCACCCTCTTTAGATAACTTCAGACCTGTAATGCATGGAGTAGAGACTGGATTCGCATTTTCCATCATGAATTTTTTTAGAATTTCCTTTGCGTAGCTCTCTTGTGAAATAAAAATTCCTTTCTCGGATTGATGAACTTCAATGCCAAGAAAATGATGAAGTTTTCCCAAATCTGTCATCTTAAATTCTGCCATCATTGAGTGCTGAAATTCTTTCAACATCTTCACATCATTTCCTGTGAAAATAAGATCATCAACGTAGAGACTTACAACCATGAATCTTCCTTGATAATTGCCTTTGATGTAGAGAGTATGCTCATATGGAGATTTCTGGAATCCACACTTCTGAAAATAAGAATCGATGCGGCTGTACCATGCTCTGGGTGATTGCTTCAACCCGTACAAAGCTTTCTTCAACTTGTAAACTTTTTCTTCTTCTCCTTTTTTGACAAACCCTGGTGGTTGATCAACATAGACTTCTTCTTTGAGAACACCATTCAAAAACGCAGATTTTATGTCCATTTGGAACATTTTCCAATTGTTTTGGGCAGCAAGAGAAATAAGTAACCGAACTGTCTCAAGTCTTGAAACTGGAGCAAATACCTCTGTAAAATCTTCTCCTTCCTTTTGCTTGTATCCTTTTGCAACCAGTCTTGCCTTGTACTTGTTGATAGAGCCATTCGGATTCATCTTTGTCTTGTACACCCATTTGACTCCAATTGAATTCTTGTGCGGCGGTAAATCTGTGAGTTCCCATGTATCATTGTTTTCAATTGAGCAAATCTCTTCTTTCATGGCTTTCCTCCATATTTCTTCTTGATATGCATCATCAAAAGAAATTGGATCTTCTCCTGCAAAGAAGGCAAAGAATACAGCATCATTTTGTACAACTTCATCCGTTACATCATATAACTCTTGGATGCTTCTCGTTTTTCGGATCGGGCTGGATGAAGAAGAATTTGATGAAGAACTTGGGGAAGCAGGAGGAT
This sequence comes from Gossypium hirsutum, assembly GCF_007990345.1. Taxonomy (NCBI): domain Eukaryota; kingdom Viridiplantae; phylum Streptophyta; class Magnoliopsida; order Malvales; family Malvaceae; genus Gossypium; species Gossypium hirsutum. The sequence continues at coordinate 116,982,891 of NC_053429.1, read as the reverse complement.
TTTCTACTTGAGCATCATCTTCAGCATTCTCAATTACTGCCTCTTCTTCTTCTTCTTCAAGTTCAAAAGGAAAAATTGGCAAATTTTCCTTTTCAACTTCCATATCTTCAAACATGGAATTTTCATCAAACCGAACATCTCGGCTTATCACAATCTTCTTTGTCACCGGATTATACAACTTGTATGCCTTACTTCTTTCACTATAGCCAATGAAAATGCATTTCTCTGACTTGTCATCCAACTTGCTTCTCATTGCATCTGGAATATGAGAGTAGGCAACACTCCCAAATACTCTAAGATGACTAACACTAGGCTTTATACCATACCACGCCTCATGTGGTGTGCAATTCTCCAAGCTTCTTGTCGGTGATCTGTTTATAAGATAAACTGCACAGGAAACAGCTTCAGCCCAAAATCTTCTTGATAACCTCTTCTTCTTAAGAAGACATCTAGCCATTTCCATAATTGTTCTGTTCTTTCTTTCACACACACCATTTTGCTGAGGTGTATGGCGGACTGTCATTTCATGCCGGATGCCACTATCTCGGCAATATTTCTCAAATTCTTTTGAAAAATATTCACCTCCACGATCTGTACGCAAGGTGTTAATTTTCAACCCAGTAAAGTTCTCCACTTCTGCCTTGAAATCTTTGAATCTCTGAAAAGCCTCTGATTTTTCTTTGACACAATACACCCATAACTTTCTTGAGTAATCATCAATGAAAGAGATAAAGTAACGATTACCTCCCAAAGATGAAACTGTCATTGGACCACAAAAATCTGAGTGAATAAGTTGCAATGGTCTTCTTGCTTTCCACGAGGATTGAGAAGGAAAATCAATTTTGTGTTGCTTTCCAAGTTGACATGCTTCACAAACATCATCAAGCCGATCGATTTTTGGTAAACCTCTAACCATCATCTTCCTTGAAAGCATCTTCAAATTTCCATAGTTTAAATGTCCATATCTATCATGCCATAACTTTGAAATTCCTTTATGAGCACCAATAAAACAAGACATATTCTGACTTTGAAGGGTAAGAGAGAAAAGATTATTTGATGCCACTCCAACTCTAGCAACAACCTGATTTTTCTTTGATAAATAGCAAGCCATGTCACGGAAATGAATATCATACTCCTTCTTCAAAAGATGCCCAACGCTAAGCAGATTATTTTTAAGACCAGGAACAAAATAAACTTCAGACATTTTCTCTACCCTTCCTTGCTTTGTTTTGAACTCCAACTCACCAACACCGCTAACTTTGTAAGCTTTTCCATCTCCTACTTTTACTTCTCCACAATCAGATTCAAAGAACTTCAAAAATAAATTTTTGTTACCTGTCATATGCTTGCTAGCACCACTGTCTATGTACCAGACATCATCAATCTCTCCACCATGAGATACGAGCAACAAAGTTTCTTGCTTTTGCTCTTGATTATTTTGTACTATATTAGCTTCATTTTTCTCTTCTTTTTTGTACCAGCATTCACTTGCCAAATGACCAGGTTTGCGACAATTATAACATTCAAAATAGCCACGATCTCTTCCTCTTTGATTTCCACGTCCACGTCCTCTTTGTGATCCTCTAAAATTTTGACTTTGGTTGGCTTCTTTCCATCCATTCTCCGTGCTTGCATCTTCACCTCTTTCACGAGCATTTGAGCCTCTTCCTCTAAAATTTCTTCCTCTTCCACGACCACGATTTCTCCCTCTTTGATTTTTAAAATCTCCCTTCTTCTCATTTAGAGACAACTTTGACTGGAGTGCTTGATCTAGATCTACTTCCTTTTTCTTCTTGTTTAATCTTTCTTCATGGGCTTGCAACGAACCTGTGAGTTCATCAATAGTCATGGTACTCAAGTCATTTGATTCTTCAATGGCAACCACAATGTAGTCAAATCTGAAATCTAAAGAACGGAGGATTTTCTCAACACCACGAATATCATCCATAGTTTCACCATTTCTTTTTAATTGATTGACTATGGACAAAACCCGTGAACAGTAATCAGAAACTGATTCTGACTCTGTTTTTTGCAATCTTTCAAACTCTCCTCGAAGAGTTTGCAACTGAACTCTTTTCACCTTTTCATCTCCTTTGAATGAATTTTGTAAAAATTCCCATGCTTGTTTTGCCGTGGTGGCACAAGCTATTTTTTCCCAAGCCGCTTCATATGATTGAACTCCTTGATATATCCAAAATAAGGCTTGCTGATTTTTCTTCCTTGATTTTCTTAGACTCTCTTTTTGAACTTGTGTTAATCCTTCCTCCTCTTCAGCCTCAACTTCATTATAACCTTTTTCAACAATCTCCCAAACTTCTAGAGATCCAAGAAGAGCCTTCATTTGGATGCTCCATTTGCCATAATTTTCTTTGGTTAATTGGGGAACGGAAGAAAGAGGAATAGAATTGTTCATTTTGATCGAACCTGGCTCTGATACCAATTTGTAGTTGAATGATTAATATTTGGAGAAATAAAACAAAGAAAATGATAAAGAATATAATGGAGAAGAGAAATAAATTTTGTATGAAAAAATTCTTTCAAATAATCTTTTATTTCAAGCACACAAAATTAATAATTCTTCATCACATACAACTCTTTATATAGGAGTTGTAAGTGACTATTCATCTATATCACTATATGCTAGGAGTTGTGACTATTCATGCATGTGTGTATCTTTTCATATTCAAGCCTCTTAACTTTTCATCTTCAAGTCTCTTCACTATTCATATTCAAGTTTTTTCACTTTTCATATTCAAGTCTCTTCACTCTTCTAACTTTTCATAATTTATTTGTGCAAGGTTAATTTAATTATGTGCCAACAATCTTTCTGCTTCAAAACTCTAACAACTTGCCTCATTTCTTCCTCTAGCTTTCTGGTCCAACCATTGTTTCCCTCTATTTTCCCAACAAATCCTTGTTTTGACCTTTGTTTTGGCCACCACCTTGCTGGTTCAACTTTTGAAGGGAATTTTTCAAGCATAGAACCCAGTAAAGGAAGTGGATATGCCTTAGCAAGAGCTAAAACTTTCTCCATTGCTTCATTAACATCATTTATATCTGGTTTGCCAAGAGCTAATGTCGTTTCAATTTGAACACGAAGCTGCTTGAACAATCTCGCAGCACTTCTTTGTTCTTCTGCAAGTTGGGATGGTTGAATCTTGTTCATAACCAACAACAAGCCCGTGGCTGCTACGTAAAGCACAATGGAAGATAGCTTAAATGCCATCAAAGGTGACCCTTCAGCAGCTAAAGCGGCTAGCCCGGCCATGGTGGCACCACTGAGGGTCATGGCATTGATGGAAGTCAAAAGGAGGCCATTCCAATTATCACGCTGCTCTCCAATGTTCTTATGCATCTCCACTCTATCTGCAACAGCCTCCATGATCGCATAAAGCTTGGCAATCACCTGAGGATCATCAGATGATTTGGTGTCATGTCTAGCAATAGGATAACCGGTTCTCGTTTCCATTTCGTCAACTAAATATCTGCTAGAGAGCTTCGGGTGAGAGACTACACCAAGGTGGACCCTTGGTGCGTTAACTCTCGCACCAACTATTTCACGACGATAGCGCAAGGAAGGCAAACTTTTTGACAACAACAGGCTGCTTGAAACTTGAATGCCTGCCATGGCTTGTTTAAGTTTAATCTAAGAGCACCAAAGTGAATTGGGTTTTAATAGGAATGAATTCTATATATATGTAGATATGGTCTAATCGTTGAAACTTGAACATTTGAACAAGATTTATGGGCTTCCTTCGCTGACTTTCAACGGTAATAACGAGTAACAGATGTTGAAACAGACAACAGCATGGGAGCTGACCATGGCTGTCTTTTGTCTTAACTTCAACCCCAATGCCAAAACTGCTACATAGATTGAAGAAAACAAGACCATATATAACCAAAACTTTTATTTTTGTTTAATGATAATTTAGTCAAATTATTCATGTGTACACTATAAATTAATTCTCCCCCAAGAGCAATATCTGGGAATTAGAAATTCTGCAAAAATCCTAACCACATTTTCGTGTTAAAAATAAACTTCGTTGAAACTACTAGAAGTCATGTATTAAAGTATGTGAAACGTGCTTACCAAAAATAAATAAATTACAGTACTTAAGCATTTTAAAACCATTTCGTTAATTTTTTTGTTGACTAATTATTTCGTTAATTAATACAGTCGAGGTATGGAAAATGTCAGTATATCACTTCTCAGCGAAATCATTCTTTCTCTACTAGTGTTATCGAATCTTACGAAATCTTTTGCTGAGGGTAGCTGAGGGTATAAGCAAGTGATCTATATCAAAAAAGTCCCATAAGTCCTCAAGGTTTCGTCACCTTCCGATGCACCTCCATATCTTCAAACACACAATAAGTGCCTACCAATCGGTGTAATTCCAACATAACAACACCACATACTCGTAACACGAATCCTACAAACATATAAAGTGATATATGTATTAAACTGAAACATAAAATATCAAACGCTAAAATTCATAAATTTTGTATTACATCTTGATGAAAAGTATAATAATTTTTCTAATTAACATATTACTGATGTTTAAAGGACTATAAGAATATGCTAACTCGAAATCAAAGGTTTAACGCCAATGACATAGGTGGAAAACTAAAGTTAACTTTAGCGGGAACTCCAATGGCAATGAGTTAGAAGTATATATAAAAAAAAAAAACCTTAATGGTTGTACAGAATATAACCAAAACAATTGTCAATCAATATTTATATCACAAAGTAGATGTTGACATAATCAACGTTTAAACCTTGTCGACAAAGTGCATATTCATATTAGAAGATTTAGATTAAGCAGTAATAAATTTTACAAAACACATCAAAACATCTTACATAATAAATCATAGTTATGTATAAACAATTAATTGAATATAAAAATATATCCAAAGATCAAATCTCGAAATGAAATCACATTCTAAATTCATATCAAATCATATAATTTGCGTACATAATGCAGCTGAGTTTGGATGAGATCTTTTTCCTTATTAAATTAAAATCTTTTTATCGGGTGAAGGTAAGGAAAGATGAGGTGGATTTATTGGAAGCGCAATGGTGGGACTACCCCTCGGTTATGTTTGCCTTCCAGCTCCAGGCAGGGTTCTAGAGTGGGTATCAAATGGTCAGCTTCGTCCTTTGGAGCAGCAAAATTCAATGTCAATAGCGCTGCTCGACGAAAACTAGGTTTGGCTGGCTTCGGTGGAGCGTTGAGGGATCACTTCGGGAAAATATTGATGTTATTCTCAAGATCTCTTGGTATTATGGACTCTAATGAGCCTGAACTCAAGGCCATTGTGATGGCATTGCAAATTTATGCTTGTTCTCGGTGGAGAAATTTGTTCAGTTTGATTGTGGAATTGAACTCTCGAACGGTTATTTCATGGTGGTTTAATCACACTAATCGACCTCGGAAATTCTGGGTCGACCTATATAAAACTATTGATGCCATCTGTTTAAAGCTAAACTGTGTGGCGTTTGATAATGTCTTCAGAGAAGCGAACAATCTTGTGGATGCCCTCGTCAACAGTGACACTGGTCGAAATTCTTTACTCCAAGTATGCTAGCTCGGGGGTGGCTAATGGATTATATTTAGGTGAATTTGTCTATTTGGCATGTTCCTTGGTCTGGTTGTTTGTTTTTATAGTTCCCTTTGTAACACCCTATACCTGACTTGCTCGTCAGATTCGAGACAACGAGATATCACATTCGTTACTAGGGAAACTACAATTTCATTCACATATTGAATAAACAAGCCATTATATTTCAAACTAATTTAAATGCATTATTTAAATAAATAAGGGTTATAAACGAACTTATGAAAGCTCTCATATTAATCTGATGATGAATGAGGGGTTTAAATGTAAAATAATCAAAACAGGGGTGTGCTGTCGCAACACTGATGATTAATGTCGTGACCCCCAATGCAGAAGTCTGATGTTGCGACATCATATAGAATGTGTCATGACCTTGAAAACAGAATCCCGACATCGTGACTTCAATAAGGAAACATCGCGACCTTGAAGGTAGGGGTAACTCAATATCGTAACTTCAACAAGGGAGAGCCATGACTATGAAGACAGAAGCTCAATATCGCAATACTAAAAGGGAGTGTCGAGATCTTCAATGTTCCTCAAGTTGCATCTTTCAACTCAAACCTACAAATCACACCACTCAAATGGTCTAAATGACCCAAAATCTAACTCAACTCATCTTAAAACAAATGATCATATTTATATTTCCATCCAATTGAATCTCATACATCATACATATACTAAATGAGCATATACACCCTTGTTTTACTAACTTTGATCATGACCATGCTATTTAGTAAGTATATTGTCATTTACAAAATGTAACATTCTTACCATTTGCACCAAAACATCCAAAATAGACCTTAATATCAATTTATGACCTTAGGTACATGTCAATTTTCATAAAATAAAATAAAACTTATATGAACTTTGTTGAGTCGAGAGTGAGTTTTGGACTCTGTTTTACTCCTCAAGACCTCGAGATTTAACGATATCTACGCACTAAAATAAACAAACCGTACTTTGAGCAATAGGGTTCAGTGGTACTTTCATAATTTAAATAAATAATCAATAGAAATAAGATATAATACAATCAATATATGATTCATCTATCAATTAAATCATTTCACATTTCATGTCTCAAGTGCATAACCGATATAAAATTCCATTTGAAATTTCATACATTAACACTTAATTTCTTTTATTATCATTGTAGACACTCAATTTTGCCCGGGCCCAGAAATAAGTCCAAAAACAAAAATAATAAACCCCCAAAAAAAAACGAAGTCCAAGTTCAGTCCAGAATTACAAATATAATTTGGCCCGATCAGAATGGCCAATTACTTGAAAAGATTTAAGGTCCATCTACAAGCTTGACTCATATGGAAATATAATCTTCAATGATATGCAATCTTAGATATGATATGCAATCTTAGATATGATACAATCTTAGATATGATTGCAATCTTAGATATGATATGCAATCTTAGAAGATATGATTTTGTAATCTTAGAGATTTAATTTGTAGATACCTTTTAATCTTAACCGTTGATGTAATTGATCTGTACTGCTGGATTTGAGGAGGTTCAACTATAAATAGAGGCCTCTCCCTTCATTGTAAACACACTGGAGTTTTGGGAAACAATAAAATTTTTTTAGAGCTTTCACTCAAATTTCTCTCCCTCTTACGTTCTTATTTTCTACGGTTTGTTCTTATTTTATTCTTTGTTCATCTTCGTTTTTCAACCCTTTTTATTTTGATTTAATCAATGTTTCCCTGAACCTTAATATCAATTTATGACCTTAGGTACATGTCAATTTTCATAAAATAAAATAAAACTTATATGAACTTTGTTGAGTCGAGAGTGAGTTTTGGACTCTGTTTTACTCCTCAAGACCTCGAGATTTAACGATATCTACGCACTAAAATAAACAAACCGTACTTTGAGCAATAGGGTTCAGTGGTACTTTCATAATTTAAATAAATAATCAATAGAAATAAGATATAATACAATCAATATATGATTCATCTATCAATTAAATCATTTCACATTTCATGTCTCAAGTGCATAACCGATATAAAATTCCATTTGAAATTTCATACATTAACACTTAATTTCTTTTATCATCATTGTAGACACTCAATTTTTCCCGGGCCCAAAAATAAGTCCAAAAACAAAAATAATAAACTTAAAAAAAAAGTCCAAGTTCAGTCCAGAATTACAAATATAATTTGGCTCGATCGGAATGGCCCATTACTTGAATAGATTTAAGGTCCATTTACAAGCTTGACTCATATGGAAATATAATCTTCAATGATATGCAATCTTAGATATCATATGCAATCTTAGATATGATACAATCTTAGATATGATTGCAATCTTAGAAGATATGATTTTTTAATCTTAGAGATTTAATTTGTAGATACATTTTAATCTTAATCGTTGATGTAATTGATCTGTACTGTTGGATTTGAGGAGGTTCAACTATAAATAGAGGCCTCTCCCTTCATTGTAAACACACTGGAGTTTTGGGAAACAATAAAATTTTTTTAGAGCTTTCACTCAAATTTCTCTCCCTCTTACGTTCTTATTTTCTACAGTTTGTTCTTATTTTATTCTTTGTTCATCTTCATTTTTCAACCCTTTTTATTTTGATTTAATCCATGTTTCCCTGATTTTTTTATATTTTATTTTTTTAATAATTTTAGTATCATATCAAACTCTTTCATTTTTTTAATAATTTTTTTTAGTATTACTCTTAGTAAATTATTTTTTAAATTTTACTCAAATCATTATTTTAAAAAAAATATATTTCATTTAATTGTCATATTTTATCCAAAAGTTTTTCTAAAATGAGGCAATGTTTTTCGTATTTAGGAATTCGGGAAATAGTGCCCTAACATGCTGGGTTGCGATTTCCCGTTTGTCTAAATGCCTAAAGTATCCTTCTAAATAGATTTTGTAAATCACGAGATGGTTTCCGTTACAAGAGTTTAAGAATATCGTGTCCTATCATGCTGGATGTGATGTTTGTATTCTTTCGGAGCTAAGGAATCTCGATTTTTCAACTTAAATAATTTTGATTTTAAAAAAAGGATCCTATTTTTAAATCCTTTCAAAATTTTGACATTAAGACAGAAAACTATTCAATTTGGTACCAATTTTGGGCGTTGCGAGGATGCTAATCCTTCCTCGTACGTAACCGACTCCCGAACCTGTTTTCTTAATTTTCGTAGACCAAAACGTTTTATAAAGTGATCCAATCACACCTAAAAAGGTTGGTGGCGACTCCCGTTTTTGTTTTTCAAAAGTCGATCCCTATTTTTCAAACATCCCTTTAAAAAAATGGTTTCGACAGCTTGGCGACTCCACTTTAAGAGAGTTAAGCCAAGAAATTGAGTATTTTATGTCTTAATGTCAAAAGTTTTTTAAATTTAAAATTGGATCCTTTTTACATGTGTTTGCTGCATATGTTTGTTACCTTATTGCTGTACATTGCATTTGCATGATCGTTGTGGTCACACCCTTAAGTGGGAGTGAGAAGCTAAGCTTTCGTGAGGTTTTCACCTCCGCATGAGTTAGTGGATTACTTCCGGGATATATTTGTACCTATGTTTTCGTGAGATTTTCATCTCCGCATGGTCATAGGGAAATGTATCCTTCTAAACCGAACTTAGTCCATATGAGCCTATAATGGGTGAGGATCGAGGAATCTACTAGTTTAGGTACCCTTACTTTAGAACTGAACTACATATAGTGAACTTTAAGTGCTTGCTCTAGGTAGTATGGTGATGACCTTTAATACCTACCTTTATAAGTGCTTGTTTATTACATCTTTTTATATGATACCGACTTGTTTTTTATTTTGTCATCATCGCATATCATTCATCATTAAAAGGTGTCGATTCAAGGTTCGATTTCTAAGTTAGGAAGTTTTGTAAAAAGGAACGAATATCTTAAAATGGAGGACAACTCTTCCGTTTGTGCGTAGTCAGAGAAAACCCAGTTAGAGAAAGGAGATAGTGTCACTGAGGGATATACATCAGAGTTGTGGGACTTTACTCGTATCAATTCGACACAGAATATTTTCAAGAGATGAAGGACATTTGGGCCCAATGGGGTGACGGGGCTAGATAGCTTTTCTTTCATACTTATGGAGATCTTTCTTATTTGCTAGACATTAAGGTAGATAAGCATCTGTTTCGAGCTATGGTACAGTTCTGGAACCCTGCTTATAGTTGCTTTACATTTGGAGAGGTAGATGTAGTGCCTACTTTGGAGAAGTATACAACCTTGCTTTGCTGTTCGAGAATTCAAGGTAACAAAGCTTATGTTAGGCCTACTAGTCTCCCAATTTTCGTGAGGAAATTAGTGATGATCACAGGGATGAGTGAGCAGTGCACTGCAGCTCGAGTGCAGCAAAAGGGACATAGTAAGTGCATTCCGTGGGCCATTTTGAGGGATCTGATATTGACACACCCAGATGTGACGAAGAAGGTCAACGTTTTGGCCTTAAGTATTTACGGCTTGGTGATTATCCCGAAGGCGATAGGGCACATAGATGAGACAGTCACAGATTTGTTTGATCATATTGATAAACAGAACACACCGGTGCTAGTAATCCTAGCTGAGACGTTTAGATCCTTGAAGTACATGTTGGAGAGCCAGTGAAGTAGATTCATTGGATGTGCACAGTTGTTGTTAGTATGGTTCCATAGTCACTTTTGAAAGCTTGAGAAGGTTCCTTGCCGAGTGTTCTTTGAGGGTTATTCCCCCTTAAAGGAAGCAGCAACTACACCAAGGAGAGACGATATTACAGAAGAAAGGTGGATGGATATTCTTCAGAATCTTCGAGAGGAGGAGGTTTTGTGGAAAGCACCTTGGATGACTCCTAATGAAGTCCTTTATCGCTGCAACAGTTTTGATTGGGTACCTCTTCCTGGGATTTGGGGAGTCGTTGGCTATGCACCGTTACTCATCCTAAAGTAATATAAAGCGGGACAGTTCAGATAGAGGTTAAGAGTTAGCTTTGTTATTAGATAGGGTTAAGACTCTGGGCCTATGAGTGAAAGCGTATTTGTAATCCGTTTTATGAAAAGACTTTTGTTCCTTAAATAACGTTTTCTAAAATGAAACTGAATCGATATCGATACCTTTTTGCATTCATGCATTTGCATTACATTACATCAAAGAAAAGAAGGTGTTGATTCGAAATTCAATTCCTAAATAGAATAGTTTGTCATAAGGAAACGAATTTCTTGATAAAGTGGATAATAGTGCGGTTGCCTGAATATAGTCCAAGTAAACACGACGAGAGAAAGCTGGTAGTCCATGGAGGAATACATGATGTAATTGCCAGAGATTCAAGCCAACAAAGGCATGACGAGAGAAAGCCGGAAGTCCACGAAGGAATACATGACTTAATTTAATTGCCAACGAAGATTATCCAAGAGCCGGTACTTTTTGATGAGTATCATTCGAGTCTTGTTAGAGATAAAGTTGAATGAAGCTGAATGGATACAATCGTGATATGATTAGTTGAACTTGATTGAGGAAAAGAGGCTAAAGGCTATTCGTCATGGTCAGATGTATCAGAAGCGAATGATGCGAGCTTACGACAAGAAAGTGAGACCAAGAGAATTCCATAAGGGGGATCTTGTGCTGAAAAGATCTTCCCTATTCAGAAGGACTTTAGAGGAAAATGGATGCCAAATTGAGAAGGGTCGTATGTCGTGAAGAAGGCTTTCTCTGGGGGTGCATTGATCTTAACGGAAATGGATGGGAAGAGTTTGCCCAATCCAGTGAATTCAGACTCAGTCAAAAAGTACTTTGTCTAAAGGAGAGAAGAATTCAGGGTGAAAACTCGCAAAGGGCGCCTTGAGTTTTCGAAAAAAAAATAGAGAGGCCAAGGTGAAAACCCGCAAAGGGCCCCTTGTGACCAAAGGGGTTTTGAGTTGAAAACCCGAAAAGGCAGCTCAAATTTTGAAGAGCGCACGGTAATCTTGCTATATCTGATTCAACGAAGAGTGAAGCGCGTTGCATATCGGGGCATCAACAAAGTACTTTGGATCTTTTAAACACATGTTGAATTCAAGAAAGTCTTCATGGAGTTGGCATATAAACGCTCAAGTGGCGATATCTAGGGCATCTAACTTTTGTCCTGTTTGCTATCTTTAGATTCTTTTTCTTCTCAAAGATAGGCTTTCAGATTAATTTCGTTTGTATTTTTGACAAATTTATTTAAATCTAATTATTCTCAAGATTAAATTCATCTTCTATTATTCTTAAAGTATGTTGCATTAAAATAATGATAGATGAACTAAATAATTTTCACAAATGAAGTTTTGCTCATTACTCTGGAAATTTCTAGATAATACAAGAAACTAAAACAGAATAATTGTTCGAAGAATTCACGTAAGTAAGGTTTGAAAGAACTCGAGAAAATTCTTTCTTTAGTCTAAAATGATGATTGGACAAATCAAATGATTCGATCCTAAGAGAGGATCATCTTACAGACATTTTTGGTGGGTCATAGCGTTTGAAGAATGGTGCAAACCCACAAGCTGAGTAGGAATGATACTTCGAGAGAAATAAGGATAAACTTCAACGAAAGAATGAGTGGTGACGTCTGGAATAGGGGTCATATTCATAAACATTTTGCATTATAACAGGTTTAATTAGGAGCATTTGACTCACTTCGATCATAGCATCCTAATCATTAGGCATGAACTCATACACATTATATAAGTTATGTCCTTCAAGGGACAATGAAGATTGATGCGCCTTAACCCCCAAAACAATAGGGTAACAGGCTAAAGCATAGCAGATTTGACCTTCAGGTGTTTATGCTGAAGCAGATCCAAGATGATTTAACATCTCTGTATTGTCAGAGAACAAATCGAAGAAACAGATTTGGCATCTCCATATTCGACGGAGAGCAGATCGAAGACATAGCAGATCTAACCTTCGGATGTCTTCACATCGAAGTAGATCCAAGATGATTTGGCATCCTTGCGTTGACAAGGAGCAAATCGAAGACATAGCAGATTTAGCTTTCACGTGTTTACGCTGAAGCAGATCTAAGATGATTTGGCATCTCTGTACTATCAGAGAACAAATCGAAGAAACAGATTTGGCATCTCCATATTTGACGGAGAGCAAATTGAAGACATAGCAGATCTGACCTTCATTGAAGCAGATCCAAGATGATTTGGCATCTCTGTATTAGATAGGGAGCAGATCGAAGACACAGCAGATCTGACCTTCATTCAAGCAGATCCAAGATGATTTGGCATCTCTGTATTAGACGGGGAGCAGATCGAAGACATAACAGATTGGACCTTCATTGAAGCAGATCCAAGATGATTTGGCATCTCTGTATTAGACGGGGAGCAGATCGAAGACATAGCAGATCTGACCTTCATGTGTTTACATCGAAGCAGATCCAAGATGACAGATTTGGCATCTTTATATTAGACAGGGAGAAAATCAGAGATAACAGATTTGGCATCTCTGTATTAGACGGGGAGCAGATTGAAGAAGAAGATTTGGCGTCTCTGTATTAGACGGGGAGCAGATCGAAGATAACAGATTTGGCGTCTCTGTAATTAGATGGGGAGCATATCAAAGATAGCAGATATCACCTTCCTGAGTTGCAGTGAAGCAAATTAAAGCCGTCAAGAGGCCATTTAAAGAAGATCAAGGATCAAGAACTCAAGACTCGGCGAGCCCAGGCAAAATTGGTCCTTTTATAGTCTTTGCTCTATTCCTGTTACACAGCAATGAGCAAAGAGGGGCAGCTGTAGACACTCAATTTTTCCCGGGCCCAGAAATAAGTCCAAAAACAAAAATAATAAACTTAAAAAAAAGTCCAAGTTCAGTCCAGAATTACAAATATAATTTGGCTCGATCGGAATGGCCCATTACTTGAATAGATTTAAGGTCCATTTACAAGCTTGACTCATATGGAAATATAATCTTCAATGATATGCAATCTTAGATATCATATGCAATCTTAGATATGATACAATCTTAGATATGATTGCAATCTTAGAAGATATGATTTTTTAATCTTAGAGATTTAATTTGTAGATACATTTTAATCTTAATCGTTGATGTAATTGATCTGTACTGTTGGATTTGAGGAGGTTCAACTATAAATAGAGGCCTCTCCCTTCATTGTAAACACACTGGAGTTTTGGGAAACAATAAAATTTTTTTAGAGCTTTCACTCAAATTTCTCTCCCTCTTACGTTCTTATTTTCTACGGTTTGTTCTTATTTTATTCTTTGTTCATCTTCGTTTTTCAACCCTTTTTATTTTGATTTAATCCATGTTTCCCTGATTTTTTTATATTTTATTTTTTTAATAATTTTAGTATCATATCAAACTCTTTCATTTTTTAATAATTTTTTTTAGTATTACTCTTATTAAATTATTTTTTAAATTTTACTCAAATCATTATTTAAAAAAAATATATTTCATTTAATTGTCATATTTTATCCAAAAGTTTTTCTAAAATGAGGCAATGTTTTTCGTATTTAGGAATTCGGGAAATAGTGCCCTAACATGCTGGGTTGCGATTTCCCGTTTGTCTAAATGCCTAAAGTATCCTTCTAAATAGATTTTGTAAATCACGAGATGATTTCAGTTACGAGAGTTTAAGAATATCGTGTCCTATCATGCTGGATGTGATGTTTGTATTCTTTCGGAGCTAAGGAATCTCGATTTTTCAACTTAAATAATTCCGGTTTTAAAAAAGGGATCATACTTTTAAATCCTTTCAAAATTTTGACATTAAGACAGAAAACTATTCAATTTGGTATCAATTTTGGGCGTTGCGAGGGTACTAATCCTTCCTCGTACGTAACCGACTCCCGAACATGTTTTCTTAATTTTCGTAGATCAAAACGTTTTATAAGGTGATCTAATCACACCTAAAAGGTTGGTGGCGACTCCCATTTTCGTTTTTCAAAAGTCGATCCCCATTTTTCAAACATCCCTTTAAAAAATGGTTTCGACAATCATATCTCAATTACATATATGGTATGTTATACTTTAATTCCATTCTTTTCTCCTTTTTATCTCAAATCTATATATATTTTTTATATTCATATCAGCCTTGAGAGCTTGCTTTAACCAATTTGCATGATCTTTCACATGTCATCTTTTATTACTTTAACAATAACATACAATATACATCATTCAATATTGGTATTTCATATCAAATGTCAAATAGAATGGTATATGCTTCATAATCCCTATTAACCGGACACGAACTCAAGACAGATACACGAATCATCCAACCATTACACCAATATATCTGAAAACCAATGCCTTATCGATATGCCCGAAGTATAAATTGCACTCCACGCCTCATCGATATAAACTGAAGTAATGTGCGCTCTGCACCTTATTAGAACATCCGAAGTATAATATGCATTTTGCGCCTCATCGGTATAAACCAAAATAAAACCCGTACAATAATCTTATGGCACACCAACTATACTCGACTCCGTCCGAGACAGTTAATAGGGTAACCAATGTTTTCAAGTATATATATGACCCATAAATCATAATTTCATACATAATAAATTGCATCAAGCTAAGTTTGATCCATACCATTTCATATCATCATATACATACTAAAGCATGAGCCAAGTAAGATTCTTACCTTAATTAAGCTAGTTTGTAACAAGGCATCTATATACATATTGAATTTAAATCATTAAAGTACAAATCGTATTAGCTACTTGTCTCCGGCTCTCGTCCTTCTTTTCTCTTGAGACAATCTGATGTCGTCTTTAGTTACATTCGACAATTCAATTATAAAATGGTATTAGTTTCCACTCAATCTCATGAAAAACATATAATCAAACATATTTTGCATTTTATTCATTTTAATCTTTATATCTAAAATACTCATATTTTTCGATATTTAACATCGAATCAAAATATTAATTCATATCTTTTCATTAGGGACCTTGTACTTTTAATATATATAGCATAATTTCTTAATAATTTTCGATTTATTCAATTTAGTTCCTAATATCATAAAATTATCTATAAAGCTTAACTTAATTTCTAAATCCTTAACATAATTCAAGCTTACTAACTAAAAATCTCTTCAAATCCAAACTTAAATTCATCAATTATACTTTAATGGTAACTTGCTAAACATCTAACAATTAAAGAAATTGATACATGGGTTAGCTAAATCAAGGTCTCATGCTTCAAAATTCATAAAATTCCAAACAAAATACAAGTTTACCTTAATTAGTTGGGACAAAAAATGGAGATGAAAACTTGGGAATTTTTCTTTCTTCCTAACTTGGGACAGCACAGCTAAGTCGAAAACGATGAATGTTTTCATCTTCCACTAACTATTTTTATTTATACTTTGATTAATAATATAATTAGACTTAATTAACTTGATTAACCAATGTTTAATAATTATAATCCAACTTAAATTAGTTAAATAGAAATGGAAGACTTGATTTGGTCTCACCGACAAACTCATGCATTAATAATGGTTAAATAACCATTAGGCCCTTTAATTAATTGCTAATTGAGTCCTCAATCATTTTCTAATTTAAAATTCAATAGTGATTGAAATTTTACAATTTAGTTCCTGAACTTTAATTAATGTTTTTCCATATTTAATTACTTAAACATTCTTTAATATACTTCCATACCAAACTTCATAAATCCTCCTATTATAAACCACAAACTCGGTTCACTGAATTTGATTCCGAACCATAATTTTCAACACGAACTAAGGTTGGGTCGTTACATCCTTATTATAGATTTTGGCTATCTATTTTTATATTTATGTAAGTTTGGTGCTTTTCTCGTCCTGCACCTTTGTATGTTTTCTATTGTTTTGGTAGCTCATCTTAATAAATCCTAGTGGCTGAGCAAAAACAAAAAAACAAAAAAAAAAGTGTACTTAATCCTATATGTACAAGATTAGGTTGATTTTAAGGGTGATATCAAGTCACTTACTTGAGCTCCTTATTCTAATAACTTAGCTCATCCCCAGGATAGGTAAAGTCCTATCCAGAACCATATAAGAAAAATAAACTAACCATATACTTGGAAGTAACTCCAAATATTTTAGATAACAGTCTTACCAACTTGCGTAATATGTATTAAATTAGTCACATTTTGAGTTTAAAATACTTGAAATCATGATGGATATAGAAATTAGACTTAAAAATTGTTTAGTAAAATATTGAAACTACCTTTAGTGCTACTGTTACACAATGTTTACTAAAAATAAAATATCCTT
Organism: Gossypium hirsutum; assembly: GCF_007990345.1. NCBI lineage: Eukaryota > Viridiplantae > Streptophyta > Magnoliopsida > Malvales > Malvaceae > Gossypium > Gossypium hirsutum. The sequence continues at coordinate 116,966,046 of NC_053429.1, read as the reverse complement.
AATGGCTCAAATCCTAACAAGTTTTATATAAGATCCAATAATTCTACCAATTTACCTTTCTTGTTATTTTCTATCTTTACTTACAAAACTCAAGATTCGCTTATGTTTATTTCATGACAAAGTAGGCTTAGGACGTTTCTAAAAATATAATAATTCATATATATATTTTTTAAATCCATATATACGGATAATACAAAAATTTTCATATCATTCTTCTATATTCATAATTTACAATTTAAGTTCTTTACCTACCGTATCTTAAATCCAATAAAAGAAGCTTAAGCATTATATCTTATACGTGATAGAATAAAACCCAATAAATTTACCTAATCTATCAAGAAGAATCTTGAGAAATGTATTTATGTTTTCTCATTAATCAACTACTCCCGATTCTTGCAATCTAACAAAATATTTATTTTGTAATTCAAATAAGACAATTTAATATCTTATTCTTTTTAATTAGAGGACCCAACATTTAATCTCCAAGCTTCCTTTTCTCTTTAGATGTAAAAATCCTCACCCGATCCAATTGATAACTTGAGTTACAAGATGCTACAGTAGAACAGGGACATTCACATACAAAACCAACAAAGAAATCTATTCTATTTAGATCACAAGCGTATATAGTAGATGTTATAACATAAATGAGGCTGATCAAGTTTTAAACAACATTATTAGTTTCTGGTATTTTACAAATCTATACGAAAAATTTTAAACAAAAAATGCCAAGATGGTCCGTCAGAAAAATGTCCGCCCAAAGTCTATCTGCCATGTGTTCCTATTACTTTATTATTATTCGTCCAAATAGTTTGCATTTGCAAGTCCACCAATTATTCAAAATAAGTTAGCATATTTAACACATGCAATTATTTCCATTTCAAACGCACTAATAGTCTACACCAACATTGAACAAGTATCACAAAAGAGTACATATATATATATACACACACTCAACGTTCAAAACATCACAATTCATTCACATACAATTTCACCAAATAGTCCTTATATACATATCACTTGACCCAGTGTAGAGTTCAAATAATTTTACCGAAATAGGAACCAGATAGTGTGAGTTGTGGACCGACTTGCCTATCGAGTTTCGTTAAAATCTCTATCGGGAAGAGGAAATTAAACGAGATAAATATTAAATATGCTTAGTAAATGCATAGGTTTAAAAATTAAATTCACCTCGCAAAAGATTCATACATATATATAACTTAACTAAATTCTTTAAGTTGTCAACACAATTCACATGTAGAAGGTAAGTGCATCGCATTCAAACATATAACATATCCCAAACATTTCATTATTCATTCACACATTATTTCAACTCATATAAATCATACTGTCAACATTTATATTTCAGAAATATCCAGCCCAATGAATCACCATGAACAGAAAGGAATATACACAGGTGACCATCCGATAACACACCAAATTGCTCATAAAAGCTTTCCAACCAATAACACTCCAGATGCACATAGTGCTAAGCTCGTAGGCTAAATATTCTCCCCCGATAACATGCTAGATTGCTCATAAGAGTTTTCCAACCAATAACACTCCAGAATCTCCGAAGATATTAAATTGGAAATTCGCAAAAAATACAGGGTTTCAGAAACATTCAGTAAACTTCTTGCATCTTCTTCACATTTTTCTTCTTCCCGTACAATGCGCAGGTACCTTGATTAGCATGCCAATTGTATCATTTGTTCATTCGGGCAACACACACATAACTAGACTTTCTTTTTACAATTTAACACATTTTCTCATTTTACCAATACAAGTTTACTAACAATTTTCCATTACGTTCACATTCAAACGTATCATAAATAAACATAACAACACCCTATAAACTTACTTGGTACAGCAGTAGAACATGATATTAGAGACTATTCCAAGAGTTTTCCTTTCCCTCTGTTATCAATGGGTTGATTTGATTTTTGATATAAACATTAATACATTCAGTTCATCAATGACAACACTTCAAACTTTAACGTTTTAAAATTAGACATGAAAGTTAGCTAAATCGAGATACAAGAATCTCAAAAACATGAACTCATGAAGAATAGGGCTTTGGAAACACTTATATGCAAAACCAATTAATCAAGAAAGCTTAGAGTTTTTCTTTCTTATACAGAGAACTATGGTTTCGGTGAAGGAAAACGAGAATAAGACTCCCTTTCCATCCATTTCAGCATATAACACTTAACATTTTAGTTTCATCATTAAATGAAAATTAACAGGTGTTTCCACTAAACATTGACACAATCGGTACTACCATGCAAGAGTGGTTATTTACCACTTTGACCCTTAAAATTTTTTTACGGTTTAGTACGTACATTTTTATTTCTAACCTGCTAACTGAATTTTACCAATTCAAACATCAATAAAACAATATAATGAACTCGTAAATATTATTACTCTATCATCAGAATTGTGGTCCCCGAACTATTGTTTTTGACATTGCAGAATATCAGGTTATTACATTAGGGTTTTTCATTTTCCCTTAAATTTTTATTCTTTTTCTTTTCTCGAAAAAAATTGTTACCTAGTGTGCTCTTGGGACTTTTCCCATTCATTTTCACATATTTTTTTATATTCTTGTAGGTTGGATAAGGTAATTACCCTTTAAGATATGGGTTCTAAACTGGCTATTATAAAGATAATATTGATACTACCTCTATATTTTCGAATCTTGGCACTTTTGATAATATCATATAATTGGCTTAACCATAAAAAAATTGATTTAAGGCAACGTTTTTGAATCAAATGTGATTGACTACAAAATGGAAGACTCTCATTGGAAACTTACATACCTTAAGAGATTTAGAAAGGTTTGATGTGATTTGTTTTAAAGAAACTTTCTAATAGGAAAAAAGAGTCGAGAGAAAGCTATGATGCAAAAATTGAACATTATCTAATAAGAATGAAATCATATTCTGTGACTTTGTTTATCAAAAATCTTCCACTAAGGCTTCACTACAAAAGACTATGATTGGTGTTCTAATACCATGGTAGAGTTGTTGATTTATTTATCTCGCAAAAGAGGAACAAAAGTGGATAAAATTTTTGTTTTGTTAGATTATCATCAATGACCAATGCATGAAGGGAGATGTATAGATTGAATGGATTTAAGCTTATGGCTAGCAGAATCTATGTTTTTTTTTTTGCTAGATTCAACAGTAAAAGTGAGTAAACCTGCTAATGGTAGTCTTCAAAACAAGGAGAATAGAGACAATGGTGATGATGTCATCATCTTGGATAATAATAATAATAATAATAATAATAATAATAATAATAATAATAATAATAATAATAAACATGAATGAAAGTCATTCCATTATAGGAAGGAAAAATGGATTTGGATCAAAAAGAAAAAGAAAGATAGGGATTGGCATGCTAATGGGGATTTATGTATACCTAGAGTCCTGTATCCGAAGTCTTGTACTGGGAGTTATGTTGCCTTCGAGCATTGCACACATTACGTGCATTCTTTGTTGCTTTTTAGCTTAACACTTTGGTGCTCTTTGGTGTGTTTGGTGTCTTGGCACTTTAGTGCCTTTTAATGTGTTTGAGAGGGATGTGATTTGGTACCTAACACTATGTGCTCCTTGGTGTGTTTTGGAGGGAGTATCATGTATTCAGTTCATTTCCCTAATGTTTACTATGGGCTATTTGAACCAAAATATTGATAACAAGATGTGTTTATGACTATAAATTTCAAAATGTACTCTAAAGTGGGATATGTTAGAGAAATAATAAGTTAAAAGACTATATTTATATAATAAGGTTAACTATGAGCTATAAAACATGAAACTGTGATTAAAATCTATGTCTTTATATACCCCTAATAGAGAAACAAACAAGGGATGATAAGATTTACTTAATGTCTCATAACCAGTGGCGGAGCCAAAAAAATTTTTTTGGGGGGGGCGGAATTAAATTGTATATTTTTACAATAGTAAAAATGCAATTTCACGATTTTAATAATCTATATCTTTATCAATTTTAAAGGATTAAATCAAATTTTTTATTTTTTGAGGGGGCAATGTCACATCCCAAAAATCGAGGGTTAGTGGAATTTGCTTTGTGAACCGAGAGTGAGAGAGAGGTCATGTCCAAATTTTTGAGATTATCTGTGTTTCTGGGGGGGAAAATGAGTTACTGGCCTATTGGTTAAATGTTGCTGAAATTGTTCTTGAAATCCAAGTTCAAATTCCTTCCCTTACACTATTTTTATTATTTTGCAAATTTTACTTCAAACATGTAACATCCCAATTTTTTTATTTAAATTTGGTAAAATTATTTCAATAATGAGTAATTGGCCTAGTGTTTAAGAGAAAACAAGGAGCCAATATAACACCCCCAATCGGTATCTGTCGCCGGAACAGGGTTACGAGGCATTACCGGAGTTTACGGAATATTTACAACTAAATTAGTCAAATACTATTTAAATCCTGAAATTCATCATAACATCCCTTAGATGGGCCCTCAAGGTCCAAAAAAAATGTATTAGAAACGATTCGGGACTACATCAGGATGATAGGGAACTTTTCGTAAAATCCCCAAAAAAATTTCATTATTAAAGGTCTCACGCCTATGTAGCTGACCGTGTGTCACAAACAGCCTGGACACACATCCTGTCTACCTGTGTAGACAAAAACAAAGCTATATCCAAGCCTCGTTTCTTACCCGTTTTCATCCAGTACCTAAACCAAATTGTTCCAATACCAACCAAGCAATTTCAATATTGTTTCAAACCATTTTAAACACTCATCAATATGTGTTTATGCATAATCATAATTCGACTTATTAACATTTCAAAACCAAGTTCACACTAGCTATGCCAATAGCAAGGTTTACAACCATAGACTTCAACATTAACATTAGTATAACATTTTTATATACCAAAATGTGATGGTTGATAGTGTGATATGGCTCCGACCTATTTCCGACCTCTCGAGCTTCCAAACACTATAAAACAGGGAAAAATGAAACAGGGTAAGCACTTAGTACTTAGTAAGTTCATGTAACAAGAACTAACTTACCATATACTTCCATGAAAATTAAATCAAACATGTACATGTCCATAACAATAGAATACTTGCCTAACACATACAAACTCAACCAATGGATTAGTCAAATAACATCATATAATTTCAATACATAGATGAATGATGAGCTCATCAATTTCATGATTTCACGTATTTTCCATTTTCTATATTTTTCCCGTTGAATTTATCAGAATTTCAATGGATTTCTAGTAGTACACTTATGGTGTACAAGTTCAATTCCGTCAATTCATATTTATCCTTTTCAGGGAGCACACTCCCGAGTCTCATTCCACACAGCGGAATTACCGATCCAGACTAAATTCCCTGTAACATATGCTTAAAGAGTATTTTTCAGGATTACCAGTATTTTTCAGGATTACCAGTCCAGGCTAAATCCTTTTAGTGACAAATACTCTATTAAGCTCGATTTAGATTACCCTTCCGGGCCAAATCCTTTTATTTTCCCATGTAACATCCTTTTTCTGTGATCCATCGAATTCCTTTTATTCATTGGAATTATTTTTCTTTTTTATCAAATATGTTCAATCATTTCATCATTTACCATACATTAAACATTCAAATCACATTCATGTCACATAAACATGCAATTCAAGCATTAAAGAATTCAATTCAAGTTACACGAACTTACCTCGATATTTGTTTGTTAGTAAAGACTACTAATCCGAGACTTTTTCCTTGCCTCGATCTAACCTCGTATTTAAGTCATCCGGATCTATATAAATAAATTTAATCATCAATTTCATTCAATTTATATTCTATTGAGTTCAATCTACACTTTAGGAAAAATTACCATTTTGCCACTAAACTTTTCATTAATTCTAATTTCGTCCCTAGGCTTGAAAAAAAAGAAATTCATGCAATCTTATCCTTTACCCAATTCTAACTTGAAATTCTATTAATTCAACCCCTAATTCATCAATTAATTCAACATAAACCATGTTCAAAAATCTATTAACTTTCAAATTTTCAACATATACTAAACAGTATTTTATTCTAAGATCATAAAAACTCAAAAATTATAAGAAAATGAGTTAAATTGATTTACCAATTTGAGTTTAAACCTTAAAAATCTCTAATTTTTTTTTCCTTTCTTTTTCTTTCTCCCTTTTTCTCCCTTGTTTCGTCCTACCTATTCTGTTTCTTTCCTTTTTTTTTCATTTGTTTCTTTTTCTTTATGTTTTTGATATATAATATAATAATATATTATATTATAATATTAATACTTAAATATTAAGTTAATATATTAATATATATTTTAACTAAAAATCTCATATTTTTCCTTATTAAATCGCCTCAACTATAATAATGCCATAATGTTCTATTCAGTCCCTTTAGCTTTTCTTTAATCTATAATTAAACTTTTTACCTCTATTGCAAGTTAATCCTTTTACCTAATTATTTTTAATTCCAGCAAATTCACTTAACTAAAACCTAATTAACTACACAACTAAGTTCGTAAATATTTATTAAAAATATTTATAAATTCGACTTACCGGAACGGAGCCCGGGAATGCACTTTTTTTAGTCTTTTTTCTAATTAACCACATAATCAATAGAATTTTCTGATCGAAATTTTCTTGCAACATTCCTATCATAATATATATCATATCATAATATTAAAATAAAATTTTCTTTTTAGCATTTGTGGTTACAAAACTACTATTTCAATTTTACTGAAATTAAACTGCTACAGCCAGTGCTATTCACTTAAAAACTCGAGTTCAACAACCTTCCCTTGCAAAATAGCTTAATTTTGCTAATTTTTCTCCTTCCCCCTGTTTTTATGCTACTCATGCCTTTTAAGCTAAGTATAAATATCACTTTTTCACTTACTTTTCAGCCTTAAGTCTATTTTTTTCTCCTACCCTAGCAGTTCTCCTCTCGTCTCTTATTTTTTTTCTTTCAAAGTTTCTTCCTTTTTTTGGGATTTCATCACAGTTGTGTTGCCCTGTTGTTAGAGTTTTTCTATTTTGGTTTGTCCAGTCACCTTATTGAACATTTAGACCTCCTAAACCATCCTTATTTTCTGCCCTAAAATTTCCTTTTTTTCTCTCCTAACATCCTCTTTTACTGTCCATTGCCACTCCCTCTCCCTTGTTCATATCAATGCCAGTAAATCCTATTTTTTTTCTCTGTTCTTATACTTTGTGATCCGATTTTTGGCTACTATTTTTATATCCAATAAGTCAATCATTCTAGCCCTTAAAATTTTTCTTTTTGGTTGTCCAAAGATCCCTCCTTGTAGCACCCCAGATTTGCCTCTTTTGTCACCTCAAATGGTGTTGCCACGCCCTTAGAGTACCATTGTTTTGGGATTGTCGTTTCTCTTTAATTTTCTCCCCTACTATTTTAATTTTTTAGATTTTTCCCTCTATTTGGTTCTGATTTAAACGTTCCTAATTGATAATTCAGAAAGATGTTCATCCGACAACTCAGATCAGGGTAATGGGTGGTGGAAAGTGCAAACTTGTGCGAGATCTTGCACTGTTTTTCTTTATTACTAATTTCTTCTTTGGTCGATTGCTTTAAAATCTGAACAGGGGTTTTGGTTACTGATTTTTGGGGATTAATTATGTTTATATGCTGATTTAAACTTCTCGGATCATCAATGACTACAAAACTCATTCGTACGTATGTTTCGCATCAAATCAGTGTAAGTAGCCTAGTCGATTTAGACAAAAAATTATTACGGTAATGCTAATTTGATTGAACCTTTAAGAGGGTGCTTTAGGGCTGATTTGGAAACATTTTAACTCGATAAATATTGTATTTTAATTTAGGTTCAATTTAAGTCTAAAGGAGGAATCGCAAGTTTGGTAAGTAGTGCTACAGTTGTACAAAAATAAGGTGTGGGTTCCGACCTATAAAATTTAAATGTTAAATAATATTTTTAATACTTAAAATGATGATTAAGCTTGTTGGTCAAACTTAGTTAAATGGCTAAGTAAGTGATTTTAATGTGGCTGAATCAGGTACGTTTCGAACCTGAGATAAATGGCATGTTTGCAATGTTGCATGACTGATTGAATGTTTGAATGTCTGGTATTGATATGAATTAATATGAATTATTTTGTGATATAATGTATGCTGGTTGTATGAGTAGCACGTATTAGAATAAAAATGAAATGTATGTTTGGGTAAAATGTTGTGAAATATATGAAAGACTACTACACATGCACTGGAAAATTTCTTATGAATGATAATGAAACTATGACATGTTGGAATGTCACTGTATTGATGGTGAAACTAAATGATTGATAAATGTTATTATGGAATGAAAGTGAATGTTGTTATGAGCATGCAAAACATGCTATTGAAATGGGAATGTAATGGAAACATGATTTTAATTGAAATTTGTATGACATATTACATGTGCATAGGATGGGATTATGTGGATGAAGGAGGAGTTCCGTGAAGTAATGGAGGCATATTAAGTCCGCATATATGTTGTCAGTGCACTGCACTAGGAGTAATGAGGAGAACAACGATTATATCATATTTATTTTGAATGGCAGTATATCTTCATTACATATAATGGTGGTTTAACCACATTGAGCTCAACTCGCAATGTATGGAGTTTGGCAGATGAGTTCTGGGGAACTTGTGGTGTGTAGCGGATGGTTGGGGCAGGAAATCATTATGTATTATGTTTTGTCCATGACACTTTTGAATGGTAATGTTTATGCTATGTTTGTGTTACAATGTTATTAATGATGAATGATATATGAATAATATTATGTTTATGCTAGTTAGCTCACCCCATAGTTTCAACCATCTCAAGTAATGCTTGAGACTAGGATCGAACATGGCATGCGGACATATGATGGACTTCGGACTTATAAATTATTCTGCTTACGTTTTTCCTAAATTTATTTGGTTTTTGGACTTATAAATTTTTCTTTTTATAAACTTAACTTTCTAAATTATTCCCATGTGAGTTTTCCCACTTCTCATAGCCATAAGTGGTACTCACCCGTGAATAAGTTAGAAAGTTAAGTGAAAAGGGCTATGGACTTAGAATGGAAAATATCAATAACCTTGATGATGATCTTCAACATGAATTTCTATTGTGAATTGTTAAAGAACCATTGACCAGTATGTTGAGTTCCATAATTCGATAATCAAATTTGAATTAGTTGAAAAATGGCATAATATAATGGAAATGAATCTTGAATAGTTCTTGATAAGAGACTCAACATTTATATTAGGATAGGATAAGTCGACTTATCTTTGAGTACTTACTAAGCTTTTTAAAGCTCACGCGTTAATGGTTTAAAACACGTAGGTAAAATACGAGTGAAAAGCATAAGGTCCGAGCTTGGGAGCTTCATGTCACAACTCACTTGAGGTTGTAACATATTTATATTAGTGTTATTGTATAAGGATTTTGCATGTACATAAGGACCTAATTTGATTGTGGTATTTGTAAATTTTGATTTGAAAATTTAAGTTGTTTTAATGTAATTATCCAAGTTTTATTCCATTATTTGACTTGGATGTTTATGCTTCGAATTATGAGTTAAAATGTGTTTTAAATTAGATTTTTATGTTTTGGAACATATGAAAATGATATGGACATGTTTAGGCATGATTTTAAGTGTTTTTGAACTGATTCTCAATTTCAGGGGCCTAAGGTCCGGTACCTTTGCCAAGGGTATCGCACCCTGACTTGGCAGAATGCCAAAATCTACAGTACAGGGACCTAGGTATTGATACCTAGACCCTAGGTACTGACACATAGGCCCTTGGGCAAGGGTCCTACATTGTTTTGGTCGTTTTAAGTCCTCTGTGGCTTACACGTGACCTCGGGCACCTCCAATCACATGAAAAAATAGTAAAAAAAATTATGATTTTATTTAAAATTTTTAAAATTTTAAATTATGATAAAATTAGTACTTTCTTCAATCCAAACGACTTCATTTTAACCCAAAAAACATCGGGCATTTATTTTATGTTACATGTCAAACCTCTAAGAAGTATTTCAAAATGATTTTTGAAAGGATTCGAACTTCCTAAATGTTGAGATTTGTTTTTGAAGAATTTTTATTAAAACCTTAAATGATGTTTTATTAAAATAATAATTATTATATACTAGCTAAGAAAATATTTCGATAGCATCTTTTGAAAAAAAAAATTGATAAAGCGACAAATTTTTTATTGCGACAAAAATTTATTTTTTTAGGATGATGTTATTTATATGAAAATGGAGAAAGATTTCGATAAAAATACTTCAAAAAAGAAAAAATCCCTTTAGTAAAACCCAAATATTCAAAAACTCGACTCTACTTGATTTAGTTATGTAAAGTTCATACGCAAGAGAGAGCAGATTACGTCAGTTAGTTTGAGGTCAGTCTCAAAGAATGTTAACGGTAATACAAATAGACTGCCTATGAGAAAGCTTATTGAGACCTTACTTACTATTGAACCAATAGAATCAAACTCGCCTACACGCTACGCAAAAGTCGCCATGGACTTGGTTTTATCACTTCCATTGCTAATACCCCAAAGAGGAAACAATCCTGATCAACTTGAAGATTATGGAAGCCAATAGGGTAAGCCAACGGCAAAGGACCTTGGGATCATTGATCAATAGATAGTATAGATTTGGATATTTATATCCACTGTTTTTTTGCAAGTTTTAATATAGTGGGTTTACAGAATGAGGGTAGTATAAATTATCCAAATTTACTTTACAGTATGATGACTTTGAAATCAAACCATAGAGATAAAAATCAAATTCATACATTAACTTTGGGTTCAATTAGTATTCAATTAGTAATGTCATAAATGAACTTTGATTTTGTGCAATTTTATACATGACATTTTGATTTGATTTAATTTTCACAAATGACTAACAACATTATCTAATTAGCATAATTTTACGTTGATATATTACATGCACAAACAATATTAATATAATATGCAAATAAATGTGGGGTATTTATTTCTTTAAATGTATATAATTGAATCAAAATCAAAATTTTATGTATACATATAAATCACAATTCAAATTTCATGTATACAATTACAAAAAATTAAAATTCATATATCAAATTATACATTGACCCAAAATTGATACTCATTCCAAAAAATATATATTATTCATACTTAATTCAAATTCATTGTTGTAAATTTCCAAAATAATATTGAACTTACTAGATTGGGATGTTTAACATATACCATATGTGATAGATAATTTAATTAATACATATTTGTGTTGTAATACTTGAATTTAATACTAATGATAAATAGATTCTAATTTTGAATTATATTTCTAGATATTATAATATTAGGGATGAAAGAGTATATTTATGGATTTATATTCAAACTTTGCTGTAGCACTAGATCACTTACAGTCATTGGCTCCTCGGTTGCTATAAATGAGGCTCTAGAGTTTCCCCTTGGCTTTCTCTACAAGAAAACCTTACTTGTTTCCCATCTCAAAGAAGAACAACCCTGTCACATGGCTTCTTCTCCATCAGTTCCAAAAGTATCGACCCAAAATTTGAATGAGGAATTTAATACTGGGAATGGGTTTATCAACACAATCCCGAATGAAAAATGTGCCGTCACTAAGACACCATTGGTTCAAGAAACCTCATCTGTTTCAATGGCTACCATGCAACTTTATGCTATCTTAGAAACTGTTGCCGATAGAGTGGAGATGCACAAGAATATCGGCAATCAACGAGAAAACTGGAACACCCTTCTTCTTAACTCCACTAACATGATGATTCTTACTGGTGCAACTATGGCTGGTGTTACAGCTAGCCATGGTGTTTCTGTTTTGGGCTTGAAGTTGGGTTCCATTCTCTTGTTCTCAGCAGCCACTGCAACGTTGGTGATTATGAACAAGATCCAACCTTCACAGCTTGTGGAAGAGCAACGTAAGGCAACGAAATTGTTTAAGCAGCTTGGGAGCCAAGTACAAACCCTAATCACTGTTGGTTCCCCAATCAAAGAAGATGTGAAAGATGTTATGGCGAAAATCTTGGTCATTGATAAAGCTTACCCTCTTGCCCTGCTAGGTGGTGTAATGCTTGAAAAATTCCCGAAAAGTTTAGAGCATGCTGTTTGGTGGCCTAGAAACGAGTCTCAGAAAGATAATATCAATAGAAAGGTGGAGATGGGCAATGGGTGGACTAAGGAGCTCGAAATGGAAATGAGGGAAATCGTTGAGGTGATTAAGAGAAAAGACAGTGAAGATTATGAGAGATTAGGCAACAAAGCATTGAAGATAAACAAAGTTTTAGCTACATCAGGGACATTACTAACTGGAATTGCAGCTTTGGCATCTACTTTCATGGGGTCTTCCAATATCGGACCTTGGGCAGCAATAGTCGCAACCATTACAGGAGCTTTAGCTTCAGCTGTTAACACTTTCGAGCATGGCGGCCAAGTTGGTATGGTGTTTGAGATGTATAGGAACAACGCCGGCTTCTTTAAATATATGCAGGAATCGATTGAATCGACTTTGGATGAAAGTGATGTGAAGAAAAGAGAACAGGGAGCGTTGTTTGAAATGAAGGTAGCATTGCAATTAGGCAGAAGCTTATCACAGTTGAGAAATTTAGCCAAAAAATCCAGTTATTCTCGTCTAGAAGGAATCCCCATTGATGAATTTGCAAGCAAGTTGTTTTAATGTTGCACTAGATTCATGATCATAACAAGAACTATTAATTGCATGGCACTGTATTCACACCTGATGGATCCCAATACTCTGTTTCCATAATAAATTAGAATAAAAATACTTTTAAGTTTTGTTACTATATAAATTTTTACACCTACCACCCGAAATACAATGTTTCGGTTTATACAAAATAAATATTTCTTTTTTAATATTTTACTATACCTTATACAACATTTATTAACTCCTAACATTATTTTTAAAGTCTAAAATACCAAAATATTATTTTATCTTCAATATATGGCTTTAGTAATTACTAATATTTGCAAAGCCTAGCAAGGTCCTAGAGGGTTTCTCCTTCATAGGAGCGCCAATGCGCGCTCCTTCCAATATAAGAAAGTTAATGATTGTTCTATTCTGTTTAGGTACGAAGTTAAATAAATGAATATAAATAAAAATTTGAGGCTTTATTAAATGAATTAAACATAAATAAAGTTTATTCAATTTATTTATGTTCATGAACAAATTAGTTTATGCTCATTTAAAATTCGTTTAATAAATTATTTAAAGTTCATTTATTGTTTCATTAGTATATATTAATAAAATTATTATGGTTTTTATTTTTTTATTTATAATATTTATATTTGATTATTGTATATCTAAAAATAATATGTGAATGTGTTTATTGTTTGTTTATTTGTTTATCATTCATGAACATTGTTCGTGAACATGTTCAATTATATGTTCATGTTGAACATGTTTGAGAACATGTTCGTTTAATGTTCACGAACATGTTCATTTAATTTAAACGAACAAATAGGAACACGCATAATTTTAAATAAACAAAAAAGAGCAAAAATTTTGAAATTCTTAAGGAACATGAAACGAACACAAACAAACTTAAAGTAAACAAACAAACATAAACAAAGGTCCATTCATTCAAGCTTGGTTCATTTCCAACCCTAATTCTACTGAATCTAAGAAACCTCTATGGTTTCCTCTATCAACTCAATCAAAGGAAACTGTAATAGCCCATTTTTCAGTAATGTCAAAAACGTTGGTTTCAGGACTACATTTTCGATGTTCGAGTCCTTAAATATTAATATTTAATATTTATGAGGTTGGTATAAAGGTTAATTAAAGTTTGGTCCCTTAACTTTGTCACATTGAAAGATAATTATGGTACAATGACTAAATTGTAAAAATTATAAAAATTTATCACTATGAATTTTTAAATAGCCGAAGGACCAATTGAGTAATTGGGCCATTAGTATATGACAATCGGTGGTGGATGTGAATTGTAATCCACCAACTTTGCTTAAGGTGAAATAATTACAATTAATTAAATTAATGTAGATTAATTAAATATTAAGCTTAAGTATAAAAATAAAACAAAATATTTTTCCAATTCATCTTCTCCACCCGTAGCAAAAGAAGAAAGAATAGGGTTTGAGCTTTCAAACTTTCAACCTTAATTAGGTATGATCAATGTAGTCATTTTTTTTTTGTAATTATTATATTTTTGAAGTTGTGGGAACTTGATTTAGCTAGCCCATGTAGCAATTTACAAAATTTTTAAGGTTTCTAAAAGCTTCCATTGATGATTGTTAAAGAATTTGATGTTAAATTGATAGATTTTAAGCTTAGATGTGAAAATGATTAGATTGTAAAATTGATTTGCTAATTGTTCAATATAGGGACTAAAGTGTATAGATTTCAAAATTAGTGTAAAATTTCTATAATTTTAGATGATATAGGCTCCTAAAAGAATGTAATTAAGATCGATTTTGAAATAGAAGCTCAAATTTAAAAGTTATGGCAAATTCAGTTTTAGGGACTAAATTGAATAAAATGTAAAACTTTAGCGGCATTCAAAAAATGAAATTGAACTTATTTATGGATATAATAGGATGATATAAGATGTTTGGAATTGATAAATCGAAATGAATTATTGTATAGATCGATAATTGTACCAAAACGAGGATAATCGGGGAAAAGACAAAATTGATGATTAGTTCTTAGAGAATTGTTCGTTTGTTGTTTTGCCATGTAAGTTCAGATAGAACTTACTATGTTGTTTTATGTTATGTTTGAATTGTGCTATTTTGCCTATAATTTCTTATTATGAATTTAGTGACTTTTGGCATCAAATGGACTAATTTGCAAGGTGTGAAATATATGACAAGTATGAATAAGTACAAGGTACGTAAATGAAATGAAATTCTTATGTGAATGGTATAACATGTATATGATGTTACAGGGATTGAAATGATATGAATATAGTAATATATGATGTCAATGTGAACTTAGTAAAGGATTAAGATACGCATGGCATGGTATTAGGGTCAAATATGAAAACGATTTGGGATTTACATGGTTATTTGAGATCCAAAATTTGTTTCAGATTCTCAATTCATAAATGTTCGTTTATGTGAGAAAATTCCTATGTAACACCCCAAACCAGGCCCGGACATTATGGCCAAATCTGACGTGTTACATTGAAGTGTTTTAGCGAAAACCGTGTTTTCATTGAAAACCCTTCTTAAACAAAAGAAACCTTAATAAACACACCTTTCAGTTGCGAAAGCCTTGTTTTAAGCATTTGATTTAAGAAAACTTATCACTTAGAAAGTAAGTTACAGAAACGTAGAAAACATACTATAATTTAGGAAACCCATGTTCAACTTCTCGTAATTACAATGGAAATAATAATACTTCAAGTAATAATAGCATAATGAAAACCTTATTACAATCTGGTCTGAAACATACTTAATAAAATAAAACTTATAAGCTTTAAAAAAAAAGTCCAAGTTTGTCTTGCTAGCTGGCCACCTAGAGTCCCTCCAAACATCGAACCGTCTACTAAGCATCACCTGAAAATAAAATAAAAGAGGGGGTGTGTTTTCGCAAACTCAGTGTGTACAACCCTCGACGGAAAACAAGCATTCAAAAAAAAATAATCATACATCAAACATGCAATGCAATCCCATTCAAATTATCCATCCGCTACACACCAGCTCCGTCCCCCATCACACCATGTGGGGATATAAATATCGACCCACCCAGCCCACACACCAATGGTAGCCCGGTTACGGAACTACCTTTATTTACATATTGGGCTTTAAAAGTCGTCGGTGGATCTACGATTGTCAGGCAACCATGCGATCCTCATATACCTCCTCCGTACCATAATTCCCACCCCATATGCAACCTAAGCAGAACATCATATGTACACATGTCACATCCACAAAACTTATATTCAACACGTAGGGGTACTTTGGTCATCTTCACCTTTAGGGGTATTTTGATAATTTTCCCTTAATTACAATTTTCACTCACCTTGGCCCATGAACAAGCACTGCGAGCTAGAGTGAACGAATACTATGCACCATGTAGGATTCCAGAGAAGAGGAGGTGGGTCGTTAAGACCACTTAAGTACCAAGCTCTCCCTAGATCCAATCCTAGACATGCATATACCAGTTGCCACACCTTAACCCTATGACTTGTCCACGGTCTCAATTAATTAATTAAGTTTTATGTAGTCACCATATACTAGGCCTAATACCCCTACATACATGTATATAACCCATTAAGCCCAATCTTATTCAAATGGCCCATCTGGCCCAGTTTATATTCTCATGGCCTACTAGGCCCAATTCACCTTCATGTGGCCCATTAGGCCCAAATCATATTATACTCATGCTCACATATAAATTTTCTAACACATAGCATCACTTATCAATCTTTGCCTATTATAGGCACAACAGCCCATCATTTAGCCCATTCCAGCCCATTTGGCCAATTCTCAACCCAAGTTCACGGAATCGCCCGTGGGCCTCAGGCAACTTATCGGTTTCTTTTCTACAAGTGTTCGTGCACTCGTGTGACTACCGTAGCCCAACTTTCGACTTTTTGACATTTCAACTTTTCGGGTTTTTGGCATTTCGGCTTTTGCCAATTCATTGTGTGTGTGCAGTGTATGTACACACTTGGTAAGCAAGCGTGATGCGATCTTCTTAGCCCCAAACCTACAATCGTTATCACCCTTCGATTAATCGCACGTTTAATACATATCTTACTAAAAACCGAAACCTCACCTTAACCTTACTTGGAACACAAATCCCTAATAGCTTTTCCTTGATCACGTACTCCTTAGATCTGTATTAATCTTAACTATTAAACCAGAATCAGAGATGACTCGTATCCAACACAAGTCCCCTTACCTTAACTATAAACATTCGGCCACCTTAGCCAATGAGAGAGAGGAATACTTACCAAAACCGCAACACCTAAAGAGCAATTTTGGTAGAGAGCTAAGATCCAGGATCCGATGCTAATTCCCTACCACAGTTGATTAGAAAGAGTGGGGAAAGAATAGCGTAATAGATTCTTAGCAAAACCGATTGGAAGAATAACACTTACACTAGATTTGACCGAAGTAGAAGGAGTAGTGATTGCACCAAGGGTATTCGACTAAAGAGGTTCGGCCCTTTACGATTTGTATGGTAAAAAAGAGTTATTCGACTCTAAGGAAAAAGAAAGAAAAGTCAGTAATGAGGTAGAGGAAGAATAGAATTTGGCACAAGGAAGAAGAAAAAGAAAAAGAAAAGAAAGTAGAGGGTTTTCGTCTTTTAGAGAAAAGAGTTTCTGGTAACAGGGTGAAGGAAATTCAGCATTAGCTTCATACCTTGGACCTTGGACCTCCTTGCTAGCTATTAACGCCACCTCCCTACACTCTAAGTGGCGTCATTTAGCCACTCTTCTACAAGGCTTTTTGATACTATTTTCCCCTAACTTTATTTAAAAGCCCAACTACTTGCTAGCCCTGATTCTTTTAATATCTAAACTATAATTTCATCTATTCCTAGGTTTGAACTCAAACCTTAACTAAGACCTACTAAAATTATCGCTTGGATAAGATTATTAAACATAATTTTTATCAAAACCAAAACAAAGAAAGTTCAGGATTTCGAGATTTTTGGGTTTCGAGATTTTTGGGGTGTTACAACTCTACCCCCTAAAAGAAATTTCGTCCTCAAAATTCATACCTGATTCAAACAATTGAGAATATTGACATCGCATCGCTTCCTCAGGTTCCCAAGTAGCCTCCTCAGCCTTGTGATTGCGCCAAAGTACTTTGACCAATGGAACGGACTTCCTTTTCAATACTTTGACATCTCGACCAATTATTCATATGGGTTCTTCCTCAAAAGTTAGGTCTGGCCTAACCTCAATTTCTTCAACCGCCACGACATGTGAAGGATCCGAGCGATACTGCCTTAGCACAGAAACATGAAACACGTCGTGGATCTTGCTTAGTTTAGGAGGTAACTCCAGCTGATAAGCGACTGGCCCAATCCGCCTTACCACCCGATATGGCCCGATAAACCTTGGGCTTAGATTTTCCTTCTGTCCAAACCTTAATACCTTCTTCCACGGAGAGACCTTAAGAAAAACTAAGTCTCCCACTGCATACTCTATCTCTCGTCGTTTAAGGTCAGCATACGACTTCTGCATATTCGAGGCCTCCTTTAAACGATCTCGAATCAATTTCACCTTATCCTCAATATCTGCTATTAGCTCAGGGCCCAAAACTCTTCATTCGCCCAACTTTGTCAAACAAGTTGGAGTTCGACACCTTCGCCCATACAGTGCTTCATATGGAGCCATCCCAATGCTTGCTTGGTAGCTATTATTGTATGCGAATTTGGCTAACGGTAAATAGTCTTCCCAACTACCTCGGAACTCAATCACACATCCCCTCAACATATCTTCCAATACTTGAATCACCCTTTTCGACTGTCCATCAGTTTGAGGGTGGAAAGCTGTACTGAAGTTCAACCTAGTACCTAACGCCTTATGCAGCTTCTTTCAAAATTGCGAAGTGAAACATGGGTCCCTGTCTGATATTATGGAGACTGGCACTCCATGTAATCTCACAATCTCTGCCACATACAACCTCATCAGCCTTTGTAACGAGTAATCGGTGTGAACCGATGTAAAATGGGCAGACTTGGTTAACCGATCCACTATAACCCATATCAAGTCTTTCTTAGTAGACGTTAAGGTTAGCCCACTAACAAAGTCCATAGTTATCCTTTCCCACTTCCAGAGTGGAATCTTTACTGGCTGAAGTAATCCCGAAGGAAAATGATGTTCCGCCTTCACCTTTTGATAGACCAAACACTTACTTACAAACTCCACAACCTTGCACTTAAATCCAGGCCACCAATAAAGCTCACACAAATTCCGATACATCTTGTTTCTGCCAGGATGCATAGCATAGAGACCGCTATGTGCTTCCTGCAGAATAGACTACCTTAGATCATCGCCCTTTGGTATACACATTCTCCCATAAAAGCACAATACCCCTTCATTATTTATCCCAAAGCCCGTTGTCTCCCAACTCTCTACTTGTCTAAAACAAGCACCTAAGGTATCATCCATTAACTGCTTACTCCTTATCTGCTCAACTCACACCGATTTTACTTAAAGCCCCACTAACAAGCTACCATCGTCCAACAAGCTTAAACGAGCGAGCATAGCTCTCAAGTCTGACTTAACCCTACGACTCAATGCGTCAACTACCACATTTGCTTTTCCAGGGTGGTATTCTATTGTGCAATCGTAATCCTTCAATAATTCCACCCACCTACGTTGCCTAAGGTTTAGCTCCTTTTGGGTAAGGAGGTACTTCAAACTCTTGTGGTCTGAATAAATTACGTACTTCTCCCCGTATAAGTAATGCCTCCATATCTTAAGCACGAACACCACCGCAGCTAGCTCCAAATTATGGGTTGGGTAATTCGCCTCGTGAGTCTTAAGTTTTCGTGACGCGTACGCAACTACCTTTATTTCTTGCATCAATACGCATCCTAAGCCCACATGCGACGCGTCACAATAAGCCGTAAACTCCTTTCCAAGCACTGGATGAATCAATACAAGGGCCTCCACTAATACTTTCTTGAGTTTTCCAAAACTCTATTGTTGCTTGTCTGTCCAAACAAACAGTAAACCTTTCCTCAACAACTTAGTTACGGGTGCAGCAATTACTGAAAAGCCCTCGACAAACCGCCTATAGTATCTTGCCAAGCCCTAAAAACTTTGGATTTCTAATACCGACTTGGGTGTTTTCCAATCTAACACCACTTCAATTTTTCGGGGATCTACCTTAATCCCCTCAGCTGACACCACATGTCCAAGGAAAGTAACCTCCCTTAGCCAAAATTCACACTTATTGAATTTGTATATAACTGCTTCTCCCTCAAAGTCTGTAACACAATCCTTAAGTGTGCATCATGCTCATTCTTATCTCCTGAGTACACCAAAATATCATCTATAAAGACTACCACGAATCGATCCAAGTAGGGTTGAAAAACTCGATTCATGAGATCCATGAAAGCGGCAGGTGCGTTCGTCAGCCCGAATGGCATCACCAAGAACTCGTAGTGTCCATAACGAGTTCTAAAAGCTATCCTATGAACATCCGCCTCCTTCACCCTCAATTGGTGATATCTCTAACGCAAATCAATCTTTGAGAAAATCGAAGCTCCCCTAAACTGATCAAAAAATCATCGATTCTCGGTAGAGGATATGTTTTTTAACAGTTAACTTGTTTAACTGTCAATAGTCGATGCACATTTGCAAAGCTCCATCCTTATTCTTCACGAATAACACCGGTGCTCCTCATGGAGACACACTTGGTCAGATGAATCCTCGATTCAAAAATTCCAGAATCTGTGCCTTAAGTTCGACCAACTCCTTTAGTGCCATCCGGTAAGGAGCGATAGACACCGGAGCCGTCCCAAGTCCTTAAAGTAGGACTCTTAGCCTCTGTATTACTAATATAAGCCAAAAAAGCTTCGCATCCCTTTCGTACTAACTTCTCAGCCCTTAATGCCAAAATCACGTTCGATAGATAATTTCGACGTTCACCAATCACCACTACTTCCTTATCCTCTGTCGTTCTTAACACCATTTACTTTGCAGCGCAATCCAAGATGGCTCAGTGTTTCACCAGCCAATCCATACCTAAGATTAAGTCGAGCTCGTTAAACAGCAGCTCCATCATGTCCGCTAAAAAGGTAACCCCTTGGACTACTAAGGGTACCTCCCTAAACAACTTATTCACTCCTACGGACTGCCCTAACGGATTTACCACAGTCATCTCATTTGTAGTAATTCCAAACAAATCACCCATAGACTCAGTCTTATTACATGCAACATATGAATGCGTCGATCCAATATCAATCAAGGCTGTGTAAGGTAACTCGTATATAAACAACATACCCGTTATCACATCTGGGGCATCCCGTCTTCTTGGTGACGAGCAGTATAAACCAAAGCTGGCTGTCTCACCTCAGCATGGCCCGTAATTCTGCCTGGTGCCCCGCGTCCAGGTTTATTACCGTTACCGCCCCTGGCCTGTCCACGACCCCTTGGCAGCAGCTGTCTACCCCTTGGCGGCTGAGCACCACCTTGGCCCACTGTCGGCTCTCGACCTACCGTTCGGGGGCAATCCCTGATCTTGTGTTCCATAGACCCACAAGTAAAACAAGCTCTCGTCCTCTTCCAACACTCGCCTCTATGGCTTCTTTCACAATCAGCACAAGGTGGCACCCCTGGATTAGCAGCAGGGGGCCCTGCTCTAACTGGCCCATTAACTTTAGCCCTAGCCCTAGGCCTCTATCCAACACCAGAAGTCTCAGCCTCCCTTTTATTCCTACCCCTTTCTTTTTCCCGATTTAAGCACTCAATGCGTTTAACCTCCTCCGCTATCTTTGCCTTTTTCGCTAATTCTGAGAAAACTCGCTCCTTTTGTAGAGCTATCAATACCCTAAGGCTATCTCTAAGTCTATCCTCAAACCTCACGCAACGCTCATACTTCGTTGCAACCATTACTTTTGCATACCTACTAAGGCGTAGAAACTCCGCCTCATACTCCGCCACCGATTTGTTTCCTTGGGTCAGGTTCAAGAAATCCTTCTTTCTAGCATCCACATAGCTTGCACCCACATACTTCCCTCGGAATGCAACTTTGAAGAACTCCCAAGTGACTCGCTCCGATTGGGTGCCCTCTTTCACCGTCAACCACCACTGGTAGGCTTCTTCCCTAAGCACTGACACTGCTCCTTTCAACTTTTGCTCAGGTGAGCAGTCCAGGTCCTCCATTATCCTTTCTGTGGCCTCCAATCAATATTCTGCCACGTTAGGAGCCACACCAGCCATGCTCTTAAAAATCTTAGCCCCATTTGATCGAAGTCGCTCCAGAATGGACCCCCGATTTCCCGTGCCATTATTGGGCCCAGCGACCCTCTCCAAAATCCTTAGCATTGCTTGCGACAATGCATCATCCCTTGTGGCCCGATCGTACTGTCCATTCTCAGCCACGGGTAAGGCCGGAGCCTCTTCTACTCCAACATTGGGCACATGGCCTGACGCTGACGACTCAACCCTAATATTTCCGCGACCTCGGCCACGACCTATCGCACCTCTTCTAGCACTTATCATCGATTCACGTATTATCTGGATTAAAATTTTTATGAAGTTTTAGTTAGTTTCAATATTTAACCCAATGTTTTCTGAAAGTATTTAGAGAGAATATTGTTCTCGAAAATCCTCTACAGTTTCAGGATCCTACGGGCTTCAGTTCCACTCTAACAAAATCATCTAAAGTAGCCTTCTAACTATCTACTGTATAACAATTTAAACAAATTTAAGAATAAAAGTACTTACTTGGTTCGACGTCGGAGACTCGGTGTGCCGCTCAGCAAGACTTCTCCTTTTCAATTTAAAACACAACAAGAAATGAAGTAACAAGGCCCACTTCACAGCCCGTGTTTTGCAACCTCGGCTCTGATACCACTAAATGTAACACCCCAAACCCGGCTTGGATGTTATGGTCGAATTTGACGTGTTACATTGAAGTGTTTTAGCTAAAACCGTATTTTCATTGAAAACCCTTCTTAAGCAAAAGAAAACTTAATAAACACACATTTCAGTTGCAAAAGCCTTGTTTTAAGCATTTGATTTAAGAAAACTTATCTTTTAGAAATTAAGTTACGAAAACGTAGAAAACATACTATAATTTAGGAAACCCATGTTCAACTTCTCGTAATTACAATGGAAATAATAATGCTTCAAGTAATAATAGCATAATGAAAACCTTATTACAATCTGGTCTGAAACATACTTAATAAAATAAAACTTATAAGCTTTAAAAAAAAGTCTAAGTTTGTCTTGCTAGCTGGCCACCCAGAGTCCCTCCAAACATCGAACCGTCTACTGATCATCACCTGAAAATAAAACAAAAGAGGGGCTGAGTTTTCGCAAACTCAGTGTATACAACCCTCGACAAAAAACAAGCATTCAAAAAAAATCATCATACATCAAACATGCAATGCAATCCTATTCAAATTATCCATCCGCTACACACCAGCTCCGTCCCCCATCACAGCATATAGGGATATAAATATCAACCCACCCAGCCCATACACCAATGGTAGCTCAGTTACGGAACTACCTTTATTTACATATTGGGCTTTAAAAACCGTCGGTAGATCTACGATTGTCAGGCAACCATGCGATCCTCATATACTTCTTCCGTACTATAATTCCCACCCCATATGCAACCTAAGCAGAACATCATATGTACGCATGTCACATCCACAAAACTTATATTCAACACCTAAGGGTACTTTGGTCATTTTCACCCTTAGGGGCATTTTCGATAATTTTCCTTTAATTACGGCTAAGGTGAACGAATACTATGCACCAGGTAGGATTCCAAAGAAGAGGAGGTGGGTCGTTAAGACCGCTTACGTACCAAGCTCTCCCTAGATCCAATCCTAGACATGCATATACCCGTTGCCACACCTTAACCCTATGGCTTGTCCATGATCTCAATTAATTAATGAAGTTTTATGTAGTCGTCATATACTAGGCCCAATACCCCTACATACATGCATATAGCCTACTAGGCCCAATCTTATTCAAATGGCCCATTTGGCCCACTTCATATTCTTATGGTCCACTAGGCCCAATTCACCTTCATGTGGCCCATTAGGCCCAAATCATATTATACTCATGCTCACATACAAATTTTCTAACACATAGCATCACTTATCAATCTTTGCCTATTATGGGCTCAACAACCCATCAAGCCCATTTAGCCCATTCTGGCCCGTTTGGCCAATTCTCAACCCAAGTCCATGGAATTGCCCGTGGGCCTCAGGCAACCTATCGATTTCCTCCCCATGAGTGTTCGCTCACTCGTGTGACTACCGTAGCCCAACTTTAGGCTTTTCGGTATTTTAGCTTTTTGGCTTTTCGGCATTTCAACTATTGCTGATTCATTGTGTGTGTGCAGTGTATGTACACACCTGGTAAACAAGCGTGATGCGATCTCCTTAGCCCCAAACCTACAATCGTTATCACCTTTCAATTAATCCCATGTTTAATACATATCTTACTAAAAACCGAAACCTCACCTTAATCTTACCTTGAACACAAATCTCTAATAGATTTTCCTTGATCACGTACTCCTTAGATCTATAATAATCTTAACTATTAAACTGGAATTAGAGATGACTAGTATCCAACACAAGTCCCCTTACTTAACTATAAACATTCGACCACCTTAACTAATGAGAAAGAGAAATACTTACCAAAATCGCAACACCTAAAGAGCAATTTTGGCAGAGAGCTAATATCCGGGATCCGATACTAATTCCCTACCACAGTTGATTAGAAAGAGTGAGGAAAGAATAGTGTAATAGATTCTTAACAAAATCGTTTGGAAGAATAACACTTACACTAGATTTGACCGAAATAGAAGGAGTAGTGATTGCACCAAGGGTATTCGGCCAAAGAGGTTCGACCCTTTACAATTTGTATGGTAAAAGAGAGTTATTCGGCTCCAAGAAAAAAGAAAGAAAAGTCAGCAATGAGGTAGAGGAAGAATAGAATTCGGCACAAGGAAGAAGAAAAAGAAAAGAAAGCAGAAAGTTTTCGACTTTTAGAGAAAATAGTTTCTAGTAATAGGGTAAAGGAAATTCGGCATTAGCTTCATACCCTAGCATTCGGCACCTATTTATAAGCCTTATAGCCGAATTTTCCCATGCCCAATTCCCCATTCGGCTCCATCACTTCTCCCTTCTCATCTTCTCATTTTTCTCCCTGATAACCCCTTAATCCTTTCCTTAATTTTCTCTCCTAAACACTTCCCTTGGAGTCCACTTTCATGCCACTTCCATCCTTCTAGAAGGCCAAAATTACACTTCTAAAAACACTAAGCTAGGATTCGAACCTTGGACCTCCTTGCTAGCTATTAACGCCACCTCCCTACACTCTAAGTGGCATCACTTAGCCACTCTTCTACAAGGCTTTTTGATACTATTTTTCCCTAACTTTATTTAAAAGCCCAACTACTTGCTAGCCCTGATTCTTTTCATATCTAAACTATAATTTCATTTATTCCTAGGTTCGAACTCAAACCTTAACTAAGACCTACTAAAATTATCGCTTGGATAAGAATATTACACACGATTTTTATCAAAACCGAAAAAAAGTTCAAGATTTCAGGATTTTTGGGTTTCGAGATTTTTGGGGCGTTACATCCTAAATGCCAGCTTGTGTGAGCAAATTCATAAATGTCAACTTCTGTCAGCAACCCTAATCACTATTAGCTTGTGTGAGCACTATAATCTCATGTATTTGATTTAGGTTTACTAAGGTTCTCTCGGGCAAGAAAACGGTAACCTAATGAAAATGTAATGGTTGAAATGATTGAACATGAATTGAGTTACTTATGTTTTCAATATGAATATGAATTGGTTAGTATTTGATATAAGATGGAATTGTTGCATACATATATGATTTAAGCTAGAAGTCCTTGTTATGCAAATGAACTAACCTATTGGTTGTATTGTTGAATTACATATGAAAGTATAAGGATGCCAAAGGATGCCATGATATATACTAAGGTGTTTTAATTGCTTAATTTATTGTATTGTCAAGGTAAGTTAAGTGATTTTCATATAGACTTACTAAGCATTCAATATGCTTACTCCGTTACCTCCATTTTTTCTTGTAGATTGTTGACTTATGGAACATGTCAAGTGGATAAAAAAGAAGCTCACACTATCCTGTTCCTAACTCAGTAGTCTTTTAAATGTTTTAAAGCTCTATTTTGTGGTATGTACATAGGTGTTATGTATTTGGTTAATTTTGAATAATGACATAACTTGTCATTTATTTTATGCATGAATTTGCATAGCGGTAATGCTTGTTGATATGGTATTCTTTTGGTAAATGGTTTGAGTTGAGTATATGGAATTTGGAATGGTGTTTTGAATGTGAATTGATAATGCCAAAGATGGTATTTGGTTAATGGTTTATATGTATGCTTCGATAAAGGAATGTTATATTCAACGGTCGAATTAGTAGTATAAGTTGATGTAAGGATGACTGTAGATGTTTAAACATGTTTAAATATGTGTTAGGGATGTTTTTGTGTAGGAGAATTTGTATAAATATGAACCAGTTCAAATTGAAAGGTAACCATGAAATAGGTACTAAATGGCCCAACTTGTACTAAAAATAGAGTCCATGTTGCAACGTCAGGTAGTGGTTGTCACGACGAGCTCTGGGCTTCAAGCCACGGCATGGCAAGGAACCCTATAATCACAAAAAGGCCAAATCATCATGTCATGTCACGACAAGTTGCAATGAAGAACTCTCTCATGTCGTGACGTCGACCTAAATTTATGAAACTTTTACAAATTGGTCATTGCTCAATCTCAGGCTAACTTTAGAGCTTACATAAGCTTGTATAAGACCCGGTAAATGTTATATATCATGTCTATGGTTTGAAAGTTTTTGTATCAATACCGTTTTGAGATTCGATGTTTTTAAAATTAAAGAAAAATTGCCAATTATCAATACCCTCCCTAAGGTGTCGATATTTCACATCAAGTATCGATACATTCTATATTGTATCGATACTATAGGCGCTTAACGATCACTAAATTTAGGCATTAAATGCCTAAAGTATCGATACCTTTTTTGTAGGAGTCATTAATGCTTTAGTTTTTATACCCTCAAAGACTTAATTCATTTTCCAGCAACCCAAATAGTTGGAAATCAATGAGAGTCTATAAATACTAGCTTCCAAAGCTTCTACAAAAACAAGATAGATTATAAGAGATTAAGAGCTATAAAAAAACATTAAGAAATCTATAACCAACCATTTGTGCTTAAATTTTTCTTGTGGGCATTCATTGTATTTTCTTAGATCAAGTGTTTTTATTAAGTGTATACTTCATTTGCAAACGTTCTAATCTTGTAAGAATTGTTTCTTTATTTGCTTATTTGTTTGCTTTTTTGAAATGGTTTGTGTCTTAAGGTTTGGGTAGAAAACATGTAACACCCATATCTCGTTTCCATTTCTGAAATAGGATACCAAATATTACCAGTCAAGTTGGAACAGTTAATGAAAGAGATCATTCAGTTTCAAGTCTTAAATCAAGCTTTCGAAGCTCTAAAAATAAGTTACAAACATTTAGGGACCAAATCAGAACAAATTAAAACTTTCAGGAAAATTTTAAAAATTTTCAAGTTAGGGGTCACACAACTGTGTGTCCATGTCATGGGACAGAGTCCAACCCATTTGGCTCCAAACATGGTTGTGTGGTTAACCTACACGCTCGTGTGCATGAATAGTGTAACTCTCTGGTTTGGATCACAGGGTTTTGTTGTAGGCCGTGTACCAGCCCGTGTAACATTTGAAATACCCTTACAAGTCATGTCACAGGCCGTGTGTCTGCCCACATGAAAACTACACCTATACTATTTTTAAACAGGTTCTAGGCACACAGCCATGTGACAGCCTTTGTCTCAAGCCATGTGGGACCAAAAATGACCAATTCCAAGCTAAATTTTCACCTATTTGCTTAAGAGTTTAAACATATTCAAATACACACTTTCATAGGCTAAAAACCATCTTCAAACACATTCAAAACATGTCAATGGATTCAACCTATTTATCAAACCAATGTGCCCTCATTGACACCACAAATCATTTCATAACATTTCATCTTCAAGGTTTCATATACAAGATATAGTTACACATCAAAACATCAATTCATTTCAAATCATAATCTCACATATTGTCAATATTTTCTACCATCAAGCTTAACACTTAAACTTAGATGAAACATGCATAATTTCATTTGTCACAACCATAGCACAAACTTAAGTAAACTTGCTCAAACCAGGATTCAACATCATACATATAAAGAGGTCCTAGTACATGCCATATATACCAAACTAAAACAAAGTTTACCAGAGATCTCCTAGATAGTGTGTGTTGATCTGAACTTCTAAGCCTTCAAAATGTAATTTACAAAATAAGACAAATACAGGTAAGCTTGAATAAAGCTTAGTAAATTCATTTGTATATATTGATAAACCTTTCCATTTAAACATAGTAATCAATTAAAATTAAATGTTGAAATTCCATAAAACACAACATTTATCATAAATTAATGATCAGTATAGTAGTTCAATATATTCAGTGGATAATGCTCGCTTGAGCTTTACTTAGTATATCAGTAGATTTCACTCGATTGAGCTTCTTCAGTATATCAGTGGATAACGTTCCATGAGATTTATTCAGTATACCAGTAGATTCTTTTACTCAATAGAGCATTATTTTCAATAGATTCAATAGGTAAGGCTTGAGAGCGCATACGTTTCAGAAAATTCAGTAGGTATGGCTCGAAAGTGCATATGTTTCAGTAGATTCAGTAAGTATCGTTCGTCTAAACACCAATCAGTATATCAATGGGTAACGCTCGCTGATCTCATTCGGTATATAATATAACATTCAATAATAGTATACTAACAAAGAGTACAAGGATTATTAGAAGCATATATAAATGCTTGAACTTACAAGATTGATTTACAGTAACGACTCATAGTATCTAAATCAGTTATCAATGTCATTTCAATTCATTATTTCCATTTCCAATTACACACATCAATATAATCCAATATTATGCAATTAAGTTCCTACAACAGATTTAAATATTCACTAAAATTAAACCATACAAACTTACCGGACTAAACTACAACAACGACAAAGTACAGGGGCTATTTGGTAACTCCTCTTTTCCTCGATTTTCCACTCGTATAGGACAAAAAATAATAATTCCATTTAATTCACTAATTCTAACAGCAAAATTTATTCATTTTATGTAATTAAGTCATTTTTGACATTTTTATAAAATTGCCCCCAATATTTTATTTTTATACAATTTAGTACCTAAGCCCAAAACATGCAATTTAACCAATTTCAAATAAAATAAAGTTTAACTGAACTATATAAGGCCTCTCTACAGCCCATAATTTTTGTTATTACACAATAAGTCTCTGTAATTTTATCTCTTTAATGATTTAGTCCTTAAACATTAAAATTACCAAAAATTACTTTACAAAATAGTCTTATCTATCAACCAAACTTAATATTCTACCATAAAACTTCACGATTCAATGGCATCATCCAAAACTTTTGATAGCTTTATGAATTAATCCCTGAGTTAGCTAGATTAAGCTAATACAAGCTCAAAAACATAAAAATTACTAAAAATGGGCAAGATTTACCTATTCAAGCAACGAAACCTAGCTTGGTCGAAGGTTTCTCCTCTCAACAATGGTAGATTCAAATTTTGAAGGAAGAAACAAAAAGATGATAGCCAATTTTGGCTTTTTTTTAGTTTCATTTTACCTAATTTCGTAAATTATTATTATAACCTTACAATTTCAATAAAATTTCAAGTAATTAGCCTTGCAAACCGTCCATTATCTAATCAAATAGTATAATTTCTAATTAAGGAGGGTTTAATTGCACAACTGGTTCTTCAATTATTTTAAATTTTAACTAAATAAGCTTATTTTCAATTTAATCCTAAACTAATTAGGACTAAATGAGCAAATAACCCCAAAAGTTAGTGGATTTAATCATGCCACCACCTCTTCGACTTTTTGACCATGGTTTAATTACTTTTTTCATCCTTTTACTATTTTAAATTTATAACAATTAACTTTTACCTCTTTTACTTCAATTAAGCAAAAAAATCATCAAAATTACTGGACCCAACTTCAATTCATATATAATACGACTCTGTAAATATTTAATAAAAATATTTACGGCTTTATATTATAGAAACAAGATCATAATACCTCGTTGTCAATAACCACTTGACTTTTGAACTAAATCACTTATACTAACTTCTAATTCAATTATTTAAAATCATCAAATCAAAATTCAATATAAAAATTACTATTGACTCGTATAATTTGAATACTAATATATGAACTTACTCGTCGGATTTGTGGTCCCAAAACCACTATTTTCGACACCACTAAAAAACGAGTTGGTACAAATCCTTAGGGAGTTGTAAGGTTAAGTATTATCCTCAAAGGTTCATCAAATTAATGAATTTGGGAAATCTTTAGTTGTGGAAAGCTAAGATAGTAAAGTAGGCAATCGGGGCTGAACCAATCTAAAATCATTGTGTTCTGGGTTTCATTTTCTTATCCTTGCTTCCACAAAATTTTTAATAGCCAATTCACCCCCCTCTTGGCTATTTCGGTTGATCGATTGAGCTAACAGTAGGTCACACCATGAACATCACAAGTGAATGAATCCATAAATAGATCTAGGACAAATTCAACTTGGGGTCGATTGGACATATATAATAAGGGATTAAATAATATTTAATTAAGTTCCCACTTATAACACCCCATACCCTGTCCGGTCATTGGCCCTAAGCTGCAAGGTGCTACGAATAAAACAAAACAATCATGTAAAATTTAAAACATTAAATGATTCTATTTATACACACAATAATTATTACAAATGAGAACAGAACTAAAATCGATTTTTAAATACAAAGGATTAAATTTGGGCACGAAAAATGACCAAATTATAAAATTTTCAAAAACTGGACAAGTTTTTGATATTTTTGTAATAAGAATCAGTGTTTTTAAGTTCGATATCAATACCAAATTAAATATCGATACGAGTTTGAAATTCTATCAAATTTGGAAATTTTGGTTCAAACCATTTTCTCGATACCTTTTAGAGGTATCGATGTTTTTAAAGAATTTTCAATACTTTTTGAAAAATATCGATACCAAATTAGCATTCTATCGATTTTAAAATTGTTCGTTTGGACCAGTATCGATACCTTAGTCCTTGACATTGATACTTTTATCAAAATTGTCAAAATCATGAGTTTTAAAGTTCATTTCATGCTCAAATCACATACCATTTTAAGGATACACATATAACACCTTACAATTTCTTTAAGTTCCTACCTAAAACACTTTATGAACTCAACCCAAAACATGATATAATACATCCTAGTATTGCCTAACCAATATGCCATAAGACACCATCACAAACAACATTCAAGATTAAGCATAGCTAAGCAATTACCATATGAATCATCAAAGATATCATAAATTCTATCACTAACCAACAACCACATACCAAGGTATATTCACCAATGCATTTGCTAACAAAAGAAACATTATACATAACACCTAAATAACATCCAGATTAAATGTAAAACCATTATGCCTTATGTTCAACCAAAATCTCACTTAGCAATTCATTCCATACCATATTACAACCTACCAACTACCTATTTTATTTCATCATATACTAAGCTCAATTTCACATTCAAGATTACCACATCAGACCATGAGCAACAATACCATTTAACCATTAAGCACACTTCATTTGTGCAAGCACCAACATATATACATTACAACCACACAAGTTCATATACAAATTACTCTTATTACATGCCACAAACCAAAATATATCATTTTCAAAGTCTACCAAAAATGGTTGGATAGTGTGCTCCGATTACTCGGTTCTGCAACACGACAACTATGGAAAAACAAGAAAAACGAAGTAGAGTGGGCTTCAATTGAGCTTAGTAAGTTCATAGGTTAAAACGATATAACATACCTTTTATTTAAAATTTAAATAACAAACAATTAACTATACTTAACCCTGTCACCACAACCATATCAAGAGGTGGGTACTTCATATTCAAGCCATATGAACTTTCAAGTAAACTAGTTAATTCAACATCAGATCATCATGTAACATCTATAAATATGAGCACATTTTCAAGTCTTTCATCAAGGTTTATCACCATATATCCATACAATTCATTAAATCATTTAACAATCAAGATTCAGCTTGATGGACTAATATGAACATATCGATACGCGACTATCCACCCAAAACACGCTAGAATGCTCAATTGAGTTAGTCCAACCAAGAACACGCCTGGGCACCAATTGCCAAGCTCGTAGGCTTCACATCCTCCCCTAGTAACATGTCAAGATCATTATAAATATAACTCAGTAATTCGCAACAGATACTGGATTTCTATACATTCAATGTAAAATATCATATCATCTGTCATCATCTCAGCACATATCAATCCTGTAAAGCGTGCAATATAACCTATTGGCATGCCAATTGTATCCTATCCTATGTTCATCTGGGCTCGTTACATATAACGGTGTGCCATCCATCTCAATTCATTTTCTCACCTTGTATCAATTGTACCATTTAAGTTCATATTCAATATTCCCAAAATACAAAATTCAATAAAAAAATTACCAAAATACACAAGACAATACCGTATGAACTTACCAGGCCCAAATAACAAAGATAAGAGTATCAGGGATTAGTATGCGATTATCTCTTTTCCACGATTAACTACCGGTTCTTGATCTATATAGTAATTTTATTTTAATTCATCAGTCTCAATTACATTATAACATTCAATTCAATGCTTATGACTTCCTATTAACATTTTCACAATTTCTCTAAAATTTTACGTTTTGTTCAATTTAGCCCCTAAAACCAAAACAAGTTAATTTTTCACAATTAAGCCCTAAACCATCATGCTGAATTAATTCCCATCCTTATTAATAAACCATAAATATAACATGTTTGAATCCCATGATTAGTGTGTTTTTGGATGATTTATCATATAATTTAGTGAATTTGATGCTCCTAATATTTTAATTTCATGTTTTAGATTTAAGTGAGCATTAGGGAACAAAAGGAGTAGAAAATGGGCCAAAAACAGGCCAAACGGGCTAATTTAAGGATCCACACGGCCAAGACCATTCCCACACGGGCTAAGCACACGCTCGTGTGAGCCACACGGGCTGGCCACACGCCCATGTGACAGTCCTTGTTGATATCGCTCCCTGTTTCCAGAACACGCGGAAAAAGCCTATTTTTCAGGTTTCTTAGCATTCTAAAGTCTATAAATACATACTAGAAGAGGACCTAAGAGGGACGCAGAGTAGAAAGCAGAAATTACTCGAAGGAAGCCGTTGGAATCATCTCGGAAGCAGATCCACTTCAAGATTGAAGATCTCCATTAAAATTTCTCTCGAAGTTTATTTGGTTTTTTATGTCTCTTTGTTTTTCTAAATTTGAGATGTTTTCCTTTTACATTATGAACTAAACTCCTTAAATACCTAGGAGGATGAAATCTATGATGGATCTTGTACACGCCTAAATCTGCCTGGGCCCATAACAGAAACCAAATAAAATTAAACCCAAATCCAAAGTCCAAGTTCAAATTTTACAAACTCAAAAAAAAAAACCAAGCCCAGGCCCAAAATACATAAATTTTTTGGAAACCCTGGGTTTCCTCTTGCAGCTTTGCAGCCTCCAGCGTTGCTCCCATGGACGGCCTCCGTACCACCACTGCGTGCCTCCACGTCACCATCAGTACCTGCGAAAACGAACAACAATAACAGCAACAAAGAAAGCAATAGCAGAAAAACTTGTATTTTTTTTCTTTTTCCTTTTGGCTATAAAGCCCAAAAAGAATCAGTGTATTGAAAACACACACATTAGCAATAAAAAAAAACAAGAACAAGAAAAAAATTTCAAAAATGTTGCTCATTTATCTTGTTTTATTTATTTTATTTTTGTTTCTATTTCTTTCTCTACTTGTTTTTAAAAAAAGAAATAAACACAAAGAAAACTTACCCCTTTTGTTGCGTTTGCGCTGTCGTGGAGGGGCCTAGGTCGTCGTCTCCGATGAAAGAAGGCATTTTTGGGCTTGGGAAGTAGAAAAACAAAAAAAGGGTCTTTTTGGTTTTCGGCCACCGCGGACAGCCCGTCACTGGCGATCGGCGGCCGCCACAGTGGTCCAGTGACCGAAGTTCGACCAGAAGTGGAGAGGTGAGGGGGAGAGTTTGAGAGAATTTTGTTTTTTTTAGGAAGAAGAAAAAATGAATTTTTTTGGAAAAATTTTGACTTAAATAGGGGTTCCAAAACGATGTCGTTTTGGATTTTAATTTTAGACGCCAAAACGGCGTCGTTTTGCGCTCAACCCATGCCTTGACCCGACCCACCTGGAGGATCCGCGCGTTTCTTTCCAAAAGATTATTTACCCTTTTGGTCATTCTGCTTTTTCCACCTGTTTTAATTAGATCCTTTTTGTGCTTTTTTATTTCTTTTAATTTGGCCTGATAATTTTGTTTCATTGCTTTTTAGTCCCTAATGGAACTATGAGTTTTGGAGGACGGGTATATTTCCCATCTGGTCCTTCCATGTTATTCGCACGTTACAATTTGGTCCTTTTTCGCCTTTATCATTAAATTTATTACGATTTGTGCCTCTAATTTTGTTCTGACTCCAATTCAGTCCTTTGTTTAATTCATTTCATTATTGACTCATTAATTTGCATAGTATTCTTCATTTCTTAATTACCTAAGTTAGTATTATTTTTATTTTATGCCCATTATTTATCATTTCATATACTTATATTCCATATTTTTTTCTTCACTCTTAAAATACCTAGACCTACTATTATATATATCTAATTTATTCAGTCACTTATATGGTTATTTTATTCCATTATTATTATTTTATTATCATCTATTCGTCTAATTGTGGCCTTTTTACACTTTTCAAAATTAGATTGCTTAGGTTTTTTTTTTTTACTTGTACTTAGATAATTTTTCAATTCAATCTCGATTCTAACCCTTTCATTCAGTTTGTGACCACACCCTCTAACCAAAGCCACGTTACAACCCTCTAAAGACCTTTTGATTGATGTTTCATATCAATTTATAGTGGTGGGGATTTGATTTTCATGCAAGCTTATGGTAATGACTTTTCATTATTGACTATTGAGTGCTTCATTTATTATCCTTAAACACCTCGAGTGATTTGAGTGAATCTTTAGTGAGGATGTGAAACTCTGTGATATTTTAAATCAAAGGTAATTACTTAGATGAGGGGAGACACCTATGATTTCATGATAAAATACTCAACTTGGAATGTTTGAAACTTTGATGTTCTTTCGGTTGAATTTTCAATGTATGATTACCTATAGATTATTTTGAGATATTGCCAATAGAAATTATAAGTTGAGAAGAATTTATTTTGATTATGAGTTGAGGATTTTGCTTGAAGACAAGAAAATGCTTAAGTGTGGGGGTATTTGATAAACCGTAATTTATACATATTTCTATCCCATGCTTAGCACATTTTATGGATGATTTTTCCTTAGATTTGGTGAATTTGATGCTCCTAATGCCTTAATTTCATGTTTTATACTTAGGTGAGTATAGAAGAGTGAAAAAAATGAGAAACGGGCCAAAAATGGAGAAAATGGGCCAACGTACGAAATCAACACGACCTGGACGTCCTCACACGGGCAGACCACACGGCCGTGTCAATTTGGTAGAATCGAAGCACGACTCACACGGGTAGATCACACGTCCGTGCCCATTTAACAGCCTTGACCACGGCCTTAAGCAATCGCACACGGGCGTGTCCCTGTCGAGCCCAAATTGAGTCCAATTTAGAAAAGGCCAATTTTGAGGGTTCTTAGGCATTCACAAGCCTATAAATGCACCCTAGAGGAGGAGGAAAATGGGGACACAGAGGAGAAAGCATGGAACTGCTCAAGGAAATTCGATTGATCCATCTCAGAAGCCGGATTCATCATCAAGACTGAAGATCTCCCCTCAATTTCCCTTCAAGAGTTTTGGGTTTTTCTTTATGTTTTGTATTCATTATTCTTCTGATATGTTTACCTTTTTAGTTATGAGTTAAAACCTCTAAATACCTAAGGGGAATGAAACCTAAGACGGATCTTGTTATTATTATCTAAATTATATGATAAATATTTAACTTGTTCTTAATTATGTGTTCTTAATTCTTGTCTTGATATTCCAGGATATTGATTCAAGTTAAGCTCTTATTCAGAGGAGGAATAAACCCTGTCTAAGAGTACATTTGTCATAATTAAGTGGAGTTGATTGCGCGTCTAGAGATAGGGTGACAAGATTTTGCCAGATTAGGGTGAAACCTAATAAGGAGATGTATAGATCGAGTTAATGCAAGCCTAGGGAGTTAATTAGAAAGAGATTTCAATTATTCAACCTAGGGTTAGACGTTGTTAGTCTAGAGAGGGATAATAATATAACTTAGGGATTTCTACGGATCAAGTCAAATGAATAAATCGTTTGATTCAGAGTCAAATAACAAGTGAAGTCTAGGTGGATTTTTCCTTAGGTATTGTCTTAATCAATCGAGTTTTCCAAAAAGTATTTTCCCCAAATTTCTTTTCTGTAATTTCTTAGTTTAATTAATTAGTTATATAAACAAAACCCTTTTATTTTTTAAGCTAGATAATAAAAAGAAAGTTAATACTAGTACTTTTAGTTCCTTTGGGTTTGATAACCCGGTCTTGCTAAAGATATACTACTGTTCGATAGGTACACTTGCCTTCATCGTGATAATAGTTAGTTTCAAGAACGATTCATTATAAATATTTAAAACCTGTCACGAATATCACGTATCAGGAAACAACTGAAGGCAAATGGCATCATCAGAAACGCCATTGATTTTAAAAGTGTCGCAAAACTCCAGAAAATTTGCCAAGTGATTGTTTGGATTCTTATCCTGCAAACCATCAAACTGAATAACCTGTTGTATCATTTGAATTGTGTTAGGTTTCAGTTTAAAATTATTTGCAGCAATAGTAGGTCTAACTATACTTGACTCAGTTCTTGTTAAATTAGGTTTAGCATAATCATACATAGTGCGTAGAGCAGGATTCTGATTTACTGGATCAGCAGTAATCGCAGGAGGTAGCGGATTTTCCTGATTTTCAGCCATCTCCTCGATTATAGTGTGAATGTCGTACTCTTGCTCTTCCTCTGTGTATCTTAGGGTTCACCTTATTTCTCTTCGGTTTCTGCGAGTTGTGTGATCGATCTCACTATCAAAAAGTAATGGTCTCGACGGGTTTCTTCTAGTCATACACTATAAAAACCTGCCAGAAGCGAATAAACAAAAAATTAGAAAAGAAAATAAAAATTTAAATTGTAATAAAAGTAAAATGGCTAAAGTAATAAAAATCAAGTGTTCCTAATATCTTAGTTCCCCGAAAATGGCGCCAAAAACTTGATCGTGTGATGTGATACGTGCAATAAGTTTTATAATTTTTATAATGGATCGCTCCTTGAAAACCAACTAACTATCACGACGAAGGCAAGTGTACCTATCAAACAGTTGTATAGCTTTAGTAAGACCGAATTGTCGAACCCAAAGGAACTAAAAGTACTAGTATTAAATTTCTTTTTATTATCTAGCCTAAAAATTAAGGGTTTTGTTTATCTAAACTAATTAACTAAACTAAGAACGCATAGAAAGAAAATTTAAAAAAAACTTTTGAGAAAACTGATTGATTAAGACAATACCCAAGGAAAAATCCACCTAGACTTCACTTGTTATTTGACTCTGAATCAGATGATTTATTCATTTGACTTAATCCGTAGAAATTTCTAATTTATATTATTATCTCTCTCGAGACTAACAACGGCTAACCCTAGGTTGATTAATTGAAATCTCTTTCTAATTAACTCCCTAGTGTTGCATTAACTCGATCTATGGATTCC
Source organism: Gossypium hirsutum (assembly GCF_007990345.1). Lineage (NCBI taxonomy): Eukaryota > Viridiplantae > Streptophyta > Magnoliopsida > Malvales > Malvaceae > Gossypium > Gossypium hirsutum. Next base: position 116,928,311 of record NC_053429.1, on the reverse strand, counting down.
CTTATTAGGTTTCACCCTAATTCGGCAAAAATCTTGTCACCCTATCTCTAGGCATGCAATCAAATCTACTCAATTATGCTAGATCTACTCTTAGACAGGGACTTTTGCTCCTCTGAATAAGCACATCAATACTTGAATCAATATCCTCGAATATTAAAGCAAGAATTAAGAACACATAATTAAGAACAAGTCAAATATTTATCATAAAATTCAGAACATATCTTAAGTTTCATTCCTCTTAGGTATTTAGGGGATTTAGTTTATATTTATGAAAGGAAACATCTCAAAAGAATAAAGATAACAAAAACATAAAGAAAAACCCAAACTCCTGAAGGAAATTGAAGGGAGATCTTCAGTCTTGAAGATGAATCGGGCTTCTGAGATGGATCAACCAGCTTTCTTCGAGTAATTCCTTGCCTCCTACCCTGTGTGTCCCCTCTAATCCTCCTCTAGTGTGTTTAAATAGGCTTTAGAATGCCTAAAAGCCCTCAAGAGTGGCCTTTTCTGAATAGGACTAAACTTGGGCTCGACAGGGACACGTCCGTGTGACACGCCCGTGTTCGATTTCTTCAATCTGTGTTCAAGGCTGTTAAATAGACATGGTCATGTGGTTTACCTGTGTAAGTCGTGCTCGGTTCTGCTAAAAGGACGCGAGCACGTGGTCTACCCGTGTAAAGAAGTCCAAGCCGTATTAGAACCTGCTAAAACTACACAAGCGTGTGGTTTGCCCGTGTACGGAAGTCCAGGCCGTGTTGATTTCACATGTTGGTCCATTTTCTCCGTTTTCAGCTCGTTTCTTGCTCTTTTTACTCTCTTATGCTCACCTAAGTATAAAACATGAAATTAAAGGATTAGGAGCATCGAATTCACCAAATCCAAAGAGAAATCATCCATAAATGTGCTAAGCATGGGATAAAAATATGTATAAATTGCGGTTTATCATAGATCAAGAACGAAAGAAAACAGAATTAGATCGGAGGAAATCGAAAATGGTCGAATAGTCGTTCCAGCCCGTTCGTGTCCGTATGAGGTAAGTTCATAAGTAAATAAATGTTTTAAATTTGAATGTATATGTATTATATGTGCCGAATTGAATTGTAAATAAATATATGTATGTGCCGAATTGAATTAAGCATTGGAGAACTTGTTACGAGCTTGAATTGATTGAATTACGACGTCTGAAAGCCCCGTATGAACCATAGGAATAGTATAGAATACGTATGTCATGACATTAGGACATCCAATTTTTGATTCGTGTAAGACCATGTCTGGGACATTGGCATTGAAGTGAGAAAACGTGTGAGACCCTGTCTGGGACAGTGGCATCAATAAGTGATAGCATGTAAGACCATATCCGAGATAAGGCATTGTACGAGCTTATATGATTTTCGTGTATCCTTGTCAATTCCGAATGGTTCAACGGGCAATGTCGAGTCAAGATCGAATGTGAAATCGAGCTAAATGGTTCAGGTACGTGTGAAGTTAAATGTTCATGAAAGTAAGGTAAGTGTAGTACTTAAGGTGATAATATGAATTATGTATGATAAGAGGGTGATTATATATATGTATATGAGATTGATCATATTTGGCCAAGTTGAATTTATAATGCAAATGTTATTTTGATAATTTATTTTGCTTATGGCTTACTAAGCTTTCCAAGCTTACTTTGTGTGCTCATTCGGTGTTTTATAGATTTTGGAAGCTAGTTACGAGCTCAATGATCGTCAAGGATCATCGTCACATTATCGACTATCATTCGGTACTTTTGAAGTTTGAAACTTTCAACATATGGCATGTATAGGCTAGTTTAAAAATGTTTGGTATTGAATTTGTATATTTATGTACCCATGCGAAAATGGCTTGATTACAATATTATGGCTTGTGTATATGTGGTTATGACTTATACTTATTTTGGAGGTATGTTTCATGGTTTATATGCTTGAAGTGTTTGGTTTTATGATTCGACAATGAGTAATAAAAAGTATGATGAACAATCGACTATGAAAATTAGCTCATTTGGAAATGTGTTTTATGATATAATTTGTGTGGTAGATGGATGTGTCTTTGAATTGTGGTGCATGTATCTAAAAGCTATGTGATGAATTTGTTATAAATTGTGAAATTGATATTTGGTGTGGCTTATTATTGACTTATTTTGGATGTACAATTTGTCTAGTGAATTGGCTTGAAGGTGGCAAATGAGGTGTATGCACTTTCAGTCTTATAGGTAGTATATTTTGGAAGTATGATATGTGGTTATTTTGTGTGTTATATGATAACATGATTCGGCATGAATAAATAGGTAAAAAGATAGAAAGATGAGTATAACATTGATGGTGCATTGGTTATTTGGGTGCAATTTAAAATGGTAATTAATGTACATGTTTTAAAATGGTTTGGTTTGATCTTTTGAGGCTAAATTTAATGACTGGATATAGGGATAATTGATTTGCTGTGTTTATGTGTTTTGGGGCATGATATTTAGTATGCAAATTGGTGTACTTAAAATTATTGTTTATGTTCAAAAATTGTTTAACGTGGCTATGGTGTAATGCACATAGGTTGGTATTGTTTACAAATGTATTTAGTCTTATAACGAAGCTTGATTATGATTTAAATTTGTATGCCTAATAAAGTGTGTGAAAACCTTAACCTAAGTAAATGTGCGCATGTGTATAACATACGAATTACTATTTTTATAAATTAGTTAAAGAATTAGGTTAACCATGATTTGGTATTTTTATTTAGAAATGGCTTTCATTTTAGAGTGTTATGCACATGTATATATCTTATAAAATGATATACTTGTTATTTAGTTAAAGATATGGATTGATATGACTTACTATGCATATGTGCATAGTTTATAAAATAGTATGGCTAGAAGTTTGTTAATGAAATAAATATATGCAATGGATGATTTGACATAAGCTTAGTATATATGATGTATTATTATAAGCTTGAATATATTATAAATATTCGAATGGTATGAATATGATAGTAAATAGATTCAAACAATGGGTTTGTAAAGCATGCAATATTTTATTCATGTATGATAGTTTGGTTTTAACTTTTAAATAGGTTAAAGTATTGATTGATTGAATTTCAAAGTATGATTTATAACGTGAATCTTGATACATGAAAGGTGATAAATAACTGTGTTAAACTGTGTTTTGTTTAGTAATACCTCGTAACCCTAATCCGGCGACGGATACGGGTTAGGGGTGTTACATTTCTGATGTGGGGTTTTGGCATGATGCAGAGAACAAGAAGATTGAAGGCCATGGGGAGTATGGAAAGTGATTCAGATTGAAGATACATCAATGGCCGCAGCAGGACCCTTTTTCTTTTCTGATATATTTGGGGGAATGTTTTTGGAATTGATGTTAATAGGTTGGGGGAAAATATAGAGAAGTCAAAATAGAGTTCTGCTTGCTGGGGCTTGTTTGGTGTATAGATATTTGATATTTTTCATATATATATATATACATAAAATGAGAATAATTATTGTTTTTGGATCAATATTTATAATATTGGCAACTATGATCTCATGAGATTATGTTATGATTTTTATTAATTCATATTTTAATAATAATTATATTAAGAATGTTATTAAATTATATATTTTTATTTTTATTAAATTACATTTGGTAATAATTATATTAAAATATAATTAAATAATTTATTATTAAATTTAATAATAATCTTAGTAAAATTTAATAACAAAAATTATTTTACTTAACAAAATTCTACTAAGAGTATTTTGGTCATTTTAGTTTTTTTCTTAGGCTATTACAACATCATTCCATTCAACCAAATACAAGAATACCATTATATTTCTATTCCATTCCATTCAATCAAACAATTGAATTATTGATTGTAGTTCTATTCTATTACAGTTTTATTCCATTACAATAGCTCTATTCTATTACAGCGAACCAAATTTGGTGTAAGTGGAAGAAGATGATCATTCATTTTTATGGTTTTTCATTACTTTATTTTATAAATTACATTTTTAACTAATAAACTTTAAAATAAAACATCACCAATAGTCCATAATATTTTAATTATGGTCTAATTTCAACATAAAATCTCCCACTTTTACTATTTAAGTCATTTAATTAATAAAGTAACTTTTGCAACTTTTATGATTTAGTCCTTGTTCCTAAATTAATTATCCAAACATCAAAATTACCAAACCAAACTTCAATACGACACTTTAATAACCTCGTAAAAATTAAATAAAGAATATTTATGGGCTCACACATTGAAATTGTGGTCTCGAAACCACTGTCTCTAATACCACTGAAATCAAGTTGTTACACTATTCTTCATCTATTAATTACAACATTATTTAGTTATAAAGTCAATCCACTAAAAGTGTCATGAATAAACTTCTCATTTTATACTATTACGAAAAAAAACTTAGATTTATGCTTTATTCAATGGTCTTGTTATTTGTGTGTTACTCTCATAATATATCCTTGAGCTATTCTAATTAAATTTATTTATCCAATATAATCATATTTTATCTCATGGTCAGCATTGCATCTTCCACAATGAAAAAGATTATTTTTAACAAATAGTAATAGCAATCATTTGTCCCAAACGAATAACCCATGACTACATTCCTATTTCATAATTAATGCAATGGCCATAAAAAGACACCATTTACTCTTTGAGCGAGCCATAAATTCTACTATTACACCAATAATTATTATTAAATAATTTTTTTGAAAAAAAACAAATATTTTATATAAAATGTTTTCTCTCACCCATATCATTTATCCATATTCACTATTATTTAAACCCTTAATTGAGTTTGTGTCACAGTTAATTGGATAACATCTTAATTGGAAAAAGACTAATTTATCATTTCTATTATTTTGATGGGGTTTTGTCTTTTCATATTTTAATATAATTTTTAAATAAAAATTAAAAATTAACATACCAATTATTAAACACTTGTTCAATGAATTTATAAACAAGTTCTTTACTACTACATGAATAATTATTATTAAATACTTTTTTAGCAAATAATTTTTTTTATAAAAAATATTTTCTCTCACCCTCATCACATATCTATATAATATTTAAATTAGTGACTAATTTAGTGTTACAGGTTAATTAGATACAAACTCAATTAGAAACAGATTAATTTACCCTTTCTTTTAAATGATTGCTATTATTATTTTGATAAAGTTTTTATATTTTCATACTTTTATATAATTTTTAAAAGAAAAATTAAAACTAAATGAAAAATGAAAAATCCAAGGATCCAATACATGTTCAATGGATTTATAAACAATTTCTTTATCACTATACCAATATTTTCATAAATTGGTGTCAAAAGTCAACTGGATATTTAATATTTTATAATTAGATTTGTAATATTGGTTTCCTTTCACTCGAATGATAACTTTTTTATGTGCTAGAAAGATGACAATACCATGAAATATTTGGAGCGTATTTATTATTCTTAATATGATATATTTGTCTATTTAATTTTTTTACTCACAATTTAAACTATTTTTTTTAATTTCATAGATATTGCATTTGTGTTGCTATTATTATTAATTTTAAACAATACATTTTATTATTTGTTGTATGTTATTTTTAAACCATACTTATCTTCTAAATACACACCCATGTGATAAAATTTTAGTTATATTTGTATATTTGTTTATGAGAAAAAATAAAAGTAGATATTTTTAATTTATTTATGGGTAAACTACAAAAATAGTTACTTTTATTTGTCTCATGTTATATTTTAGTCATTTATGTTTGAAATGTTACGTTTTAATCACTTATATTATCGTTTTGTTATGAAATGGTCACTTTGCCGTTAAAATCGTTACCTCCCAACTGACAGTTTAACGTGACACTTAAAATGAGTTTTAAATGTCAACTTAGATGTCCAACCAACTAAATTAATTGATTTTTTAATTAAATATATTTAATTAATTAAATTTTCTAAATTAATTAAAGAAAAATGTTAATTTAGTTTCCCAAAATAATCAAAACCTATGGATCAAATTAATCCTTGAACTAGAAAAAAGAATTATTGGTCTTTTTTTTTCTTTTACTTTTCGCAGTAGAAATCAAATTGACTAGTCCATAATCGATTAGATTTTTTATTCAAAATGAAAAAACAAAAGATCAATTGAATGGAGGTTCAAGCAAATTAGAGTAACTAATGTATTTTTTGTTTTTTTACCAAATTTTAAGTTCAAATTTTTTTTTTAAGGTGGTCCATCTTTTTATATTTTTCTGCCACTTATCTTTGTTTATTTGTGTATTATGTGCAACACAAATAGCAATGTATAGAGGTTAGAAATCTCCCTCTTTCACCTGTATATCATCCGTCTCCCCTGCTCATCTCATCTCGTCTCAACTTGTGGGCTGAGAGTTTCTCTTTTACTCTACTGGCTGAGAAACTCCCCCATTGCCTTTCTTCACACCTCTGTTCTTTGTCCTTTTTTCCTTTCATTTCCCGTACTTTCCTTCACTTTCCCACCGCCCAAACATGGTGCTCTCCACAAAACTCCACCGTTTTGACCTTCGTTCAACATTCTTCACCTCTCCTTGCCCCTCGTTTACTCCCAATTCCTCCTCTTTAGTCTCCCGCAAAACCTTTAAATTTAAACCAACTAAAATAACCGCCCAAGTTTTCACTCTCAGCGTTGAAACCTCCGTTAAGGACCCTGAAAGCGACATTGAATCACTGATTTCCTCCAATACAGAAGAAATTAATCGGAAACGTTCCAGCAAGCAATCCATTACTGGTGCGTCGGGTATTTCCTCCGGCGTAAAGCTTGAAAACATTAGTAAGAGCTATAAAGGAGTAACTGTTTCGAAAGATGTGAGTTGGGAAGTGAAAAAAGGCGAGAAAGTTGGACTGGTTGGAGTAAATGCAGCAGGGAAAACGACCGGGTTGAGAATTATAACGGGACAAGAAGAACCCGATTCGGGGAACGTTATAAAGGCCAAATCAAACATGAAAAATGCATTTTTGAACCAAGAATTTGAGGTTTCGATGAGCAGGACGGTGAGGGAGGAGTTAATGAGTGCTTTTAAAGAAGAAATGGAGATTTCTGAAAGGTTAGAGAGGGTACAGAAGACGATAGAAGGGGCTACCGAGGATTTGGAGTTGATGGGAAGGCTTTTGGATGAGTTTGATTTGTTGCAGAGGAGGGCTCAGGCTGTGGATTTGGATGAGGTTGATGCTAAGGTTAGTAAGTTGATGCCCGAGCTTGGGTTTTCCCCCGAGGATTCCGATAGCTCTGGGTTTCATTTTCTTTCCACAACACGAAGGAAACAAAACTTGTTTGCACCAACCATTTCCAACAAGCTTATCCACCCTCCACCACTCCATGCTCCCCCTTTGCTTCCTTCCATATCCAGAATCAATGGAAAGATGAAAGCTTGCTGCAGGGCAATCTCAACCACATATCCAATGTCTATCACCTCTAGATTCAACCCCTGTTTCATCACTAAAGTGGCTGAACCTAACGCTGGCTTAATCGGCGATGAGGATGATGTATTACAAGATCCTAACACACTTTCCCACCTCAAAACTGAACTCTTACAGCAACTCAAAGGTATGGTCCTCCTCTATATTTACCTCAGGATAACATGGTGAACATCTCCTGAGATAATTGTCTTTTTCTGTATATGTGTTCCAAGGAATCAATAGAGGGATTTTTGGAGTCCCATCCTCAAAGAAATCTGACGTTGAAGCTATGGTGAAGCTGCTAGAATCTCACAATCCAACTCCAGATCCTATCTTGAATCTAGAAAAGGTGAACTTGAACTTATATTCTACTTGTTGAAATAATGTTAAGGATATAGTTTTAGAGTTTTTTTTTCTATAAATGGGATGAAGGTAGGTGGTTGCTGGAAGCTACTTTATAGTACTATTACAATCTTGGGTTCCAAGAGAACAAAGCTTGGGTTGAGGGATTTCATCACTTTGGGAGAGTTTTTCCAGATCATTGATATTGAAAAGGTATTGTATACATCTAAGAGTTTCTTATGCACTCTAAATACTGAGTTGCTTGAGAAATGTCAGGACGGTTTAATATATTATTTATTACCTGAGTTTCTTATGCACTTAAATACTCATGTTTTAGGCTTGATTTGATAAAAGTTAATTACTAATATTATTAGCTTTGAATGTTTTATGATTTTGGTAATAGAATAAATTTAGTGTTAATCGTGAATTTATTTAGTTTGTCAAATACTGTACTATGAACTTGATTTAATTTAGGTTTCAAGATTGATTTGATAAAAGTTAATTGCTAATATTATTAGTTAATTATAAATTTTCATCAATTAAACTCCAAAATTGGAATTAAAAACTAAAAAGTTAATACACTATTTTCTTTAGGTATCAAAATGTATAACTTTGTCCAATACAGTTACCACATTAAACTCAAAAAAAAAAAAAAAAGAAGCAAGTACCACTTCAGGAAAAAATGCAAGTACCACTTTAGAAAAAAATGCCAAACTTAGGTACCAAATTATGCATTAAACCTTTACAGGGACTTATACCACAACTGAATGATTTAAATATCCAGATTCTCATCCTAGTAGTGAAATAAAAACTGGTGTGCCATTTTTTCTATACGAAGCTGGATTTGTGATGTGATTCGTGTTTTACTAACATTAGCATTTGGTGATGGGAAAATGGAGAGCAAAGCAGTTAACGTGATAAAGTTCAATGCCAGAGGATTGAAATTGTTAAATGGGAAGCTCACAATTGAAGCTTCCTTCAAGATCGCATCCAAATCAGTTAAACCTCCTTTCTTTCTGCCTTTTCTTATATATTCCACCAACATACAAAACCTGGATCATGATTCAAGTGTATTTTTGTTTCAAAATCTGCAGAGAGTTGATGTAAGTTACGATAACTCGACAATCACTCCTGATCAGGTAAGCTGTAAACTGTTGTGTACATCACAGAGAAATACTCAAAATTTCCCAAACTTGAAGCTTAATTTGTTTTGGTGAAAGCGTAGCTGTTGAATGTGTTCTCGAAAAATTATGATGTTCTGCTTGCTATCTTCAATCCGGAAGGGTGGCTGGAGATAACGTATCCTTTACTATTTCTCCTAGTGCTTTGGTGGATGTTTTGTGGTATTAATATTGTAACTTCACATTGTTGTTCCTTGAGTTGGGTTTAACACTACAGGTATGTAGATGATACGATGAGGATAGGGAGAGATGATAAAGAGAACATCTTCATATTGGAAAGATCAGAAGAAGACACAGTCTAGCTGCCATTATACACATCAATTTGTTGACATAAAACTCTGTTTTTCATTTCATACAAGGTCCAGTTTTGTAGTTGGCATTCCTCATTTTATATGGTTGATTTGGAGCGCCCGGTCTTTCATCACTCTTTATCTTTTCCACGTTTGTTGGAATTTTTTACTTTTTAGGCTTTATTTCAACTCTTTTTAATCCGTTAGTATAAATATTACCCTTTGTAGAATAACAGGAAAGGAGAAAAAAAAGGGAGAAGATTGAAATCATAATTGTTTTTAGTTTCTCTGCATTTTTTTTTCTTAATTTTCTTTTTTACTTTGGTTTTAATTTTAAACTTTCAGACTCTTGTTTAGTAATTAAATCTTTACTTCTACACTTTGATTTATTACAGTTGATGGACAATGAGATTGGAAAGAAGATCAATGGAGGCTCATGAAAGAGGAGTCTCTTCTTGAATGAGCAAAAATCTCATCTCAATCTTATTCTTCAGTTTTATTTGATAAATGTTTTGATATAACAAATATAATATTTTTTAATAAAACTTGATAAATTTCAAATGACAATTTGTTTCAAAATACTTTTAAGGGAGAAACTTTTTAAAATCTATCTTTCAAATACTTAGAAAATATTTTTAACTTTCAAGTTCAAAAGTATCAATTCCTTCTATAAGGTATCAATATCACGATTCAAGTGTTGATACTTGGGGATGAAGTTAGAAAATTTTTTTAGGGGGTCAAAATTAAATTGTGACTTTTACGATAATAAAAATACAATTTTTAAATGATTAAATTAAAATTTTATTATTTTTAGGGAGTCAAAATATAATTTTATCTTTATTAATTTAAAATTTTAAAAATTTTAAACGAGCAAATTAGCAAGTTTTTCATTTTAGGAGGTTGGGTTCCTACCAGCCCTCTAGATTCGCCTTTGTCTATACCCATTTGACATTCAAAATTTAGGAAAATTAAACAAAAAAAAATATCAATACTTTTAATAAAGTTTCGATATCTTTTCTCAAAGTATCGATGTCTAATCTTGTATGAATACAGTTTTTGAGATTCGGTGTTTTAAAAATTAAAGAAAATTATTGAAATATTTTAACTTTTAATCTGTGAATATTTTAATTCTCAATTTAAAAATATATTAATAAAAAGAAAAAATTATAGATGAAAACGCATGAAAGAAATGGCGGAAGGAAAAAAGAGTATTAATTTTTTTTCTTTTTAAAATTATTGAGTCAGATTGTGTAGCAGCTTTATCAATCATTGAATGATAAGTTTATTGGCAAAACTTTATTACTGAGTCATAAGTTTGACCACAGCCATCTTCAAAGTCCAAAGAATCCTAGTATTTTCCCGACTCAGTTGATGATGCAACCAATTGAAAGACCAGCACATCTTCATGATCAAGAAGATCCAGATTGTTGCTGCTCTTTGTGTGAATTCGGCCCAGAAAGAAGCCTGATACAAGGTTTTTCTGCAGATGGAAAACCTTTGTATATGTTTAAAGACCTTGTAACTGGACATTGTCCTTGGGCTTTAAATTGCTCATGTGAGTTATGCGCAGATGACCGAATGACCGCCTGGATTGATAGCATGGACAAAACTGCATCAAAGCCAGGAAAGAAAAACAAAAACAAAAACTCCACTCAATCTGAGTTTTACAAGAGATGGATGGAAGGAGATCCAAATATCGGTCCTCTTGGAGAAGATAATGGTAAATTTATTTACCTTGTTGATTACTCATCTCACAAATCTTCACCAAATACACAGGTCCCACCAGAACCTTGTAAACCTCCTTCTCCTCCTCCTTCAAAACCATTCACTATACCCCTTGAAAAAAATTTCAAAACCGTCAAGACAGAAACTTTTCCCTCAGCCCTATTATAAAAAGATAAACAAATGGGTCAAGAAAAACCCAGATTTCCTTGCTTCTCAAAACCCAGTCCCTACTGTTTGTATAATGCAACCTACAGCGTCATATGACAAGGAATTCCCTCCTCTTGAAGAGTATTCAGAAAAAAATTACACTCATGCACCAAAAATCCCTTCAAAAATTCAGACAGATATTTTTGGTGCACCCTCAAAAATAAATGCCGCAGAAGCCACTTTAAATTGGCAAACAAAAAATGCTATTGCTCAAAACCATGCTTTAAAAAGGATTGATACAAAGATCTCAACTGTTGAAGCAAAGATAGATGACAATACCAAGAATTCCAGTCTGGCCATTTTTCTGGTGGTAAATCATCAAAAGTGAAAGTGGTTTTGCCTATAGAAGTTTTTGGCATTTGTCTCTGCGGTGCAGAAGATGATTCTGGTATATCTTGCATTTCTTCATCATCACTTGGTTCTTCCACTTTGGTTGTTTGGAAGGCTTTCAGAATATTTTCATCTTCTGTTTCTGTTTTTTCTGATGAAGATTCTGACACTTCTGGGGTGCTTGTATTTTCCCATGAATCAGTTCAGTATTATCTGACTCTTGTTCTCCTTGATCTTGCAAGGTTGAAATTCTTGGGATTTTGGACTTTATGTAATCCTTTAAAAAAGTTGTTAAAGGATTTTGATGTTTGTCCTGGATCATCAGAGACTTTGAAACTTGCTTTGGAGGAGGCGATTTTGGTGGTGATTCTTTTATAATTAGCCTCTTTCCAAGCTTCTTTTCTACTTGGTAAGCTTCACTTTCAATGGAAATTAAGAAGTATGAAGCTGAGAATAAAAAGAAAAAGGTTACTGAAATAGTCACAGGGACTGCAAGAAAGAAGAATTTGAAGCAGGTATGCTAGGCCAAAACACAGACCTCTCCTCATGGGTCATACAAACAGGCACTGCCTTTTAGCTTCAAACCCTTAATCCAAGAGACATACGCTATCCTCAGTGATATTGTTATCACTGATCAGAATTTCAATATTTTTTTTGTGCAGGATCCATTATATGAAAAGCACAGAGCATACTTTATTGTAACTCTTTTTGTTAACTCATCTAAATTTTTTTGAGAAGAAGAAGACTTAGAAAAATTTAGAAAATTTAGAAAGCCATGGATATTAAAACACACTCATATTTTATTGATAGAAAGCTCGATGATTTTACATACTGGTTTCTTCTCCTTTTTATAGCCAAAAGAGGGATAATACAACAAAATAGTAAATAGTAACAAACAGTAGTTGTTATGACATAAAGTAAGCAGTACAACAAACATTATTAAAGAATGACAGTACTATAGACATAAAGCAGCTGAATTATGAATGACATCTTTCAGCTATTTCTATTTGAGTGGGGATACTGAGCACTATCCACGAAATCATCACAATTTGCTATCATGTCTGGTTCTTCAAAAGCACCGCTATCTTCGTCCATATCCTTATTTCCATCATCGTCTTGTTCTTGATGCAATTTTAAGAGATTGATTTGACTGCAATACCACGGGTATACTTGGGACCATTCTAGGGGATTTAGGATACTCTCATAATATTCCTGTATGGCTTTTAAGATTCCTTTGTGATAAGGCTTATATCTTATAGGCCATGTGTCCCAAGGAGCATCAATTTCTGGAGGTGGCCATACTTCAAATGGATAACCTTGCTGAGTTGGCAGAGGAACTTCTGTATGATCCTGTATTGCACATCATGTTTTCTAATATCTTCATCAAGAACTTTGTGAATCCAAGCAGTAGGGAAAGAACCTAACTGGATTGCTTTTCCTCGTGTAACAAAATACTGAGGCTTGTAGAAGATGATAACCATATAATTTCCTTTATTTTCTTGGTAACACTGATCAATCATATTTAACCATTGAGTTAAAGGATAGAACCAACATAAAAAAGTGAAAAATTTTTGATGGTGTGGTTCAACATTTCCTCTAATGGCTTTTACTAGAAAATAATGGAGATCAGGAATGAGAATTTGAATGGCTATGTGGTGGAGATAAGTGAGATACCACAAGAACCATTTTACTTCATCTGGTTGTTCAACAAATTCAAACTCGATAGGGTGGATGAAAGGATAATTAGGATGTACACCCTATGGTTGTAAGATGAGTCCACCAAAATTTTTAAAGACTTGGATCTGGTATTCAAACATCATGTCCTTTGTCTTTGAATGAAAGGTTCCTTGCTCAATCAAAGTCATCACCTCAGGAGGAAACTCTAGATTGAGGTTTGGAGCAACAGAAAAAGCAGTAGGGAAAGTGGAGGATGAGGAAGATGGTCTGTACATCATAATGGGTCTGAGCTGTAAAATTCTTCTATAGGCAAAGATTTCTAGTTTGGGCTTGGAAAGCAAATCAGCAAGGACATTTTGCTTTCCTTTTATATGTCTGACATCAAACTTAAATTGAGAAAACCATTCAGCCCATCTGAGGAGTTGAGGGTGAGAAACTATTTTCTGCTTGAATTTAAGCATTTGTAGAAAGGATGACATGTCCATTTCAACAAGAAAATAGTACCCTTGAAGATGAAACTTGAATTTTTCAATACCTCTTTTGACAGCAAGAATTTCTTTAAAAGTAGAGTGATAATTGAATTTCTGGAGAAGAGAATGAGCTATCTTTAATCCAAATGGCATAACTTTCTACTGGAAATGTCTGTTAGGAATGCAGAATCCTGTTTTTGGTCTATCATCAAGATGTATTCCTAATTGCTAAAATCCAGCTTTAAGATCAAATTTGGAGAAGACTTTAGCTTTTGCCAGGCTTGAAAAGAGTAAATCATTGTTTGGCAAGGGGAACTTGTCATCTTGAAAGAAATAATTAAGTGGTTGATAGTTTATCACCAGTCTTAATTTTCCTCTGATTTGCTCAGATCTTTTATTAACATAAAAAGCTTCACATGCCCATTGGGAGTCCGATGGCTCAATCAAATCTTGTTGTTGGAGTTCTTGGCATTCTTGTTCTGCCAGCAATAGATGAACTGGATTCATTCCTTGGTGACTGGCTTTTGTTGGATTGATATCTTTATTTTTCTTAAAGGGAAGATGAATGAAGAAATCTGAATTTTTCCATAAAGGATTTGGGCATTTTTTTAGGAATTCTGAGTGAGAATCTGCACAAGATTGGGTTTTCAATTCCTGAATGATGTAAAGGATTTTTTCTAACTGGATAGAAAAAAGTTTTGGGATTTTCACAAAAGGTTGGAAAAGATTTTTGAATCTTACTCCATCTGGGAGTATTCTCAATTGTTGGGCTTTTGTGTAGAGGTCAAAACCTACTACAATATCTTTTCCTGGGAGTTTTGAACCAAGCACTGTAGTTTTTACACAACTACCTAGGAAGAACTAAATAGTAATAGGTTTACTAATTAAATGGGTAGCAAAAGGGTGATCAATAGCAAAATTGAAGTACCTTACATGGGGCTTCCACCATTATGGAGGTAAAACATCCGGGTTCATGATGGTTTTAGCTGCTTCAGTGTCTATAAAGGCAGTTATAGTAATAGGTTTACTATATCTGTCAAAATAGATCTTAACAGGTACATGAGGAACTGGGTATCAGAAAGATTCTGATTCTAAACTTTAGCTTGCATCATCTGTATATTTGAATAATCTGATTCTGGCTCTGAAGATTCGCTAAGAGAAGCAGGAATAGCACAAATCGTTTTGTCTGATGGTTTATCTTCAATGGAGCAAACAGACTCAATATCATCTTCTTCTCGAATTTTAATCCCTGATCGTCTCACCATTTGTGCAATCTTCTTAGCTTGCTTGTTTTTTGGAAATTTTTTTGAAAAATGTCCTTTTTGATTACAGATGTAGCAACGATCAGATTTTGTTGACTTTCTTTTCTTCTTGAGATATCTCCATTGAGGCCTAACTCTTTTCTTTTTCCTTAAAGTATTTTTTGGAAAAGAATGTTTTTTGAAATGCTTCTTCTTTTTTTGTGCGACAGTCACATAACTGTTCTTTTGCACATTTGTACTTCAAATAAGAATCATTACAGGCTTTGTCAATCTTCTTATCACCATGGAGATAATTTTTGAATATCTTTCTTCTGTTTTAGATATCTTCTAAAGCAATAAAGACTTCTTGTTAAAGTTCTCCAACTGTAATTTGGAGAATATCTTTATTTTGTTTTTGAAGAGCTTGATTGACTGCAACTTGAATTGGATCTAGAAGAGATGAGAGGATGACTGGCTTGAGATTTAGATTTAAACCTAAAGCACAAAATAACTTAGTCATTATTTTAAAATGCTTTGCTAAATCCCTTTTTCTGTATGAACAACATTTTCTTTTGTAGAATTCCCTTCTTTTCAGAGTCAAAAAATCTTCAGAGTTTCCAACAAAGTACTGATGTATGATTCGGATTGGTTGGGCCAGGTCTTGAAGGACTAGAAACTACATTTGATCATGTTGGGTAATAGCATTCCACCAATCTCTTAACATTCCCTAAATCTGGAAACAAATTCCATGAGAATGTTGTAATTGCTATCTTCAGTTAATTTGCGAGTTTCTAACCAGGAATGGAATTCTTGAATCCTGTCTGGCCATTTTTCTGGTGGTAAATCATCAAGAGTGAAAGTGGTTCTGTCTATAGAAGTTTTTGGCATCTGTCTCTGCGGTGCAGAAGATGATTCTGTTATATCTTTCATTTCTTTATCATCACTTGGTTCTTCCACTTTGGTTGTTTGGAAGGCTTTCAGAAGATTTTCATCTTCTGTTTCTATTTTTTCTGACGAAGATTCTGACACTTCTGGGGTGCTTGTATTTTCCATGAATCAGATTCAGTATTATTTGACTCTTGTTCTCCTTGATCTTGCAAGGTTGAAATTCTTGGGATTGTGGACTTTGTGTAATCCTTTAAAAAATTTGTTAAAGGATTTTGATGTTTGTCCTGGATCATCAGAGACTTTGAAACTTGCTTTGGAGGAGGCGATTTTGGTGGTGATTCTTATATAATTGGCCTCTTTCCAAGCTTCTTTTCTGCTTGGTAAGCTTCACATTCACTGGGTATTTTTGCCTCTTCAGTAACCTTTTTATTTTTCTTCTCAGCTTCTTGCTTCTTAATTTTCAAGAATATCTCGTACGTACTTGGTTTAGTACGTTTTGGAAATTCTAGAAAAGTGATTCTTACTCCCTTTGTTGAAAGAGAATTGTTTTTTCTGATTGACGGAAACAATTTAATTGTTTCTGTTCTCTGAGGTGGCTCAGGAATCTTTCTTGTATCTTGAAGAGTCTTGATTTTGTCTTTCAGCTTATGGATTTCTTTTTCTCTTTGAGCGAGATGAGAAAAGAAATCTTGTCCTGGTACTGTCGGTGTAATACCCCCTACCCGTATTCATTGCCGGAATAGGGTACGAGGTATTACCGGAGTTTACAATTTTTTTATATTCAATATAGCCCCTTTATAAATATCTAACCTTTCCTGGAATATTAAATAGAGACCAATCCACTTCAACCAAACCAATTCAACATATTTTCAAGATAAATTCATGCATATTTATAAAATAACGTCATCACATACCCAAAACCAGGTTTGTTAACCATACCAATGGCTAACTCTACATTCATTTCAAAGAATCATTTACTTTATTAACTTATACATGCCATTGATTTCCAAAATAAAGTTTCTTTATATACCGAAATCCTGAGGTTGATAGTGTGATGTGTCTCCGACCAAATCCGACCTCCGAGCTCTTAACACTACAAAACAGGGGAAAAGGAAACAGGGTAAGCACTTTGTGCTTAGTAAGCTCATGTAACAAGAATTATACTTACCTAATATTTTCAATACAATACAATAAACATTCCTATATCCATTCAATGCATTATTACCCTAACATCCACAAACTCAACATTCAAGTTAGTACAATAATTTCCCTATACCAATAATATATACCATGATTGATGAGCTCATCAATACCATGATTTCCATTTCCTTGTTATTTTTCCATATTTATCCCGTTGAATTTATCGGAATTTCGATGGATTTTCAAAGGTACACTTTTAGTGTACAATTCCGGGTTCGTCAATTCATATTCATGTGTGCACATTTCCATTTCAGAGAGCACACTCCCGCGAACCTCAACCTTGCAGCGGGATTACCAGTCCAGGCTAAATCCCCTACAATATAAACTCATAGAGTATTGTCGGGATTACCAGTCCAGGCTAATACCAGTCCAGGCTAAATCCCCTGCAATATAAAACTCATAGAGTATTGTCAGGATTACCAGTCCAGGCTAAATCCCCTGCAGCGACAATTACTCTAATGAGCTTGGATCTAAATTACCAGTCCAGGCTAAATTCAGACCCTAATTCGGATTACCCGTCCGGGCTAAATCTATTTTCCACATACTCTTCGGGAGGGCTATATCAGGATAGGATCACCCGTCTGGGCTAGATCCTTTTTACCATCAATTCCTTTTCAGAGATCTATCGAAATTTCATTTCATTCAACCAGGATTTATTCCCCTTTTTTTTATCAAATATATCAATGTTTCATAAATTTTCATACAATGAACTTTCAAATCATATTCACATCAATAACATACATTTTCAAGCATTTAAGAATATAATTCAAGTTACATGAACTTACCTTGATACTTGTTCGTCTACAAAAATCTACTAATCCTGAAATTTTTCCTTTCCTCGATCTAGCTTCGTATCTGAATCTTCTGGATCTAAATAAATAAATTTAATTATCAATTTAATACATTTCATGTTCATATGCAACAATTTCTATAATTTCATTATTATTATTTATAGTTTATTCAAAGCTGTCTATTTGAGTTATAGTCACTAAATTATTTATAACTCGAGATACAGAACTCCAAATTAAGATCCGTTAATTTTCCCTGAAACTAGACTCATATATCTTCTTACCTTAAAATTTTCAGAATTTTTTGTTTATCCAATAAGTAAATTTTATTCTTTAAAATCACCCCTATTCTGCTGTCTGATAGCTCTGACCCTTCTTCACTAAAAATTAATTATCTCTTCATACAGAATTCGGATGATGTTTCTGTTTGTTTCTCTTGAAAATAGACTCATTCATAATTCTAGGAATATAAATTTAAGCCCATAATTATTTTTATTAAATGTTTTATAATTTTTCAAAGTCAAAACAGGGAAACTCAAATTTATTCTGACCTTGTCTCACAAAATTCATTATATCTTATGATTTACAGATCCATTGCTTACACCGTTTCTTTTATGAAAAACTAGACTCAATAAGATTTAGTTTAATATTTTTTTCATCTTCTAATTCTATTCCTACAATTTATGGTGATTTTTCAAATTTAGTCTACTGCTGCTGTCAAATATTGTTTTAGTGCAAGCTGTTTATTACCATTTTTCCCCTAAGCTTTTAATAAATAACAATGTCATCCCTACTCAATTAGCCTCTCAATTGAGCTGATTTTTCTCAATTAACACTTTATTCTATCACCTTAAACTAGTTTACAACCTTTAGGAATCAAAATTTCAGCAATAGACTTTAATTCCAAACATTTTCACAATTAGGTCCTAAAAATCAATTTCTATTGAAATTACCTAATAAAATCATCTCATAAACAAATTAAAGCTTTAATTTCATTCTATTTCATCATAAAATTACAGCACTCAACCATGGTGACTTTCAATTTCATCCATGAAATCAAAAACTAATGAATTTAATAGTAGGACATAGTTGTAAAAGTCTTAAAAACACAAAAATTACAAGAAAAAGGCAAGGATTAACTCAATTGGTGCAAAAATTATGAAATACCAGCTTAGAGAACCCTCCTATGGCATTTTTAGCTGCTGGAATTGAAGATAAATGAAGAGAAATCTAGATATTTCCTATTTAGTCCTAGCTTTATTTAGTTAATTTTGCAATACTCCAATTTTGCCCTTAATTTATCAATTTTCGTGCTGATTTCATGCCCTTGCCATCCAGTCATAATAAATTTTGGGTCTAATTTTCTTTTAAATCCTTTCTCATTAGACTCTTAAGCTATTTAATCATTCTAGCAACTTTTACACCTATTACAATTTAGTCCTTTTCATTTAATTGACTACCCAGACATTAAAATTTCCTAACAAAATTTTAATACTACATTATAACATTTCATAAATATTTATAAAATTATTTTTGACTCGGTTTTACGAGATAGAGGTCCCGATACCTTGTTTTTACCCAATTTCTTCAATAATTTCTTTTTCTAACTAACCACTAAATCAGTAAAATTTTTCTATCAATATTTTCATACGATTTTCCTATCATATCAATTTTCATGAAAAAATATTGAAATAAATTTCTCTTTAAATCGGATTTGTGGTTACGAAACCACTATTCCGATAACCTTGAATTTAGGCCATTACAGCCGGTTCTTTTGCTACTGCATCTAATCTCTTTTGCAAAACCTGGATAAGATCTCTGACCATCTTGGTATTGTTATCTATCTTTGCTTCAACAGTTGAGATCTTTGTATCAATCCTTTTTAGAGCATGGTTTTGAGCAATAGCATTTTCTGTTTGCCAATTTAAAATGGCTTCTACAGCACTTATTTTTGAGGGTGTACCTGAAATATCTATCTGAATTTTTGAAGGGATTTTTGGTTCATGAGTGTAATTTTTTTCTAAATACTCTTCAAGAGGAGGGAATTCTTTGTCATATGACGCTGTAGGTTGCATCATACGAACAGTAGGGACTGGGTTTTGAGAAGCAAGGAAATCTGGGTTTTTCTTGACCCATTTGTTTATCTTTTTATAACAGGGCTGAAGGAAAAGTTTCTGTCTTGACGGTTTTGAAATTTTTTCAAGCGGTAGAGTGAATGATTTTGAAGGAGGAAGAGAAGGAGGTTTACAAGGTTCTGGTGGGACCTGTGTATTTGGTAAAGATTTGTGAGATGAGTAATCAACCAGGTAAATAAATTTACCATTATCTTCTCCAAGAGGACTGATATCTGGATCTCCTTCCATCCATCTCTTGTAAAACTCAGATTGAGTGGAGTTTTTCTTTTTCCTTTTCTTTCCTGGCTTTGATGCGGTTTTGTCCATGCTATCAATCCAGGCAGTCATTCAGTCATTTGCGCATAACTCACATGAGCAACTTAGAGCCCAAGGATAATATCCAGTTACAGGGTCTTTAAACATATACAAAGGTTTTCCATCTGCAGAAAAACTTTGTATCAGGCTTCTTTTTGGAACGGATTCACACAAAGGGCAGCAACAATCTGGATCTTCTTGATCATGAATTTGTGCTGGTCTTTAAATTGGTTGCATCATCAACTGGGTCGGGAAAGTACTAGGATTCTTTGGACTTTGAAAATGACTGTGGTCAAACTTAATCTCAGTCGTTCTATCTCCCTTGGATGTGATCTTACCTGTAGTAGATTGGATTGGTTGGCTATGTTCAAGCAATTGTTCATAGCTAGTAATCCATTTTTCTGGGAGGAGTTTGATGAGTTCCTTCTTTGGAATTTGCCTTGGAACATGAATACAATGAGGTTGATCATTTGTGTTTACTGAAAGAAACAGGGAGTCATCTGTTCCATGCCTTGAAAGATTAAAGGCATGATCTTGAATTCTGTAGACAATCTAGTAATGGAGGGTTGCAGCAATAGCTGAAGCTACTTGGGGTGCTCCTGCTATTTGAATCTGGACTTTCAAGGCTGTAGGGAGAATGGGATCTGCCAAAGCCATAGTAAAGTTTGGAAATAAAGTAACCATTACTAGGCCAGAATTTAGAGTTGCCTTAATAATAGCAATACATGCATTTTGGTATTCCAAATATCTGGAATCCAAGAGTGCAATTCTTGTTACTACAGGTTTTCCAGGTGTACCATGGTAGTTTAGAGCAAGACGTATGGCACCAAAATGGATATGAGTATATCCTACACGTTTCCATTCTGCTGAAAATTCTGCTGGAATCTCAAGTGTAACAAACTGCTCTGGTGAGGCTGCAGAAATGGGATAACTATCAAACCGTGAGGCTTGAATATATTCCCTTGCTTGTTTGGCAGAACCTTTGATTAAGGTTCTAATAGACTTTACAAGAGAAAAAGCAGACTTTCTATAAGCATTATAAGGGTTTACAGTAGGAAGATCAGTAGGCTGAACTTTATCGTCTTCACTTAGGTATTCTATTTCATAAAGGGAAGAGATCTTTTTTGCAGAGTGGGATTTAAGAGGAAAATCTAGTAAAGAGAGGGGAGTTGAAGAAGCTAAAGGTCTTGCTAACATATTTTCAGTCATAATTGAAAGTTTTCTCTAAATCTTTCTATCCTAACAGAAGAATAATAGATGAGTTGTTGAACCTTCTGGCTCTGATACCAATAACGGGGAGGATAGTCACAGAGACTGCAAGAAAGAAGAATTTGAAGCAAGTATGCTATGCCAAAACACAGACCTCTCCTCATGGGTCATACAAACAGGCACTGCCTTTTAGCTTCAAACCTTTAATCCAAGAGACATATGCTATCCTCAGTGATATTGTTATCACTGATCAGAATTTCAATATTTTTGTTGTGCAGGATCCATTATATGGCAAGCACAGAGCATACTTTATTGTAACTCTTTTTGTTAACTCATCAAAAATTTTCTGAGAAGAAGAAGACTTAGAGAAAATGAGAAAATTTAGAAGGCCATGGATATTCCCCTATTTCTCTCTTATCTTTTTCATCTGCAACTTTTTAATAAAGGGTAGTTGTATAGGTACTTTTCAGTCCAATTTTTCACCACACTGGAACTTTCTTTCTTAACTTATGTTTAGGGTTTCAGTTGCATAAACTAAACCTCTCATTATGGGTTCCTCTATATTTTTATTTATTTTAATATATATCATAATTAAATATAAGTATTCTTTTATACATTTAATTTTTAATAGAAATATAATTTTTAATTATAATTTGACATAAATATAAATATTTTATATTTTATCATTTGATTTAAATAATTTATTATATATTTTTCAATATGATGTCCTTAATACTCATTTTCTATTATAGTTGTATTTGAATATAAATATATCGCACTATTGATTTTAATTTTAGTGCTACAGTATTTCATCTCACTGCTATAATAACTAGTCTTATCGCAACCGTTGTTTTTAATCTTACTAGAGATAAACAGATTACCCATCCAAAAAAGGCTTTACAATTTATTTTATTAGACCTGTGTTGTCAATCCATTGATAAATGGATGTCCATAACCTCGTCAAATTTATCCTATTGTAACCCTTAAAGAATGAATGAATGTCCATAACCCATAAATTCATTATCTTGTAACCCCTAAATCATTTATAGTATCTTAATATTGGTCATTAATACTTTGTAACTTATGGTACTTGAAGCCTTATAAATAGAAGGCATGTACAAGTTTATTGTATCCCAAGTGAAAATTGAACCATCCTTCTATTTCTTTATCTTTCTTTCTCTCTTAATCTTGTATTCTTCTTTTAGTTTTATAACACATTATCATCACGAGCCTTTATAAGTTCATAGTTAAGTTCACATCACTGAGATTATATATAACTTGCCCATAAAGCTCCAATTGAACTATATATATTTTCATCATTGTTTTAATTTGTTTATCATACTTCTGTAAAAAGAGAAATATTCAAAACATGCAAATCAATTTTATATACATATTAAAATGATAATTATATATACATATTTTTTAAGGTTACAAAAAGAAAGTTCAATTATTTCAATTTTTTTAAGTAATTATTACAACTATTCCTCTCTATGTCAATATTTGACATATTATTATTTCACAAATTTGGTATATATATTTGGATTGTTTTATTATTGAGAATGCTTATTGTTTTACTTTTTTTTTAGTGATTATAATGTCAAATTTTACCAAACTTAAATTTGTGGCCTTAGACATCTTAGGCAGAATTTATTTGTCATGGGTGCTAGATGTTGAAATTCACCTAGATGCTAAAAGTCTAGGGAATACGATATTAGAATATGAAGAAACATCTAATCAAAACATGGCAAAAGTAATGATTTTCATCCGTTATCATCAACATGAAGGATTAAAAGTGGAATATCTCACTATGAAAGACCTTATTGAGTTGTGGAATAATCTGAAAGAACAGTCTGGCCATCAGAAAACGACGATACTCTCTAAAGCTTGTTATGATTGGATACACTTACGGTTGCATGATTTTAAGACTGTAAGATAATATAATTCGGAACTTTTCAAAATTAGTTCTCAACTGAAATTATGTGGAGAAAACATAATTGAGGAGGACTTGTTAGAGAAAATATTTTCAACTTTTCATATTACTAATGTGCTCCTACAGCAGCACTACTGGGAAAAAGGTTTTAAAAAGTATTTTGAATTGATTTTATGTCTTTTGGTGGCTAAACAAAATAATGAGCTATTGATGAAAAATCATGGAATTCGTCCCACTAATTTTGCATCATTCCCTGAAGTGAATGTAGCAATACACAATAATTATGAAAATGAAAAATATATAGGTTGCGACTGTGCCTGTGGTTCTGGACGTAGTGGGGAACGTGGTCGAGGACGTACTAATAACTGTTATCAGGTGGTCATAACAATGATACTTTAACCACCAGAAAAGGAATAACAATGAAGGACAATAAAGAGGTAGTCAAAATAATCCTTCAAAGATTGTTGAGAATTTATACTACTGATGTGGTATGAAGGGGCATTGGTCACATACCTATCGTACATCTGAGCATTTAGTGAAACTTTATCAAGCATCCATTAAGAGAAAGGAACATAATGTTGAGACAAATTTTATATCTCAAAATGATGAAATAGAGGCAAAAGATGAAGAGATTCACTATGATACTAAAACTGACTATGCCTACAAGGATTATGAATTTTATGACCTTAATGATATAACTCACCTAAATGTAGAAAATTTCTTTGAGAATCATTAGAAAGGTTGATGTTATTTTGACATTTTTATGTTGTTTTAAGTATGTTTTATTTTCTTACATAAATAATAAGTTATATAAATTCAATAAATATTTGCAATGTTTTTTATGTTATATTTTGTTTATTTTTATGAAGAATATGAATATTCAATAAAATTTCGTTGGATTCAAAATCAATGGAGACATGTGTTTTGTAGATAGTACTACAACACACATGATACTCAAAGATAAAAAAGATATTTTTCTTATTTGACAATAAGTGATGTAACACCCTAAACACGACCTAAACATCTAGACCAAGTCTAGAGAGTTACATCAACGATACTAAAACACCACATTTATAACAAAATCAGAATAAACCATTTAACACATAATATCCAACACAACAATTAAGTGAGTATACAATCTTTCCAAACATCATAATATCTTAGAATATCGAATCTCTTACTAGTAGTATTTAGAAGAAAGATAAAAGCTTGACCAAGCTCTCGCTGCACTGACCCGTTCAAGTCTAAGAACCACCTGAACTTCAATCAATAATAAAGTGAGTTGTGAAATCAGTGCATAAAAGAATTTTACTCAACTAAAACACATTTATCAAATAGTTTCTGAATTCAAAGGTTTGATTTAGTAATAGAAGCATTTTTAGTTCAAATTCAAGACAAATTAATTACAGATGCAAAAACAATTTCGTATACAGAACAGATCAGATTCAGATGCAGATATTCCTAACCCTCATTCGCTACACATTATCTTCGGTAATCCTAACACATCGTTAAGGGCATTCAATGCCCAACCAACCCTACAC
The DNA here is from genome assembly GCF_007990345.1 of Gossypium hirsutum. Classification (NCBI taxonomy): domain Eukaryota; kingdom Viridiplantae; phylum Streptophyta; class Magnoliopsida; order Malvales; family Malvaceae; genus Gossypium; species Gossypium hirsutum. The sequence goes on along the minus strand of NC_053429.1, from coordinate 116,903,413 downwards.
ACCATAGAGTGTCTATTTCACACGTTTGTAGAAACACAGCTTAGCTGTTAGATCGTAATGCGACGAAACGCCAAAATCAGAATTATACGCATGGTGGCTTAGCCACTAATTCAAAGCAGATTATCTTATTCTTCACAATATCACAACCCTTGCAAATGTAGAGTACAAATATCCATAATATGTATTGAGTCATTCTAAATTGTTTCACAAATGATAACACAGTTCAATATCAGAATAAGTATCACAGTACACATACAGTTATGGTAGTCATATGTTAGTCATAAAGTATCAGAGAGTTCTCTTACAATCAAATTCAGATCATTTATACACTGAGGAAATAATATCAGTCTTAGGCAACACCCTCGACCTCAAAAACAGGTTTCGGGCTATATTTGTATGCCACTCGGTATGGACACATGCCCATGTCTTTACCCATGTGTCTCACACGGCCTAGGTATACACTCATGTCCTCTGCTTATGTGGTTTTAAAACATAAATAGAGAGTTACATAGTCTGGACACATGTTCATGTCCTTGCCCGTGTGATTCATACCGCTTTGACATGCTCGTATGGTTCTAAGTCACAAAAAGTGACTTACACGGCCTAGACACATGCTTATGTCCTTTGCCCATGTGAACCCTACACTAATATGACCACACATGGCCTGGACACACGCCCATATGCCTTGCCCGTGTAGCTCCAAATTGATGAACAGTGAGTTATACAACCACCCACACGGCCTGGACACATGCCCATGTACCTAGTCGTGTGGCGTCGACAACCATCATTTTCGACGATCGAAACTCACAAAATTAAGGTTTTTGGGACGCACCTAGTCTCATTTGTCGAAAAAATAATGCTGAGACTACACAAAACCTAATTAACCATTCAACAATCAATTTATTGACTAAAATGACTAGATAACGCAAATGTTAATACTCAATCAATTATGTTGAATAAATTGACACCATGAAACTTTTAACGACGAATAATTACCAACGATCAGTTGAACTAATTCATAACAGCTCACAAAGGATTACCCTCCTCTGAATTCACACTTAAAGACAAGATTAACGATTAATTAACAACGAATTTACATACAACAGTCGGAGAAATCCAAATTTAACTATGTAAACAGAAACCAACAACTTCGCAGAACTTACACGAAAATCTTCTAACAACGCTCTGAATCACTTAAGACTCTTAATACTTCGACAATCACTTACCAAATGCAATAAAAGAACTCACTTGAAAGATGAAAAAGAAGAAAAATAAAGGAGGAAAAAGAAAGAAAAAATAAAAGAAGAAAGGAAAGGAAAGAAATTGATGTTAAAAAATTTTATTAACTAACCACCATCCTCATACCAGCATTTAGCAAAAATTTTCTAATGTATACGACGGGACTCGAACTCGAGACCAGACACAAGTTTACACAGAATTGCACTTAACTACATAACACATGGATAATGGTTGTTTTAAAAATAACAAAGCTTTTAATGATGAACTCGAACTTTAGACCTTAAACAAAATAGAAAAACATAGAGCCACAGTTATAGAAATTAATTACTGCAGATTCTCACAATTAAATTATAAAATTTTTGGACGTTACAACTCTCTCCCCCTAAAAGAAATTTCAACTTTGAAATTTACCTGACTCAAATAGATACGGATATGATGGTCGTGAAACTAACTAAAAATTCGATTAAGGCAAGCGCATCTATCAAATAGTAGTATAGTTATGGTGAGACTGGGAATATCGTATCCACGAGGACTAAAAGTACTAGTAATTACTATCTTTTTATTATCTAGCCTAAGAATTAAAGAAAGTTTTTAAACTAAAACTAATTATCTAATTAACTAAGATTACGACAAAGATTAAAGTTGGAAAATATTTTTTAAAAGATCGATGGGGAAAACAATACCCAAAGAAGAATCCACTTAGACTTCACTTATTATTTCAGAATTAGACAATTTATTCACTTGAATTAATCCGTAGAAATCCCTAGTTTATGTTATTATCTCTCTCGAGACTAAAAACAACTGACTCTAGGTTGATTAATCAAAATCTCTTTCTAATTAAAACCCTTATTGTCTCATTAACTCGATCTATAGATTTCCTTATTAGATTTGACTCTAATCCGGCAGATTTATGTCGTCCTATCTCTAGGATTGCATGTAACTCCACTTAATTATGAATGATCTACTCTTAAATAGGGACTTTTGCTCCACTGAATAAACACATCAAAAACCTGAATTAATATCCTGGAATATTAAAGTAAGAATTAGAACTCACAATTAAGAATAGGAACAAGTATTTATCATATAATTCAAATAGTAATAAGATTTGTCTTAGGTTTCATCTCCCTTAGGTATTTAGGGAGTTTAGTTCATAATAATAGAAAACATCTCAATATCGGGAAAACAACAAAACATAAAGAAACCAAAGAACTTCTAAGGAAATTGAATGGAGATCTTCAGTCTTGAAGTAGATCCTGCTTCTGAGCTGATTCCGATGGCTATTCTTGAGTATTTTCTACTTTCTACTTTGCGTGTCCCCCATTAATCCTCTTTTATGGTGTTTATATAGACTTAAGAATGCTTCAAACCCTCAAAATTAGCTTTTTTCTAGTAGAATTTGACTTGGGCGCGACAGAGACACGGTCGTGTGCCATGCCCGTGTGTAGGTGTTCAGGTCATGTGTAATTCTGAGTTGGTTTTTAATCGACACGGCCATGACACACAGGCGTGTGGATTACCCGTGTAGAAGTGCCTAGGCTGTGTGAAACACTGAATTAGGCCCATTTTGTCTATTTTTTTGGCCTGTTTCTTACTCTTTTCGCCTTTCTATGCTCGCCTAAGTATAAAACTTGAATTTAAAGGATCAGGAGCATCGAATTCAATGAAACCAAGGAAAAATCATCGATAAATATGCCAAGCATGGGATAAAAATGTATATATTATGGTTTATCAAATATCCCCACACTTAAGCATTTGTTTGTCCTCAAGCAAAATCCTCAACTCATAATTAAAATAAATCCTTCTCAACTTATAATTCTCATTAATAATGTTTCAAAGTAATCCCTAAGTAATCATACATTGAGAGCTTAACTAAAAGAATATTAAATTTTCAAACAATCCAAGTTGAGCATTTTAATCATAAAATCATAGGTATCCCCCTTTATCTAAATAATTATCTTTAATTTCAAATCAAAAAGGGTTGACATCCTCACTAAAGATTCACTCAAATCATTCAAAGTGTTTAAGGTTCAATAATTAAGCACTCAATTGTCAAACATGAAAAGTTATTACCATTGGCTTGCATGAAAATCAAATCTCCACCAATATAAATGAATTGATACACAAATCAAAAGGTCTTTAAAGGGTTGTAACGGGGCTTGGTTAAATGTGTGGATAAAGGCTAAAAAAGAAGGTTAGAATCGAGATCGAATGGATAAATTACTCAATTGGAAAAATAAACTAATACTAAATAATTACATCAATCAAATTTATTAAAGATAAACATGAGCGTCTTCTTAGAGTATGGAATTAAATACTTAAGCTCAAGCAAAGAACAAATGAGAATCAACTTATAATATATATCTTTTTTAAGAATAAGAACAAGTAACGAGAGAGAATTATACAACTAAAATGGAAGAAGATAGTTAGGCAATTAACCAAATCAAATCTCGACAAAAAGCGAATCAATAAAATGGGAAAAATTCTCAACGAATCAAAAAAATATGATATAGGGGTTAAAATTCAGGGTAAATTAAGAAATGGTTTGTTAAGCTCAAAGGGGTTCACTAAGGGTTAATTATGAAGGTAGGCTTTTTCGTGGGGTAAGTGGGTTAAAACCTAGGTGCCTTTATCATCTCAGTATATCAAATCAAATGTGTGGTCTTGACATGCATAATCGAAGCAAGTTCTAGAATAACAATCAATGTTGACACACTCAAAACCAATAAAATAAATAAGCAAGAAAAATATATGCTCTAAAAAGGATCAAAATCTCACGACAATTATGAGTATTTGATGTCAATCCTATAAATTCAAAACTTCAAGATAATACCTCAATTCAGGGAGACAACCTAGCAATTGTAATTCTCAAAAGTCAACGTATCATGTTTGATCCTCTAATGTCTTAGAGTTTAAACAATCAATGCACAGTTACCTATGATTTAATTCAAAATATATCAATAAAAATCATAAATCAATCAGAATTCACTCTAATAATGATATGAGAAAATTATTTAAGGACAAGATAAAAATTCAGAGATTTTCTAATAATCACATAAATAACTTCCCCACATTTAAGATTCAATGTACAAAAATAGATAATAGCACTATAAGCATAATATCAGAAGAGAGGGAGAGAAGCGAAACTGGCCTGAGTTTTTTTGGATGAAATCCTTGGAATAGCGAAAGCTAGAATTGTAGATAATGCTAATGAAAGGCATGATTCTGAGTTACTAGTAAGAAAATAAACACAACAGTGGAAGAGAATTAATGGATCACTCGATAATAACCATAAAGATAAACATAGTTCAAAATATAAAGCATAAGTCTTCAAAAATAAATAAAATAAAATAATAGTAATAATAATAAAATAAAAGGACTCAAAGGTCCTCATCATCGGATGCCGCGTGGGTCAACGGTGCCAAAGGAGAGATGTGGAGGTGGTGGCAAATCTGTCGAAAAGTGGCATCGATGCTGTCAAAGTGGTAGCAGTGGGGAGGTGATTGTGATAGTGGGGGAGGTGGGTACTCATAAAGGGGAGGGACATCATCAGTAATGTCCTCTAGCTCATCCTGGTCATCAAAGTGAACGAGTCTGTACTGAAGGGGGTCGAATCCACGGCATCGCTCTATCATCCTCATGTGGATTATACTAGAAATTTCCTGAAGAGACATCTGGCCTACTAGTGTGAGTGTCGATGACATATCTGGAGTGTCGAAGAGGCTGAAGTGTCGAGCGAGGTGAGTCACGTAGGGGCCAAGGCAAATGGGGCTCTTCCTATGGCAGTTCGTCTAGTGACGAAAAGTAAGCGCTATGATGTATGCCAAATCAAAGACGTGACTAATCGCCATGCTCTAAAAGTAGTATGCGTCAGTAGTGCTTACAACTCCTATGCTCTCTCTCTTGCCAGTCAACTTGTGAGCTGATAAGGTGTGGATGTATCGTAGAGCTGGAGAAAGAGATGCCGCTTTTGAGCGACTCGCGTCATAACGGATCTGACTAGCTGTAAGATCGGTCCAAAAGTACGAAGGTGAGTAATGAATGTGATGGTGGAGGTGAAGAAAGTTATCGGCACCTATAAACTCATCGGTGTAAATGCCCAAGGCTGCGCCAAACTCAGGGACGCTCATATGTCGCACTAAGCCACCAAGTCGGAAAGTGATAGTACCAGCCTCGTCATGGGTATTCATCACATGCTGTAGATGGAAAGTAGCGCAAAACTCCAAGGTAAGTTCTGAATAGGTGGGCTCGATAATCGTAAAGAACCGATCCCACGGGGCAATGGCAATGAAAGCATAGACCTCATCAGCTAGTCCAACCTGTTCCAATGCAGTCCAGTCAATGCATCGGTCCAAACCTAGCAGTCGCACATGCAAAAGCTGAAACAAGTCGTCCTGTGGGCTTGACGAGAATCGAAGCAGAGGATGACGAGCTTCGATCGAGGCGCTCGAGGAGGTTGCACCAGGACCCTTCCATTTTTTTGAAGTGGGGACGGCAGTTTTCTTGCCTCGTGTGTTGGTCATGATGTACCTGAAAAATAGAAGAGTTGATCAATAATTAAATAAATCAAGCATCACTAAAAACCAAGAATGGCAAGTGCAAGTAGTTTAAACGGCAAAGTACTGTTAAAATAATCAAGAATTAGAGTATTCTAAAAAAAATGAAAAATGAATCCTAAGACTAAGGATAAAAAACACAACAATCAGCTAAGTACATGAAGAAATAGTGAGCAAAGAAATGAAAAGATTTAATAATGTGGCAAACTAATGGTTATCTACATGAATAAAACGGAAGCATGAAGAATAAAGCAAAATAAATGACTTATTTAGATAGCAACTAAATCTATGGAATAACTAATAAAGAAAAGAATAATAACCAATATTGAAATAAAACTAGACTAATAATAATACTGAAAATGATTAAATATGATAATGATAATGATAATGATGATAATAATAATAATAATAATAATAATAATAATAATAATAATTGGGAGGGGTAAAAGGGGGAAACCGATAGTGGTGACCGAAGGTGCAAACGGTGATGGGGTGGGGGTTGTGTGTGTTGCGTGCAGGGAAGAGAGGAAGAAAGTGGCTGTAATTTAGTGTAGGGCTCATGCGTATGGGTGTGCATGGCATTGAGGGCTATATGGGACGTGCGTGAAGGTGAGGGGGTGCTGGGAAGGAAGAGGGTGAGGGTCGGGGTCATTGGTTTGGAGCGAGAATGGGGAGGGGACTGTGCGCGCGAGTGTTGAAGGGAGGGGGTGGTTTTGGGTACGGTCATAAAGGGGTGTAAGCAGAATAGGGGAAAAAGGTTCTCGGTCGGGGCTGGGGGGTTCGTGTGACTAGGTGAATGGGAGGGAACAACGAGAGAGAGGCGGTTTGACAGAAGGGGAAAGGAAGGCTGCGGCGGCTGCTTAGGGTTTGAGGGTTAGGAAGAAGACAAGGGTGGAAAGGAAAAAACTAGGTTTGGGGATTAAAAAAGGGACACGGTCGTGTGAGGCCTGTGTTGGGCCATACGGTCGTGTCACACGCCCATGTGGCTCGAGTTTAGTCTGTGTTTGTCGCAAAAATTTAATATCCGTTCGCCACATGGTCTTAGACACTCCCGTGTGTCCTGGGCATGTGGCTCACACGGCCTTATCATACGACCGTGTGCTTCATTGTTCACTTCTCATATGCCCGTGTGATATCCCACACACCCATGTGTCCGAACACACGGCCATGTGGCTTGCCCGTGGAGCTCCCTGACTTATTTAAAATTTAAAAATTTAGCTCCAGGTTTCACATGGCCTAGAACACGCCCATGTGGATTTATCGTAAGCCGTGTGCATGTCGATTTTGGGAAATTTCAGCCCTATTTTCACACCGCCAAGGACACGCCCGTTTGTCCAGGCTGTGTGGGTCACTGTACCTGTATTAAAATACCAAAAATAGCTAAAATAAACTAGTTAGTGGTGTTAGTGCTTGGGTTGCCTCCCGAGAAGAACTTATTTAAAGTCTAAGATCGACTTACCTCTCATTCGTATGATCACGGCGGATCACGGAGTCGATACTCCTCTTTCTCACTATCAATTCTATTATCCACATAAAGTCTAAGTCGAGTAATATTTGCCTTAAAGTGCCGAATTGAGAATGATTTACCTTGACTGTACCGTATATGAGAACATTTAGTACCGTGAAAGGAGTCGCTCCATTGGTATTAAGCTCTGAAGTAGCAATGCGGGAGTCCTTTTCATCTAACAATACTTTATCCCCGACCTTAAATTGTTTTGTTTCATCCTACACTCATCATAGCGTTGCTTTGATTCATCGTGTACTTTTGGTTTCTCCTTGACATGTGTCTGTCATTCATCTAGTTCATCGATTTATAGTTTTACCATTCATCTAGTTTATCGATTTATAGTTTTTGTTCCTCATGACTCATTCTATTTTTGTCACATGGATTAGAATGTGGTTCCATCACATTCTTTCTAGGGGTTTCCTGAAAAGAAGTTTGAGCCATAATGTTATTCATATCAACAGAACGTGTATAGCCATCTTGCTTACTAGATAATTTAGTTGAATCACTAGCTTGGAGAATAATCGCATCATCTCCTACACGAAGTATTAGTTCTCCTATGCCAACATCAATGATAGTTCTAACAGTTGCTAAAAAGAGGTCGTTCTAAAATCAAAGGCACGTCACTGTCTTCTTCCATGTCTAGAACAACAAAATTAATTGGGAATATAAATTTATCAATTTTGACTAGCACATCTTCAATGATACCCCTAGGAAATCTAATTGTTTTATCTGCCAGTTGAATGCTCATTCTTGTTTTTTTCGGTTTCCCAAGACCTAGTTGTTTAAACATTTTATAGGGCATAACATTAATGCTCGCCTCTAAATCAGCCAAAGCACTGTTAACATTTAAGCTACCAATTAAACAGGGAATCGTAAAACTTCCTGGATCTTTCAACTTGTTTGGCAGCTTATTCTGCAAAATGGCTGAGCAAACTGCATTGAGCTCTACGTACGACAAGTGATCTAGCTCCCGCTTGTTTGCTAAAAGCTCTTTTAAAAATTTTACAGAATTGGGCATCTGTGAAAGAGCTTCAATAAACGGTAAGTTAATATGTATTTTTTTCAAAAGTTTAAGGAATTTACAGAATTGTTCATTTGTGTGGTCTTTTCTTGTCACATTTGGGCATGGTACACGAGGTTTATATTCCTTATTGACCGAATTATGCTTATTCTGGCTTACCTTAACTTTACCATTGCTTACCATAGTTTCTCGTCTCGGTCCACTTCAGATTTAGCTAACCCTTCTTCATCTCAAACAGTGATCACGTGAAGCTGCTCTCTTGAGTTAGTTTCTGTGTTACTGGGTATGCTACCTTGTGGTCGTTCAGAAATCAACTTAGCGAGCTGTCCTATTTGAGTTTTAAGCCCTTGAATTGATGCTTGTTGTTTCTTAAGCGTTGTTTCGGTATTCTAAAAATGAGCATCTGACACCGAGATGAATTTTGTAAGCATCTCTTCAAGGTTCGGTTTCTTCTCTTGTTGGTAAGGTGGTTGTTGAAAACCTAGAGGATGTTGTGGCATTTGATTTCCCTGACCACCCCACGAGAAATTGGGATTGTTCCTCCAACCTGTATTATAAGTGTTACTATACGGGTTATTTTAAGGTCTAGAATTATTACCCATATAGTGGACTTGTTCCTCCTCGGTGCTAGGGTTGAAGGATGGATAATCTGTATTGTGTACTCCTCATCCGTTTGAGTCACACCTCATCACTGGATGTACCTGAGTAGATCCATACAAACCATCAATCTTTTTCTTTAAAAGTTCTACCTGGTTAGATAGCATAGTGACTGCGTCGAGGTTGAAAACACCAGCTGCTTTTGCCGGCTTCATTCTCATGACTTGTCATTGATAGTTATTCAGTGACATCTCTTCAATAAATTCATAAGCCTCTTTAGGTGTTTTGTTGTTTAAAGTTCCAGCGGCGGCTGCATCGATCAGTTGTCTTGTTGAGGGGTTCACACATTGTAAAAAGTCTGAACCTGCAGCCACAGAGGTAACCCATAGTGAGGGCACCTTCTCAATAGATCTTTGTATCTCTCCCATGGATCATAAAGTGTTTCTAAATCCATCTGCACAAAAGAAGAGATATCATTCCTTAATTTAGCCGTTTTAGCAGGCAAAAAATATTTAAATAAAAAATTTTCAGTCATTTGTTCCCAAGTGGTGATTGACCCTCGTAGTAACGAGTTCAACCACTGTTTAGCCTTATTCCTTAATAAAAAGGGAAATAATCGAAGGCAAATGGCATCATCAAAAACACCATTAATCATAAAGGTGTCGCAGAATTCCAAAAAATTTGCTAAATAAGTGTTTGGATCCTCGTCCTGCTAACCATCAAACTGAACAAATTGTTGTATCATTTGAGTCGTATTAGGTTTCAGTTCAAAATTATTTGTAGCAACAGCAAGTCTAACTATACTCGATTCAGTTCCTGTTAAAGTAGGTTTAGCATAATCATACATAGTAAGAGGAGCAAGATCCTGATTTATTGGATTTGAAGCAACCACAGGAGGTAGCGGATTATTCTAATTTTCAGCCATCTCCTCGGTATTAGTGTGAATATCGCCCTCTCGCTCTTCCTCTATGTATGGTAGGCTTCACCTTATTTCTCTTTGGTTTCTGCGAGCTATGCTCTCGATCTCACTATCAAAAAGCAAAGGTTCTGATGGGTTTCTTCTAATCATAAACTATAAAAACATGCCAGAAGTAAATAAAATAAAATTTAATAATTAAACTAAAAAAAAATTAAATTGCAATAAAAATTAAAAAAATGGCTAAAGTAATAAAAATTAAGAGTTCTTAATATCTTAGTCCCCAGTAACGGCGCCAAAAACTTGATGGTTGTGAAACTAACTAAAAATTCGATTAAGGCAAGCGCACCTCTCGAACAATAGTATAGTTATGGTGAGACCGGGAATATAGTATCCACAAGGACTAAAAGTACTAGTAATTACTATCTTTTTATTATCTAGCCTAAGAATTAAAGAATGTTTTTAAACTAAAACTAATTATCTAATTAACTAAGATTACGATAGAGATTAAAGTTGGAAAATACTTTTTAAAAGACCGATAGAGAAGACAATACCCAAGGAAGAATCCATCTAGACTTCACTTAGTACTTCTGAATTAGACAATTTATTCACTTGACTTAATCCGTAGAAATCCCTAGTTTATGTTATTATCTCTCTCGAGACTAAAAACAACTGACTTTAGGTTGATTAATCGAAATCTCTTTCTAATTAAAACCCCTATTGTCGCATTAACTCGATCTATGGATTCCCTTATTAGATTTGACTCTAATCCGGTAGATTTATGTCATCCTATCTCTAGGATTGCATGCAACTCCGCTTAATTATGAATGATCTACTCTTAAACAGGGATTTTTTCTCCGCTGAATAAACACATCAAAAACTTAAATTAATATCCTGGAATATTAAAGCAAGAATTAGAACTCACAATTAAGAATAAGAACAAGTATTTATCATATAATTCAAATAGTAATAAGATTCGTCTTAGGTTTCATCTCCCTTAGGTATTCAGGGAGTTTAGTTCATAATAATAGAAAACATCTCAATATTGGGAAAACAACAAAACATAAAGAAACCAAAGAACTTCTAAGGAAATTGAATGGAGATCTTCAGTCTTGAAGTAGATCCTGCTTCTGAGCTAATCCCGATGGCTATCCTTGAGTATTTTTTGCCTTCTACTCTGCGTGTCCCCCCTTAATCCTCTTCTAGGGTGTTTATATAAACTTTAGAATGCTTTAAAACCCTCAAAATTAGCTTTTTCCAAGTAGAATTCAACTTGGGCTCGACAGGGACACGGCCGTGTGCCACTCCCGTGTGAAGGTGTTCAGGCCGTGTGTAATTCTGAGTTGGTTTTTAGTCGACACGGCCATGACACACGGGCGTGTGGTCTGTGACAGCCCAAAGTTGACCCTAGTCGGGAAGTGGTTACGGGACCGCTAAACCGAGTCACCGAAATGTTTGAATGTGATACTTATTGTGTAGAATATGTAATTATGAATGTGTGAAAATTTCAAGCTTCGATTTGGTTGATTGCATGTGAATTTAGTCAATAGGACTTATGTGAGAAAATTCAAAAATGTGATAGGTCAATGTGTGAGGACCTATTAGTGCATGTGGACAAAGGGGGGACTTGCATGTCAAATTTCCCCCCCTAATGAGTAGTGGCCGGCCATGACAAGGAATGATGGGCAAAACATGTCATGAAACATGTTTTGTTAATGGAAGAATAAAATAAGGAGTATGGGTAATAAAGAAATGGAAAACAAAAGAAAAAAAATGTGTGTGTAGTGTTTGTCCTCCCCCCCATTGCCGTGAGCTAAAGAAGAGAAAGGGGGAATTTTGTTCATCCTTTTCTCATCTTCATGCTTGCCAAAACTAGAAAGAAAAACAAAGAAAAATTTTCTCATCCTTTGGTTCATCCTTGGCCAAAAATTTTAAGGAGGAAAGAAGAAGAAAGGTGAAGAGATTCGGCCATGCATGTAGCTAGGCTAAGGTATGTTTGATGATGTTCCATGAGAGGCATGCATGTTTTAGTTGTTAGCTTGAGTTCTACCTAACCCATGGTCTAAATCTTGCTATGTGATGGAAATGGCACTTGACCATGGATGCATCATTCTTGGTTGATGTTTGATGTTGTGGTGATGAGGCATGAGGATGAGTTAAGATTCGGCCTAGGTGGAGGTTGTGTTAATGCCATTGCATGCAAAATATGAAGCTTGTTAATGATGCATGTGATGATGGCTTGATGATTCTTGAACCTCCTTTTTAGCATTTTTGTGTGAGCACATATGTGCATTGGTTGCTAAATGGAGAAGAATCGGCTAGCAAGATGTGTGCTAAGGCCGAATGTAACTTTGCATGTTAATGAGCAATGCATGTGTTAAATTGATGAAAAGGGGGAGGATGCTTTACTAGTGTGTATATGTGTGTATTAAGTGTTGAAATCGACCCCAAAAATGGACATGCATATTCGGCCAAGGGGAAAGAAATTAGCTAATATGTTGTGTTGATGCATGATTTTTTGCATGTATGAGACTTTAATGTCTAATGTATAAATATGGGCTAAGTGCCTTGTGTTCATCTTTTGATGCCTAAATGATGAAATCAATTTATTTGTTTGATTAAGCTCAAGAGCAAAGGGGAAATAAAACCGATAAAGGGAAGGAAAAAGTGGTTGAATAGCTAGCGGAATCGTTCGACAACACCCGAGGTAAGTTCTTGAGTAAGAGAGCTTAAATTTCGATGTGATTAAATCATGCTCTATGTGTGGCTATTGAGCCGAATGTGCAAGGACAATATGTGCCTTGAGTTTGAGTTTCGTAAACGAAAATGAAATATGAATGTGCCATGAATTATTGTTAGATGTGCATGATTAATTGAATGCTGTCCGGGCTAAGTCCCGAAGGCTTTGTGCTAAGTGAATATATCCGGATTAAGATCCGAAGGCCTTTGTGCGAGATACTAAATCCGGGTTAAGTCCCGAAGGCATTCGTGCGAGTTGTTAAATCCGGGTTAAGTCCCGAAGGCATTCGTGCGAATTGTTAAATCCGGGTTATGTCCCGAAGGCATTGTGTGAGTTACTAAATCCGGGCTATGTCCCGAAGGCATTTGAACGAGGAGCTATATCCGGTTAAATCCCGAAGGTACGTGATTTGGTAATGAATGAGCTTGCTGTAAAATTCCAGCGAATACTCGAAAAACATCCCAATATGGGGATATGTTACGTATGTGTTGAATTTAATCGAGCCCTTACAAATAAATGTTCGCTCAGTTGATAAACGAGCTATCGGCCTTCGGCTAAGTTAGTCTATTGTGTATGTGCATAAGGGTTGTTAATGTTGTGAAGCAAGTTTAATATCGATAAATTGCGTATTATGAAATATTCCGTTTAGCTAAATGTGTGATATTCTTTGTTTATGCTGGAATTCCTTGCTCAAACTTACTAAGCATAAATTGCTTACTCGTTACATTGCTCCTCTGTTTTATAGATTTTTGGTTCTCCAGCTATCGGACTCGGGATCTTGAAGTCGAAGTCGCCCACACTATCAAAGGCTCTTTTGGGTACTATTTTGGTTGAATCTTGATATGGCATGTATAGGACTACCCATTGTTGTTTTTCGAGTACTTTATGAAATGTATAAGTGTACAGCCATGCGAAAATGGCTTGTAGAAGTGGAGTATGGCATTAGACCATTCGTGTTTATGAATGTATAGATGGTTTCATGATGTAACTATAGTTGGAATGGAAGTGTTGAGCAAATGATCAGCCACTGGAATGGCTAAGTATGATCATATGTGGGCTTATGTATGACAAGGCCCTAGTTGGTCCATGAAACCCCAAATTAGGTAAGGTTTACTTTGAAAACAGAAGCTGATAGCAGCAGTGGTGTGGATTGGAAAAATCACAAGAATTCGTAGGAGTGGAATTAAATAGTTAATAAATTATGTAATCGAACCTTGATGAATCTACTTTCATATGGAAGTAACGAAACAATCATAGGAACAGTACAGTAAGAGATATTCGGGTTCTTGTGGAACAGGGCCAGAACAGTTTCTGGATTCCCTGTTCCGACTTTGGAAATTCACTATAAATTGACAAGAGATAATTAGGGGTCATACCATATATGTATGGATTCCTCTCTGAGTCTAGTTTCCATAGAAACAAACGGCATCAGTATTGAAGCTCTGTGCAGAGAGATATCCAAGTCGTAATGGGAAAAGGTCAGTGTAGTCGACTCCTGTAACATGGGAGACTTTGACTAATAAACTGTACTAATTGGCCCGACCAAAAATTCTAGAAAAAAATACATAGGTGGGGACATGAGTCTAGTTTCAGGGAAAAATCACAAAACTGATTTTCGAGTTGTGAAACTCAAGATATGATTTTTGAAGCGACTAGTACTCAGACTGGGCAGTGTCTGGAAAAATTTTTCAAAGTTTGTTAACATCTCGTGTCCGACTCCGGTGTCGGTCTCGGGTTCGGGGTGTTACATGGTCTGCCTGTGTGTATCACACGGGCATGTGGATTACCCGTGTGGAAGTGCCTAAGCCGTGTGAAACACTAAATTAGGCTCATTTTGTCTGTCTTTTTGGCCTGTTTCTTGCTCTTTTCGCCTTCCTATGCTTGCCTAAGTACAAAACTTGAATTTAAAGGATTAGGAGCATCGAATGCAATGAAACCAAGGAAAAATCATCCATAAATATGCCAAACATGGGATAAAAATATGTATATATTATGGTTTATCAGGATACTACCGTCGGATCGATTCTTCAAGTTCCTACGTGGCCTTTTCAGTACCATGGTTCCACCATAGAATTTTTACTAGAGGAACGATTTTTTTTCTCATTACCTTAACATCACGTTCCAAAATCTGAACAGGTTCCTCCTCGAATGTTAAACCCAGTTGCAACTCAATCTCGTCGATAGGAATAATGTGCGACGGATCAGATCGATACCATCTTGACATCGAGACATGAAACACATCGTGAATTCATTCTAAATTTGATGGTAATTCTAACTGATACGCGACAAGTCTGACGCACTTCAAGATATAGTAAGGTCCAATGAACCTCGGGTTCAGCTTGCCATTACGTCCAAATCAGAGAACCTTTTTCTATAGTGATATATTCAGAAGCACTTAATCACTTATAGAAAACTCAATCTCTTTACTTTTTAAATCAACATAAGACTTCTATCGATCAGAGGTGGCTTTCAGACGATGATAAATCACTTTCATAGTGCTCTCAGTTTTAGAAACCAGCTTAGGACCCAATATCCAGCATTCACTTAATTTGGCCCAACACAGAGGAGTACGACACCTACGACCATGTAAGGCCTCGTAAGGTGTCACTTGAATACTAGACTAGAATCTGTTATTGTATACAAACTCAGCCAACGGTAGATAATCTTCCCAACTACCCCGGAAGTCGATTACACAACCTCTAAGCATATCCTCTAATATTTGAATAACTCGCTTAGACTGACTGTTAGTCTGAAGGTGATACGCAATGCTAAAATTAAGTCGGGTGCCTAAGGCCTCACGAGGTTTCTTCTAGAACCAAGATGTGAATCGCGGATCTCTATCAAAGATAATTGAGACTAGAATTCTGTGTACTCTTCCAATTTTGGAAATATACAGTTTAGCTAACTTCTGTAAGAAGTAATCTGTTTGGATAGGTATGAAGTGAATGGATTTCATCAATCGATCAATGATGACCCAAACCGAATCTTTCTTAGTAGGGGTTAAAGGCAACCCACTAACAAAATCTATCGTTATCAACTCTCAGTTTCACTAAGGAATTTTAATTGGTTGAAGTAGACCGAAAGATAACTGATGCTCAGCCTTAACCTTTTGGCACGCCAGACAGTGGGACACAAAAACGACTACCTCCTGTTTCAGTCCGGGCCACCAATAGAGTTTTTGAAAGTCTCGATACATTTTGTTCCCACCAGGATGCATAACATAGGGACTACTATATGCCTCATGTAGGATCGACTGTCTCAACTCTTTATCATTAGGTACGCAAATTTGAACTTTGAAACACAACACTTTATCGATGTTCAAACTAAAATCAAAAGTATCATTCGAACCAACATATTGCAATCACTGAACTAAGAACTCATTGCCTAACTGTTTAGCTCGAATCTGCTTAATCCAAGTTAGTTTAACCTGTAATTGCGCTAACAGCCTATCATCCTCAACCAAACTCAGACGAGCTAACATTACTCTAAGATCAGTCATTGCTCTACGACTAAGGGCATCAGCTACCACATTAGCCTTACCCAGATGGTACTTTATCGTACAGTCATAATCTCTAAGTAATTCAACCCATTTATACTGCCAAAAATTTAACTCTTATTGAGTTAACAGATATTTGAGACTCTTGTGATGGGTGTAAAGGATACACACTTCACCATACAGATAGTGTTTTCAGATCTTTAGAGCAAACAAGACAGCAGCTAGCTCAAGATCATGTGTGGGATAATTACCCTCGTGTATTTTAAGTTGTCGCAATGCGTAAGCAACCACTTTACCATATTGCATCAAAACACATCCTAACCCGACGTGTGACGTATCACTCTATACCACAAACTCCTGACATGATTTTGGTTGAACTAAAATATGAGCTTATGTCAGAATAGACTTGAGCTTATTTAAATTAGACTGTTGTGCCTCAGACCACGCAAACAGAGCATTCTAACGTAGTGGCTTCGTTAGAGATGATGTAAGTAGAGAAAATTTTTCAGCGAACCTTCGATAATAACCGCCTAAACCAAGGAAAATACGAAGCTCAGATACATTTTTTGATTGCTTCCACTCAATTATAGATTCTATTTTCTTGGGATTGACTCGGATCTCTTCCACAGTTGCCACATGACCAACAAAAGTGACTTCTTGTAACCAAAACTCGCACTTACTGAACTTGACATACAACTGTTTTTCTTGGAGTATCTGAAGTACAATTCAAAGGTAATTACATGTTTAGTTTTAGTTTTAAAGTAAATCAGGATGTCATCAATGAAAATCACTACAAATTGGTCCAAGTACGGTTGAAACACCCAAATCATTAAATCCATAAACGCTGCTGGGTCATTCATCAAACCGAAAGGCATCACGAGGAACTCGTAATGTCTGTAATGAGTCCTGAAGGCGGTTTTGTAATATCACTCTCCTTGACTTTAAGTGATGGTAACAAAACACAAATCGATTTTGGAGAAAACAGAAACTCCTCGAAACTGGTCGAACAAGTCGTCAATCCTCGGTAACAGGTACTTATTCTTGATTGTCAACTTGTTCATCTATTTCTAATCTATGCACATCTTCATCGATACATCTTTCTTCTTAACAAACAGCACCGGTGCCCCCATGGAGACATGTTCAGTCGGATAAACCCCCTATTGAAAAGTTTCTGAAGTTGCACTTTTAGCTTAATCAGCTCATTCGGTGCCATGCGATAGGGTGCAATTGACACTAGAGGTGTACCAGGTAACAGATTAATACTAAATTTTACCTCCCGGTCTAAATATACTCTACGCAATTCCTCAGAAAAGACATCTAGAAATTTCTTTACAGTGCATATATCTCCCATAGAAAGCTTTGCAAGAACAGAATCGGATACGTAGGCAATGTATGCCTCACACCCCTTTCGGACTAACTTATCTGCTACAATAGCAGAGATTACATTAGAGAGGTAATATCGATGCTCACCAACCATGACCACCTCGTCATTCTCATCCATTCTCAGAGTAACTCAGTTACTTGCACAATCTAGACTAACTCGATATTCTACGAGCCAATCCATTCCTAGAATCAAATCAAACTCATTAAAGAGTAGTTCCATTAGGTCAGTTGGAAATACCATACCCTAGATCTCTAAGGGTACTCGTCTGTATACTCTATCAACCAAACTGACTGACCCAAGAGACAAATCATAGAGAACTCTCTAACATTATTTTCAGCAATCAAACCCAAATTTATAGAAACAACATTAGCTATATATGAGTGAGTAAAGTTAATATCAATGAGAACATAATACGAAACACAATGAATAAAGAAGGTGCATGTAATGACATCAGCATCATCGTTATCCTCACGGTGTACTGTCGTATAAACCAGAGTCGGCTGATGAGCCTTAGTCTGACCTGCACCTCTACCTGATGCTCTTTGTCCTCTCTCAAACCAATTACCACCTCTACCAGTACCACGAACTCTAGATGGTTGCAGAAGTAATCTTGGAGACTAAACAGAACCTGAAGTTGGAGTCTGTACTGCAGCTGGCACCTGATCTAGTCGACAGGGGCAATCTCTAACCTGATGCTTCATTGACCTACAATGGAGGCACGCTCCTAACTTTCTCTAGCATTCGCTCAAATGGCATTTCCCACAATCACTGCACAGCTGAATCTTAGTCACTACAGTTGGTGTTTAGGCCTTTGGAAGCTTATCAAATATTGTTCATTTATTAAAGTGTTGTCCAGAACTAAAGGGATCCGAATCTCTCTTAATCTTACTCTAGTCCCTCTCATGGCACACTGCTCATGCTCATTTTGCTTCACTTCTTCCACTATCTTTGCTTTGTCAACCAGAATCGCAAAAACCCGCTCCTTCTAAAGAGCTATTAGAACCCACAGATCATATCTCAATCCTTCCTCAAACCTAACACACTTGACGTAGTCAGAGGCTACTAATGTCCATGCATACCTATTAAATTGTAGAAACTCGACTTCATATTCAGCCACAGATCGGTCGCCCTACACTAGGCCCATAAACTTGCGTCGATGAGCCTCAACATAACTCGCCCCCACATACTTACTCTGGAAGGCGTTCTTGAAATAATCCCAATTAAACTATTCGGGCTGAGCACCTTGCTCAACTGTCAGCCACCACTGATAGGCTTTGTCCCAGAGTAGAGACACAGCACCTCTTAATTTTCGAGTAGGAGTACAGTCAAGATCAGTCATAATACACTCAGTAACCTCGAACCAATATTCAAAAATGGTAGGACCGACTCCTGTGACTCCCCTAAACAATTCAAGCCCATTCAATCAGAGTTATTTAGTAACCGACCCTTGGCCTCTCGATCCAAAATGGCTTCCTGCCACCCTTTTCAATGCTTAACCATGTCCTAAGATAGTGCATCGTCCCTAGCCTTTGGAGTCTAGGACTCCGTCTCAGCAGTGGGAGTACCAACTATCTCACTGGTCTTAGGTTGGGTATACTACCCATAGAGGATGACTCTACTCAAGCTCCATTTTGGCATCCTCGACGCCCCTAAGTACCACGTCCACGACTACTGCGCGAACTTATTATAGAAATCTAGCTACAATGTTAGAATGAACAGATCAGTTCAAACATCCAATAGAATGATTTCACTAGTTCACATCAAAACATTTAACCAGACAATAGTTCAGTTAATACAATCATTATAACATAAATGAAATATTTACAGGGTCAGCCTCAGAGGCTCAATCATTCACTCAAGTTTCAGTTTCTAGATTAAATAAGTTATCACCTAACTATTTTTATCACACAGTTCGAGCCCAAACACAATTCAAGTGTTGACAAACCTGACTCTAATGCCACTAAATGTAACACCTTAAACTCGGCCTAAACATCCAAACCAAGTCTAGAAAGTTACATCAACAACACTAAAACATCACATTTATAACATAGTTAGAATAAACCATTTAACACATAATATCCAACACAACAATTAAGTGAGTATGCAATCTTTCCAAACATCATAATATCTTAGAATATTGAATCTCTTACTATTAGTGTTTAGAAAAAAGATAAAAGCTTGATCGAGTCCCGTGGCATCGACCCGTTGGAGTCTAAGAACCACCTAAAATTCAATTAATAATAAAGTGAGTTGTGAACTGAATGTCTAAAATAAATTTGTTCAACTAAAACACATTTATCAAATAGTTTCCGAATTCAAAGGTCAGATCTAAAAATAGAAGAATTTCTAGTTCAAATTCCAGATAGATTAATTACAGATGCAAAAACAATTTCATATACAGAACAGATCAGATTCAGATGTATATATTTCTAACCCCCCATTCGTTACACACCATCTTCGACAATCACAACACACCGTTAAGGGCATGCAATGCCCAACTAACCCTACATACCATAGAGTGTCTGTTTGACATGTTTGTAGAAACACAGCTTAGCTGCTAGATCATAATACGACAAAGCGCCAAAATTAGAATTATACGCATGGTGGCTTAGCCTTTAATTCAGAGCAGATTACCTAATTCTTCACAATATCACAACCCATGCAAATGTAGAGTACAAATATCCACAATATGTATTCAATAATTTTAAACTGTTTCACAAATGATAACACAATTCAGTATCAGAATAAGTATCACAGTACACAAACAATTATGGTAGTCATAAGTGTAACAGCCCATTTTCAGTGGAAACAAAATGATGGTTTCGAGACCACAAATCTGAGTCAGAAATAAAATTTATTTTAAAAATATTGCATGGTCTGCATTATGATAGGAAAGATGTATAAAAATTTTGATAAAAAGTTTTTACCGATTTCATATTTAATTATAAGAAAGACCAAATTGCATAAAATGCAAAAGTTGAGTTCTAGTAGCTATAGGTATTAAATAGCTATGGAATTCAAAACTTGAACTCCTTATATGACAATCAGACCATTAAGAGAAGTTAGTAGGTATTTTTGATGATTCATCCATGGAAAATTAGAAAAAGAAAAGGACTAAATTGAAATAAGAAAAAAATAAAGATGATAATAACTTAATATCATCTTATTTCATCATCTTCCCCAAATATTTTCTATGCAAACCCTAGAAAATAGAAAAAAAAAATCAAGCAAGCCTAATTGGGTAAGTAACCTTGTCCCGTTTTTAGTAATTTTTATATTTTTGAGATCGTAATAACCTAATCTATCTATTTCGGGATTAATTTGTAAAGTTATCAAAGTATTAAAAGTTTTCCATGGATGAAAATGCTGAAATTTTGAAATTTATGGTATAAATTGAAAGATTATTAATAGATAAACAACTTTTGTAAAGTGAATTTTCATGAAATTGTGATTTAGGGACTAAATTTTAAAGATATAAAATTCATGGAAAATTTATGATTTTTATGAAATACATGATTTATAAATATTATATGTACAAATTGATTAGGTTTGGAATAAGGATTAAATTGCATGAATTTTATTTTCTGAGCCTAGGGATGAAATCATCATTTATGAAAAGTATAGGGGCAAAATGGTAATTTTACCTAGAATATGAATTGAATTGGATTGAGCATGAAATGAATTAAATTGATGATTAAATTTATTTACATAGATCCGGAAAGACCTAGTACTCAATTAGATCGATGAAAACAAAAAGTGTCAGATTAGTAGATATTTGAAACAAACAAGTATCGAGGTAAGTTCGTGTAACTAAATCGCATATATTTATATGCTTGAATTGAATATTGTATATGTGAAATATAAATTTGTTATGTATATGAAAATGATTATATATCTGACATCCTCGGGAATTGTTAAGTCCCGTTTGGATAAATGAAATTCGATGGATACAAGTTTTTTCCCAAATTGGTTGTAGTCTTGCATATGTTGCGGACACACCATAGATCGAAAGAGCATCCCATTATTAGCCCTCTCGAGCTTTCCATATATGGTTCTTATGAGCTTCCGGTTATAGCTCTTCGGAACATCCCGATGTGTTGTGATCCTACATGTGTTGTGGACACACCTTAGCTCTTATGAGCTTCTCGATTATATGATTCTTCGTGAGCTTCTTGTTAAATCTGTTCTTTGTGAGCTTCCCGATAGTGCTCGCTTGAACTTCCCGATGTATAGCTATCCGAAGCTCTTGTTATATAGCTCTTTGTGAGCTTCCGATACAATTCTTTGTGAACTTCCTAATAATAGTTCTTATGAGCTTCATGTTATATAGCCCGGATAAGCTTCTCAATAGGCTCTTTGTGGGCTTCTGAATACGGCTCTGTGTGAGCTTCTCGTTATAAGGCTTGAGAGTGTGCTTCCCGATTATGTGCTCTAATGAGCACCTCAGTATATGAATTGACAGGTCATTAATAAGTACATTTTGTGTGTGTACTACCCGGTATCCATCAATATTTTAGTGATTCAATGGGCAAAACCTCTAATATGGGAAAAATATGAGAATTAAATAAATTATATCTTGAATAACCCTAAAATACCTGAAAATGGTTGCGTGATGACCTTATTGATCGCGTTATTTCGTGATAGGTTTTAAATGTTTATAATTAATCGTTATTGAAACTAACTATTATTGTGATGTAGGCAAGTGTACCTATTGAACAGTAGTATAGTTTTAGCAAGACCGGATTGTCAAACCCAAAGGAACTAAAAGTACTAGTAATGACTGTCTTTTTATTATCTAGCCTAAGAATAATGGGGTTTTGTTTTAATTAACTAATTATCTAAACTAAGAACTCACAAAGAAAAGAATTGGGGAATTGCTTTTTGGGAAAATCAATTGACTTAAGATAATACCTAAGGACAAATCCACCTAGACTTTACTTATTATTCTAGCTCTGAATCAGACGATTTATTCATTCAACTTGTTCCGTAGAGATCCCTAAGTTATGTTATTATCCCTATTCAAGACTAATAACGTCTAATCCCTAGATTGAATAACCGAGACTTTTCTCTAATTAACACTCTAGGGTTGCATTAACTCAATCTATGGATCCCCTTATTAGGTTTCACCCTAATCCAGTAAATCTTGTCACCCTATGTCTAGGTGCGCAATCAACTCTGCTTAATAATGATAAATGTACTCTTAGCCAGGGTCTATTCCTCCTCTGAATAAGAGCTTATCTTGAATCAGTATCCTGGGATATCAAAACAAGAATTAAGAACACATAATTAAGAACAAGTTAAATATTTATCATACGATTCAGAAAATAATAACAAGATTCGCCTTTCCCCTTAGGTATTTAGGGGATTTAGTTCATAACTAAATAAGAAAACATCTCAAAAAAATAAAGAATACAAAACATAAAGAAAACCCAAAACTCCTGAAGGGGAATTGAGGAGAGATATTCAGTCTTGATGATGAATCCGGATTCTAAGATGAATCAATCGACTTCCTTGGAGTAATTCCTTACTCCCTATTCTGTGTGTCATCTTTTCTTCTCTTCTAGGGTGTATTTATAGGCTTTGGAATGCCTATGAGCCCTCAAAAGTGGCCTTTTCCGAATTGGACTTAACTTGGGCTCGGCAGGGACACGTTCGTGTAACAAGCCCGTGTGCAATTACTTCAGACCGTGTTCAAGCCTGTTAGAATGGCACGGGCGTGTGCTATACATGTGTGAGTCGTGCTTCGATTCTGGCAGATTGACACGGCCGTGTGGTCTGCCCGTGTGAGGAAGTCCAGGCCGTGTTAAGTTCGTACTTTGGCCCATTTTCTCTATTTTTGGCTCGTTTCTCGTTCCTTTCGCTCTCCTATGCTCTCCTAAGTATAAAACATGAAATTAAAGCATTAGGAGCATCGAATTCACCAATTCTAATGGAAAATCATCCATAAAATGCGTTAAACATGGGGTAAAAATATGTATAAATTACGGTTTATCAAATACCCCCACACTTAAGCATTTGCTTGTCCTCAAGCAAAATCCTCAACTCATAATCAAAATAAATTCTCCTCAACTTATAATTCTTATCGATAATATCTCAAAATAATCCATAGGTAATCATACATTGAGAATTCAACTAAAAGAACATAAAAGTTTCAAACATTCCAAGTTGAGTATTTAATCATGCAAACATAGGTGTGTCTCCGCATCTAAGTAATTACCTTTGATTCAGAATATCACAGAGTTTCACATCCTCACTAAAGATTCACTCAAATCACTCGCGGTGTTTAAGGACAATAAATGAAGCACTCAATAGTCAATAATGAAAAGTCATTACCATAGGCTTGCATGAAAATCAAATCTCCACCACTATAATTTGAGATGATACATCAATCAAAATATCTTTAGAGGGTTGTAGTGAGACTTGGTTAGGGGGTGTGGTCACATGCTGAAAGAAAGGGTTAGAATCGAGATTGAATTGAAAAATTGCCTAACTAGAAAAAGAGTTAGTCTTTATTTGCGTACAACAGAGCTTCTCTCAGATTATGAAATTACATATATGTATACATAGTTTTTTTTTTAAGAACAAGTTAAATACATACTCTAACTTATTACAAACAAGACATAGCTAAGCAATTTCTTCAACTCAAATCTCAACAAAAATAGGGATCAAATTAATTTAGGGGATTTCAACAATAATGGGTTAAGGGTCAATATTAAGGGTAATACAAGAAATGGCTTGTTAGGCTCAAGGGGGTTTACTAGGGGTTAATCGTGGAGGTAGGCTTTTCAAGGCATGAATGGGTTAATCCTAAGTGCCTTAATCATTTTGATATATCACATCAACTGGTGTGGTCTCGACATGTATAATCAAGCAAGTTCTAGAATAACAGTTCAATACTGACACACTCAAAGCAATAATAAAAATGAGCATGAAAGAATTAATAGATGGTCAAAAGGCTCAAAAATCTCACAAAAAATCATGGCTTTTTGATGTTTAGACTCGTGAATTCCAATTCAAAGTAATACCTAGACTTGGGGAAACAACCTATAATTTTAAATTCTTAAAAATCAACTTATCATGCTTAATTCTCTAATGTCTTAAAGTTTAAACAATCAATGCATAAATCCCTATATTTTAATTCAAGATATATCAATCAAAATCATAAATCAATTAAAATTTATCCTAAATATGATATGAGAGCCTTTCAAGAGAACAAGGTGATTCAGGGATTTTTCTGATAATGAAATGAATGCCCCCCACACTTAAGATGTACATTGCCCTCAATGTACAAAGATAGATATTAGAGCATATAAAATTAAGATAGGGAGAGAATTGAAACTTCATGTATTAAGAATGGATGATATTCTTGGATTGATGAGATCGAGTATTGGAGATAACTCTGGATGGCAAGCTTGACTCTGAAGGTAAGCCGTTTTTTTAAACAGGAAAACAAATGAAAAAAAATGAGTCTTAAAAACTTAATGAAAGAAAAAGAAAATAAAATAAGATAATTATTCTAGTTTTTCAAGTGGCACGGCCGGTGCACACGCCCATGTGGTTCATGTCCCATCCGTGTTCGTCGCGAATTGTGATTTCATCACACGGCCTTCTCGCACGCACGTGTGTATAGGCCGTGTGGCTACAAGATTGTGTCGCACGACCGTGTCTGGCGTGGTTCACTTCTCTCACGGTCAGGTAGGTTTGAGCACGCCTGTGTCATTCTGACAGTGTTGTCCACGGGTGCTAGACACGGACGTGTCGCGCACCCGTGTTTATTTGGCAGATTTGACCACGGCCATGTCACATGGTCGTGGCGTTTTATCGTTGCCCGTGTTTGGGGAAATCTTCTACCCTGTTTCTGCACGGCCATATCGCACAGCAGTGTTTCTATTCGTGTTGGTCACACGGCCTTAAACATGGTTGTGTGCTAGGCCGTGTGGAGTTGGGCACCTGTGCTTTAAGTACTCTGTTAGTGACCTAAATGTTTAAAACTTGAAATGTAAATAATTTAAAACTGTTAGTATTCGGGTTCCCTCCCGAGAAGCGCTTGTTTATAGTCTAAGCTCGACTGTTACCTTGTTGGTTTATTCAGGGTGATTTGTGGAGTTGTAACTCCTCTCCATTGACTTTAGAATTCTCACCATTATAAAGTTTGAGACGGTGTCCATTTACTTTGAAAGTACCGTATGATGGGTGACTTACCTCTATTGTGCCAAATGGAAGAACATATTAAATTACGAAGGGTCCTGACCATCGTGATTTTAGTTTCCCGGGAAACAATTGAGTCTTGAGTTGTATAGTAAGACAAGATTTCCAGCTTCAAATTGTTTTCATTGCTTTAAACGAACGTCATGGTGCCGCTTTGTTGCTTCCTTGTATAGGCGTGAATTTTCGTATGCATTGGCTCGCCATTCATCAAGCTCGTTCAGCTGCATCAACCTATTTTTGCCTACAAGTTCGAGATCAAGGTTTAGAAATTTAATAGCCCAAAAAGCTTTATGTTCTAGTTCGAATGGTAGATGAAAACTTTTTCCATAAATAAGTCTGTAAGGTGATGTCCCTATGGGAGTCTTAAAATCAGTTCTGTAAGCTCATAAGGCATCGTCTACTTTCGTTGCCCAGTCTTTTCTGCTTGATTCTACTGTTTTTTCAAGGATCCGTTTGAGTTCTTGATTTGGTACTTCAACTTGTCCATTAGTTTAAGGATGGTATGGAGTGGCTGTTCTATGATGAACTCCGTATTTCTTAAGGGTTTTTTCAAATTGGGTATTACAAAAATGAGTGCCCCTGTTACTGATAATTGCTCTAAGTGTTCTGAATCTCGAGAAGAGTTTTTTAAGGAAACATACTACCACTCTAGCATCATTAGTAGGTAGAGCTTGGGCTTCTACCCATTTGGACATATAGTCAACTGCTACTAAGATGTATTTATTCCCAAATGAACTGGGGAATGGGCCTATGAAATCGATACCCCAAACGTCAAATATTTCACATGAAAGCATATAGTTTGGAGGCATTTCATCACGTTTAGATATGTTACTTGTCCGTTGGCATTTGTCACATGAAGTAACATACCTGATAGTGTCTTTAAATAATGAAGGCCAATAAAAACCTGATTCAAGTATTTTGTGTGCGGTCTTAGTTCCATATAGTGTCCTCCAGTTGGCCCTGAGTGGCAATGTTCCAATATTTTTAATGTTTCTAATCTTGTAACACATCTTCTGATGACTTGATCTGTACATCTGTGAAACAAAAATGGATCATCCCAAAAGTAGTTTTTCACATCATTAAATAATCGCTTCTTTTGCTGGTGTGTTAACCCTTTTGGGATAATGTTAGCAGCTAAAAAATTCGCGATGTCTGCAAACCAAGGTACCTCGGAGTTAGATATAGTGAAAAATTGTTCTTCAGGGAACGAATCATTTATTTCAACGTCATCTAGTTCTCTGGTATTGGATTTCTCGAGCCTGGACAGATGATCAGCTGCGAGATTTTCAGCTCCTTTCTTATCCTAAATCTCCAAGCCGAATTCCTGCAATAGGAGAATCCATCGAATGGTCGAGGTTTTGCATTGGTTTTAGTTAAAAGGTAGCGAAGAGCGGAATGGTCAGTGTAAAAAATAACTTTAGACAATATGAGATATGATCAAAATTTATCAAATGCAAAAACCACAGCTAGCAACTCTTTTTTCGTAGTAGTATAGTTTTCTTGTGTAGCCGTTAAGGTTTTGCTGGCGTAATAGATAGGTTGAAAATGCTTGTCTCTTCGCTGTCCCAATATTGCACCTA
The DNA here is from genome assembly GCF_007990345.1 of Gossypium hirsutum. Classification (NCBI taxonomy): domain Eukaryota; kingdom Viridiplantae; phylum Streptophyta; class Magnoliopsida; order Malvales; family Malvaceae; genus Gossypium; species Gossypium hirsutum. The sequence goes on along the minus strand of NC_053429.1, from coordinate 116,876,172 downwards.
TTGCAAAGCCACTCGCATCACACATTAGTTCAAATGGCAAGTTCCAATCAGGTGCAATTATGATTGGAACATTAATTAATTTATCCTTTAAAGTATTAAATGCTTCTAAACATTCCTGATCGAAGTTAAAAGGTATATCTTTTTCTAGCAATTTAGTCAAAGGCTTAGCTATTTTAAAAAAATCCTTAATAAATCTTCTATCAAAACCACCATGTCCTAAAAAGCTTCTAATAGCCTTAATCGAACTAGGGGGTGGTAATTTTTTGATTGTTTCTATTTTAGATCTATCCACCTCAATCCATTTACTAGAAATTTTATGCCCTAATACAATTTTTCTTGAACCATGAAGTGACATTTCTCCCAATTAAGCATAAGGCTTGTTTCCTCACATCTTATTAAAACTCGTTTTAAATTTTTAAGGCAGAGATGGAAAGAGTTACCGAATACTAAAAAATCATCCACGAATACTTCCATGATATCTTCCACGAGTTCGTCGAATATGGCCGTCATACAGCGCTGAAAAATGGCAAGAGCATTACATAATTCAAAAGGCATTCTACGATAATTGAACGTACCATATGGGCATGTGAATTTCATCTTTTCTTGATCTTCAGCAGCTATTGGGATTTGGAAGTAACCAGAGAGTCCGTCTAGAAAGCAGTAATACATGTGTCCGGATAATCTTTCCAACATTTGGCCAATGAATGGCAAGGGGAAGTGATCTTTTCTTATGGCATCATTCAGTTTCCTGTAGTCTATGCAAACTCTCCACCCTGTGACTGTTCTTGTTGGGATTAATTCATTCTTCTCGTTGGTCACAACCGTCATGCCTCCTTTCTTAGGGACAACCTGTACTGGACTTACCCAAGAACTGTCAGAAATAGGATAAATAATTGCAACATCTAGAAGTTTAATTACCTCGGCTTTTACAACTTCTTTCATGTTGGGGTTCAGACGTCTTTGAGCTTGAACACACGGTTTGTATTCATCTTTCATCAAAATTTTATGGGTGAAAAAAGAAGGGCTGATTCCTTTAATGTTAGAAATTTTCCAAGCTATGGCATTTTTATGTTCTTTTAATACATGGATTAATTCCTCTTTCTCCTTGGGTCACAAATTAGAAGCAATAATAACTGCTAATGTAGAATTATTTCCAATGAATGCGTATTCTAAGTGGTTTGGTAATTGTTTAAGTTCCAGTTTGGAAGGCTCCTTAATAGTGGGTTTTTGCTTAAGTTCATCGTTTATCTTAATGCCCTCATATTCTACTTGTCTTGATGAATGGTCATTAGGTTCCTCACTTGTCTCCTCGCCTTGAGCTGGATATGGTTTCGTCGTCTCCTCTTGTATAATTTCCTGAAAAGAGTCTTGAGTAATATGATCAATAGAGTCAATGAAATAACATGAATCATCCTGTTCCCTAGAGAATCTCATAGCATCGTAAATTTTAAAGATAATCTCCTCGTCACCTACTCTAAGTACCAATTTACAGTCATCCCTGTCGATTACAGCTCTAGCAGTGGCTAGGAATGGGCACCCTAAAATTAAGGGTACTTCCACATCTTCATCCATGTCAAGCACAACAAAATCAACAGGGAATATAAATTTATGTACATTTACAAGTACTTCTTCTATAATACCCCTAGGATATTTAACAGATCTATCGGCTAATTGAATACTCATCCTAGTAGGTTTAGGTTTCCCAAGACCAAGTTGTTTGAACATTTTATATGGCATCAAATTAATGCTAGCGCCTAAATCAGCTAGTGTTTTTTCAACATTCAGACTACCAATTAAGCAAGGGATAGTAAAACTTCCTGGATCTTTCAGTTTGGTTGGCAGCTTGTTTTGGAGTAGGGCTGAGCACTCCTCGTTGAGTTCTACTGTAGATAAGTCCTCGAACTTCCTTTTACTTGTTAGAAGCTCCTTCAAAAACTTTGCGTAGGTAGGCATCTGCGAAATGACTTCAACAAAAGGTAAGTTGACATGTAATTGCTTAAAAAGTTCAAGAAACTTACCGAATTGTTCATCAATGCGATCTTTTTTTAATTTTGCTAGATATGGAACTGGTGGTTTATATTCTTCCGGCACTCGTTTGTCACTATTTTCGGGTTTTTCTTCCCTCCTTTCACTTTCCATGGCTTCTTGTGCTAACTTCTTTTCAGATTCCGCTAGCACTTTCCCACTCCTTAGTGTAACTGCTTTGACATGCTCTCTTGATTTGGTGTTACTAAGCAATTTTCCTAGTGGTCTTTCCGAGATCAGTTTGGATAGCTGACTTATCTGAGTTTCGAGCCTTTGGATCGATGCTTGTTGATTCTTAAGTGCTGTCTCGGTGTTCTAAAAATAGGTTTCTGACACTGATACAAACTTTGAGAGTATCTCTTCAAGGATTGGCTTTTCTTCCTGTTGGTAGGGTGGTTGTTGGTAGCCCGGAGGATGTTGTGGTCTTTGATTTCCTTGACCGCCCCACTAGAAATTGTGGTGGTTCCTCCAACCTACATTATAAGTGTTACTATATGGATTGTTTTGAGGTCGAGGATTATTACCCATGTAATTTAATTGCTCGTTATCCGTGTTGTGGCCATAAGGTTGGTATTCCGAATGGTTTGTTCCACCGCTACTTGCTTCGCACTGCATTACTGGGTGAACCCGTGAAGAATTAAGAAAACCATCAATCTTTTTATTTAAGAGTTCTACCTAATTAGAGAGCATGGTGACCAAATCGACGTTATAAACGCCAGCTGTTTTCGTTGGCTTTGTCCTCATGACTTGCCACTGATAGTTATTCAGTGACATCTCCTCTATAAACTCATAGGCATCTTCCGGTGTTTTATTTTTGATGGTTCCGCCAGCAGCTGCGTCAACCATTTGCCGAGTCGAAGGATTCAGACTATTGTGAAATGTTTGTATTTGGAGCCAAAGCGGTAACCCATGGTGAGGGCACCTTCTCAGAAGGTCATTGTATCTCTCCTATGCATCGTAGAGTGTTTCTAAATCCATCTGCACAAAAGAAGAGATATCATTACATAATTTAGTCGTTTTAGTCGGCGAAAAATATTTTAGTAAAAATTTTTCAGTCATTTGTTCCCAAGTAGTAATTGATCCTCGTGGTAACGAGTTCAACCACTGTTTAGCTTTGTTCCTCAATGAAAATGGAAATAATCGAAGACAAATGGCATCATTAGAAATGCCACTGGTTTTAAATGTATCGCATAGTTCTAAAAAGTTGGCTAAATGAGCGTTGGGATCCTCATCCTGCAAACCATCAAACTGAACAAATTGCTGTATCATTTGAATAGTGTTAGGTTTTAATTCAAAAGTATTTGCAGCTACAGCAGGTCTAACTATGCTCGATTCAGTTCCTGTTAAAGAGGGTTTAGCATAATCATACATAGTGCGTGGAGCAGGATTTTGATTAACCGCAATTGCAGGAGGTAGCCGATTGCCTTGGTTTTTAGCCATCTCTTCAGTTGAGGGTTGAGTATCGTCTTCTTGCTCGTTCTCCGTGTATCTTAAGCTTCGCCTTATTTCTCTTTGGTTTCTACGTACTGTGCGATCGATTTCTTCGTCAAAAAGTAATGGTCCCAACGGGTTTCTTCTAGTCATAAACTATGAAAACCTGCCAAGAGAAGGAAAAAG